>NC_133899.1:15734335-16081835 GCF_964199755.1 Larus michahellis
CTACAACACTATCTGGCAGTTCTTAGAAACACTGCAGAGGTCGCTTGCCACACCAATTTCACCACAGACACCAACAGCACTTCCAGCTGAAAAGCAACCTTAGCTTTTCTGAAAGGTTTTCTAAGAAATCCTTTTTTTCTCCTCTAGCAAGCCCTGACTCACTGCTCAGTATAGCACAAACAGCCACCAGATACAGAAGCTTAAGTGCCAGAAAATGCTCCACTAGCTCACAGAAAGTGTTTCAAGTGGGAGCTTCAAAACGGCCTCCAGAACCACACTCGTGTTCAAAGGAGGTGCTAGAGAGCACGGCTGTGTGAAATTTGGCAATACAGCTTCACTGGCAGGAACAGGGAGGTTAGTTTTGGCTCACATGAGATCCTCCACCCTCTATTTTGCTTTGAACAGTTTTAATGAAAAACTCAAGTGAGATTCAGCGGCAACCATCAGGTTTTATCTAAGGTTGGTCAAAATCAAAAGAAATTTGATTTCTGTGTGCATAACGTTGGAGGGGGAATACATTTCTCCTTAAAAGAGACTCTGTATTTTTAGTTATCTTTGGAAGAGAAGGTAGACGGGAGACCTATAATTCTTTCACACATATGCAATACATGTAGGCAAGCAAAACATCGATGTGGTGCAGGATGGAGTGAATAGGTAAGTGCATCATCCAGCTTGTAGTACTGGGCAGCAGACAAGCCTGTCCACTTTACTACTGCCAGAGGAGCAGTTAGCCACTCCTCCCACCTACTTGCAGCAGCAAAATGAGAAAATGCTGCTTTTCAGCTTTAATAGTCATTTATTTCATTCAGAGAAGTTAAGGGTGCATCTGGAAGAGCTACGATGCCCAAATCATTACATCTTTGCCTCTTACCATGATGTATTTTGGAAAATCTAGAGCCCTAGAGCACAAGAAGTGGAAGGAGAAGGAGGTAAATCGCAGTGTGCTGCCTATTCTGACACGTGGCAGGAGGAAGGAGAGACAAAATCCTCTTAAGGATGGCGAGGAGGAATACAGACTAAGGACAGACAGCCCCACCTTGACAAGCATGCAAGCGAGTTGGCTGCCTGCCCTTCCAAGATCTCCAAACACATCAAAGGCAAGAGGTGGTTACAGGCCACTAAGACTTTTTCCACTCAGAAGACCAATGATATTAAAGGGACGATTCCCTGCCTCCTAAAAAACTGAAATATCTTGCTAACACAGACCAGCAACATTTACTTCTAGTTTTCTGTTCCCTGTAAAACCAGAGAACACATACTTAGCTTTCCTCTTTGCAGAGTACACTGAAAATGTCAGAAAAACGGGACAAGCTAGCTCATAAATAATTGCAGAGCCCCTCCTGAAAAAGGTTGAGAGGGGGGTGGGATGAAAGCTCCCAGCCAGGAAAGCTGGGACTGCCAAGGAGCAGAACAGAATAAGGGCAAGGACAGTGTGTGATATCCCAGCTCCATCTGTATGCAGAAATGAAAGGCATTGAGGAAAATATCAGTGCGGGTTATGGCAGGCGTTCCCAGGTGTGGGGAAATCCTCGGGGGAAGAGCACCATCAACAGAAAATACAGCAGACCTTATAAGAGACAGCTGACGTGGCAGATCCTACAAAAGCTTGTCTGCGGTATCTGAACATCTTTTGTTCTCTAGCCCCATTCTTTCACCTGGCAGCTCACAGAAGAAAAGACCTGAGAGATGTTCCTGTCACAGGAGACTTTTCCTCAAAAGGCTCCCAAAAGGAGGAGGGACCAGGGTAATGCGGGGTCCACTACGGGGGATGCGTGGCAGAGGAGGCTTTACCTTTCTAGTAACGACTCTCCTACATTTCTGGAAATTCTCCCTAACCCTATCCCCTCGCTACCTGCAGAGTGATAACAAAGCCAACGTTGTCCATCAAGTCTCAATCTGAAGTGACTCATTTATTCCCAAGAGCTTTGTGATATTTTTTTCAGCCTGGCATCCTAAGAAAACAAGGTTTATGTGATCATATTGCCTGTCATATGTCTTAACTGTTTGTCCCTTCCTATTAACTTCTGAATCACACCGGACTGGGGATAGAGGGCTCAGAGAGAAATTGAGTTTCTCTTATAGAAATTGAGTTTCTATAAGATTGGCGAACCTACCTTTGATTGAGTAGGACAGAAACCCCAGTTCACGTCTCTGCTGAGAGAAAGGCTAAGAACAGAGTCAGCGTTTATCGGAGCAAGCACAGCTCTCGGGCCGGTCCATGCGTGTGCCTCCCGGCCAGCCAGCACAGCACGTGCTGCCTCTTGCCTTGCTTGTAGGCAGAGGACAGGCCAGGGAGGCGAGGGTGCTCTATGGGGAACGGGGGTGGTTGGGGGGCTGAGCTGGACTACTGCAATGAAGCAGCACAACATCATAGCAAGTCCAGCATCACATATACGAAAACTTTTTTTTTTCTGCCAAATTGCCTGTAACATCATGACACATCATCGGGGACAAATGCCAGTATTTCTCAAGTACTCACCGAATCCAGTACGCAGCCACACACAAACCAGCAACTAGTCAGAGAGTTCATCCATTAGGTTTGTTGCTACAACTTTGTCTTCCCTTTTGCCTAAGTATGGCAAGCAATAGAAAAGTCACAGTGAAGTCACTTTATCTCCTGATGTCGCCACTTTCTAGGTCTGCGCAATTAATGCAGGGTTTCTTGAAAGTAGAAAGCGTGTGATGAATCAAACGTGAGTACTCTGGAAACAGCGCTCCCGCAAGACCGCGAGGCTTGGCTCTCAAGTGAGTTTGTGACATTGGTAAAAAGCAGCTCTCCGCCCCAAGTGTACTCTGCAGGGGCATTTTCCTATATCTACTGACCAAACTATCGATTTTTAAGGAAAAGTAAAAGAACAAGAAAAATGTCCCTTTTTCCTGTAGCACCACATGATAAATTTCATTCGCCCCATCCTAACTGCTTCTAGTGACAGTGCAGTGTTTGTCTGAATTTTTAGCAGATGTTTCTAAGCACTCTTGACCACTTCTCTCTCCTGAGGATTTCTGCAGTGGGATAGCTCTAGATAGTAATACAAACAAAGCTTGTAAGAGGCTCTCGGGGATAAATCTGTAGACACTGCATCTAGGATGGGTGTGGGTATGGGTCCAAGCCTTATGAAACTTTGTAAATATCCTCTAAAGACCAGCAAGCTGGACTGACCCTGCCTGCAGATGTTTTTGAGCTTACCAGCCCCACAGTGAAAAGCAAGACAGCTTTAAGATAACTGCACCACTCCTGAAACAGCCCGAGAGCGGGATTTAAACCGAAAGTTATAAAAGCAGGAATATACTGGAGCAGAACAGAATAATGCAAAGGATGATGTGTGATGGTGTAACTCCATTTCAGTTCAAAATACCAATGACGCTGCGAAGGGGATCAGTCTGGGCTGAGGCAGAATTTCCCAGATGTCAGGTTACCCTTGGGAACGAACACACTGGATTCAACTGACAGGTGTGAAGGTACTCATGCAGTCAGAACACAAATCACTCCAAAAAAATAAAATCTCTGCTTTCATTCTAAAAGAAAATTAGTACCTTGTGCTAATGCCTGGCAGGGAGGCAGTGACATCTGCCTGAGTTTGTACACGGCCTGAAACAATCAGCTAAAACATGACCCGTTGTTGCCACGCTTATGGCTGCTAGTTTGCGTTATCAGAACGTGACCGTAGCTATTTCATACCAAAATGAAACCTATTAAAGCTATTGTCAGTGCCTCCCAGCAGCTGAAACTGTTTTTTTAAAAGGTCAGTCTACTAGCTGGAGAGTGAAAACAAGCGAGGCGGCTGTGCCAGCCCTTAGGATGTGGCTGCATCCTGCAGTCTGCTTTTGCATTCCCTTAAATGTCGGGCAAGAAGCAGCAGCGAGGTCTCTGCGGAGCCCGACTGCCCTGCCAGCGGCGGGGGGACGGGCGGGCGGCTCGGCTCCGGCGGGGGGGGGGCGGGCAAGGGGCCAGCGGGGAGCCGTGGGGCGAGCCCCCCCGGGGCCCCCACGCACACCCCCACCACAGCACGCTGCACCTACTCGGTGCCGGGGCAGAGAAAGGGATGGCTGTAGAGGACACCGCTTTTTTCAGTCCCATTCAGCTCTGTGGCGGCTGTGTCATTCACAATACCGCAGCCCTCCCCCACCCCCAGAAAAACCCATAAAAAAGCCCCAACCTGAGAAGCACTTCCCCACAAATAGCATAGCATAGCTCCAAACACCCCCACCCTCAGCACAGACCAGGCATTTGCTGTCATCTTCTATATTAGCATTTCTGTTAACCCTTTTGTAAGATCGTTTGACTCGGTTTCCAAATTCCTCATTCTGAAAAACACTTGTTAAATATTGGCCCTGACTGCTACACAACGTGATAGCTTGGTAGTCATAACCCACAAGATATATTTAGCTTCACAAACTCATCATCAATGGATTTTGAAAGCATTGTAGCCAACAGACTGGAAACCACATGCAATACAAACACATAATAGAACTTTTAATGTGTAAAGAGACTAAACAAAAAGATCCTTGACCTTCTTGCTTTCCCTTGCATACCATTATCCCCAGCGAGACAGCAAATGGAATGACGTGGAGAGCAACAGCTACCATCTAGCAACTTTGGAAGCCAATTTCTACAGTAGTTAAGCAGTTAATGGCGTTAATCAGAATGATAACTTATTAAATTCTACATTTATGCAAATAGCTTTTTGGCATATCTCATGGAGACCTGAGTAGCAGAGCTCGCCAGGAAAAGGTCCCAACATCTTTTACATTTGCTGTTCTTTTTTCTTTTTTTGTTAATACCACATAAAATAGTGTCCGCGATGGCTGGCACATCAGACAAACCACACTTACTTAAATAAAAAGCTCTAGTCAGAAATTAATCTCCACCATCCCAAATAGATTAATGAACAAACTGTTTCATTCTTAACCTTTACGGAGCAGGGATTAATCTCTAATCTAAATCCAATCTCCATCTCTATCTTTTTAACAAGAAGTTGGCATTTCCTATAGACCTTCCTAGAACAGGCAACATTTACTGAACAAGGAAAACGGCAGATATCCCTAACTCTCTCCATGCTGCAGTAGCTAGGGTATCTATAGCACAAAAATATAAAGCAAGAGTAGTTTATGAGTGTGACATGAAAGGACGTTACCTGCCTGTGATGAGATGTGTCAGGAAAAGTGCAGGGTAGGGTAGCCAGAACTTACAGCAATCTCAGTTTTGTAAAGGCGGCGTGTAAAACTTGCTGTTTTCCAAAAGAAATATCTGGCAACTTTTTTTGGCTCTGGGTCGCATTTAAATGAAATAAGGATGAAAGAAGCAGGGGATTGAATGAATAGCTATGAATTGCACTTTTAATTGCTTTCAAGATGTAAAAAACAACACCAGTGCTTATGCACATCGCTTTCCCTTTTGTTGGTGCTGTAGTTTTTAATAGAATTAAATTCTGCACAGAATTTTACCCATTCATTTAGTTCATTCTCTGTCTTCGGGAAAATGAGGTGGGAACCACTTGCTGCAGGATGTTGAGTAAAATGAGTAGTTCACCACTTGAAATTGTACCTCTATTTTGAAAATCAATAATATTGTTTATACACAAGCCCTAACTGTTGGTTTATTGATGTAGATGTAAATATACGTGTATCTGGGTACCTTCTCCTTGTTTCTGCAAAGCCTGCAACACAGAATGTTAAAATATCTCTGGGAAAAATAATTGGACTTTTTTCTCCCCTTTGGGTACAAATTTCTGTTTTTAAATGAATGTGCAGGTTTCCTGTTGCTGCATGAAGCCTTCTTTTCAAAATACCGTCACTGGCTAATTCTAGGTTTAATTAAAACAGAATGTTTTATATCACAAACACTTCCTTTTTTTCTTTTTCCTTTTTTTTTTTTTTTTTTTTTTTTAACAGCATAGATCTTCTCTACCTTAATGTGATTGCTGGCTATTAGGAGAAAAAGGAACTTTTTTTTTTTTAATTTAATGAAATAATTCAAAGTTTTACAGCAACTCTCTTTTCAGAGTCAACTTATGCAAGCACCGAAGCCTTTCCAGAGAAAACAGGATTCTCCCCACCTCCCTCTGGCTTTTCTCCCTACTGAATGCCATGGCCTTCACTCAACCAAAGGAAATGAAAGACAGACTGAGACAACAGCATCACGTGGGTGAAGGTCAGATTGATTTTCAGCTGTGTGGTGCTGTTTTATCACCCTCAGGACAAAAGTTAAGCCCTTCATTTTTTTCATGTCTGCTTTAACAGAGCAACTTGTTTTTTCCTGAAATTTTGGTTGGGCTCCATACCACCAAAATTATCAAGGACAGCCTAATTTAAAACATTTGTGGAGATCTTCTTCCTCAGAGTAAAATCCAGAGCAGCCCACACACCACAATGTTTCTACCCATGAGTTTCCTCTATTCCCTGTGTACAAATAGTGACTCCTTGAAACTACTGAGGTTCCCACAGTGACATTCGCTGACAGCAGCAGAAGAGCGGGATGCAGCTGCCGGCTGCTCAGCAATGATCCTGGGCACGGGGAGAGAAGCATTTGCTATCTCAAAAGGGGCAAGTTCACAAATTGTTTCTTCTCCCCATCCTCCTTCCCTCCCTCTTCCCTCTGCTCGGAGTGGCCAGGCTCTCCAAGAGCTGAGCCTCCCGCCTGTCACTCGGTGATCCAGACACGCACGGCCAATTACTGGGGCAGCCACTGGAAAAGCAGACACTTTTGCTAACTCCGATTGCACTTTTCCCAACTCCAGTACCTCTCGCAAAATCACTCCCCCCAACTTGCTGTAAGGACTGGCTCTCCTCATTCCTCTTTTAATCAAGACTGATGCTCCCCCCCAATAACGTTATTTCCAATACAGCAAATTTTAGCTGGTCAGGTCTTCAAAACGGAACTGATTAAAATAAAATGAAGCATTTTGTACATTATAGATATGTATGTGTATACCTAGTTATCGAGAGAAAGAGCATCTTCCCTTCTGATATTTGCATTTCCAGAGTTTAAACTGGCAGGCAGAAAACTCAGTATTCTCTCATTTAAGCTATGAAACAAGAAAATCCTGCTCATTTTCACTTTCTTTTGCTCCAAATTTGTGTAAAATTTGTCTTATTTGTGTGAGGAATGCAGCAGTGTTGTGACTGCCTCCTAAAGATGACAGTTTATCCTCCAAAAAAGCAAGGAATTCTCTCTGCTTTATTTCTATGTACCAGAGGCTGCGGTCAAAATCAAACCCAGTTACACGGGATGCCATTGAAACACCTAATGGAATACAATTCCTACATGAAACAGCTCTTGTAAAACAAACTCCAGGAAGTGTCTGTAAGAGGGGAAGGAGCAGAGAAGGGCTGTAAGGTGAGATGAAGCAGCTATCCAGCTTGGAGCTGGATGCGATCTGAATGCAAATTACATCATTTGCTGTTTCGTGAACAAAGATTTGACAAACACACATCTTTAGCTCATTTGTACCTAACTGAGACTGCCTGTGAAGAAGCACATGGCGCAGTCTGATTTCTCACAGCACCTCGAGGAGATCTGCAGATGCTGGTCCCTGTGGGACGGTTCAAGGAAGGCTCTGCATGTGTACGGAGCCCCAAGGAAGAGCTGGCTCTGGACAAAGGACGAAAGAGCAACTGCGGCTGAGAGTAAAGGAGAAAACAGTAACACTAGGTAAGGTGTAACTTAAATGTATAAACTGTGAAGCAACTCAGTTATGTGCGGGGCCAGGAAAGGGCAAATGCCAGCACAGAGTCAGGGAGCAGGTTGCCGTGAGCAAGATGCAACATGGTGGCAGCCCAGAAAGGAGCAAAGAAACCAGCCTTCGAGGAGAGAGCCCACAGGGACACCAGCACAGACAACGGGGAGAGGGCAGGGAAGAGAGTGATCACCCCGAGGAGACAACCAGAAGAGCTCACAAAAGCAAAATCCCATACGATGCAGAGACAGACCACAAGCTGAGCATCAACGTAAACACTAAAAAACTGTCCTAGAGGCGTGTTGAATTTTTGGCTTAGTTGGTTGCTATGGTTTATTGATGCAGATTGAACAATGAAATTCAAATCTGCTTAAACTATTCTTGGAGTCCAGTAAATCACCTGCATTCAGTTTACTCACAGAAAATCAACACAGGTGTATATATTTATGTTTCTGTAGGCTGCGAGGTCATAAAGGGAATTTATTCTACTTCAATCTTTCCAAATTTTCTAATGAATAATTAGTAGACGTAGATTTCTAAAATGACCATTTAATATAAATTATATCCAATCTCATTTATTTTAAGAGATATCATTAAGTACAAAGTCTGCATGAGTGAACTGAGTTCACTGTAGAGGAAATGACTGGGAATTACGTTCAAAAATCTATTCAAATGTTTAATGTAACAGATTCCCTGGAGAAGAGAAAAGCAATGGGCTTCTTCAGCCTTCCCTTATGTCCTCCCCAGCAAGGCTAACAGTAATTGAGTAGCAACTTAAGCAGGAGCCAAAAAGTTTTTCACCATTTTGCTGAGAAAGATTTTTAAAGAAGCCTAAAGAGATGGACCCACAGGCCAAAGAAATGGTTCCTTCAAGAGGAAGCTCACCCCCCTGGTTATAGGTGTCACCTACAATGAAACCCATCTTGGACTAATGACCTTGGCTCTTCCACCAATTTCAAGCATGTTATTAGGCAAATTGGTGAAGCCAGAGTTACAGTCATTCTCATTCAAAATAAGTCAGGCTGTTAAGAGAGAAGGTCTTGAATCCTCACCCAAACCCTAACCTCTTGTCCCTACCTTGTGCAGCTCCACAGGGCACCAGATCCAGAAGCTGCACAGACTAAAAATGAATCCTTTTAATTGTCAGCAATGTCAGCTCCCAAAGGCAACACAAACCTTCTATCAGCATAAGGTAGGAGACGGAAGGAAGACCCCTTCCAGTAACAGTCAAAACTCAAGTCAAAGTAGAGCGATGACTTCTTGAATTCATGATGATAAAAGTAAGAATAGTACTTCCTTATGGCAGAAAGGACGTGCTAGTCTAAATTTTTAAAGAGTATGAAGTGCTCAAATGCCCTAAGAAGTATTTAACACAAACAGACCAAGTGCCTTGAAAAGCCCAGATCAATTTTTTATTAGTTAAGGCAATGAAAGCTGGTTGTAATAAGCAAGAATTTTGAATAACATTACCTATACTTAATACACATTGTTTAACTTAAATTTCTACTGAATATATTTTCAACAATTTTGAATTAAATATGAAATCTATTTTAAAAATTCACCTTACCATTAAAAGCTTCTATTAAAATTACTTCAATGAAACAGCATTCAAGAGGTAACATACTTCTTGCCAAAGCTTTGAAGAAAGTCAGAAGCTGCTTAGACCTCTGGTGGAGGTCTTCTGATGTGCAAACCCAGTGTGGAGAGCAACAGCCTCTCCGGCAGGTATAGGGAAAATATTTCCCTTATTCAATTTATTTGACTGGTTCAGTCCAATAACGAGTTCGTTCAGAACAGAGAAACTATTTGGCAGATGATTGCTAATTTGCTTCTTGCCAACGCACAGTAAAGAAAGGCAGAAGAGCCCTACGGGGAACACAGGCACCTGCCTGAGATTGTCCACAGGAGGCCACATACCTTGGTGGATCCATCCTGCTCACAGGCGACCGCCGTGGTGCACGGGTGCGGGCTGCCGGCCGGCACGGATGACGCCGCAGAGCCCTCTCTCGAGTCGGCGCTTGAGGCAGCCTGAGCCCTGGGCTCCCAGACCCAGAGGCCATGCGGAGATGCTCTAGCGAGTGCTCCCAAAGCCAGCCAGCTGAAGAGGACCAACCCATACTGGCACGTTTCCCTAAAGCCAGCCGGCACTGGGGGGTGGAGGCTGCTTTCTGGCTTCCCCAAGCCTGGAGCACAGTTAATAACATGCCAGCTGTATCTGCAGACAAGCCAAGTTTAATGAGGCTACAACAAAAGCATTCAAATATGCACTACAGAACTTCTGTGGGGATTTTTTCTAGAGCTTGTTTTAAAAAAATGAAAGATAGGAATTCTTGACAATGTTTGTACACACATTTCCTCTATTTTTAATTGATTTCTTTTTAAAAACCCCATTTATATTCTACAAACTAAAAGAAATCAACATTAGAAAGACTTTTTTAATCCCACTACTTCCAACAGCAAAATTATGTTGTGTGATGAGTGCTTGAAATGCACTGCTGGTTGCTTTTTTCTTAATAAACATTGAAGTCTTAATTGTTTTTTCCCTACACGGCCAGACACCATCTTTCTGTCTGCCAGGTCTTCACACCAGGACAAGTACTATCCCTTGCCTCCTGCTCGGGAACCAGGACAGGCACACAAACATGACCACATCTCTAGCACCAGTGATGGAAGAGATACCTTACCCACTCGCTGTCCTATCACCACATGCCTCAGTCTCTTACTCTGGGTCAAGATACAGGAGGTATCAGTAAGAGGATTGCAAAAATGGATTTGGAGACAGTGGAGGGGGCAGCAAAAGAAGTCTGCTCAGGCATGAGTGGGTGGAGAAGGTGGAAAAGCGGCAATCACTCACTGTCTTCTCCACCAGAAGGACCGGACGGTATCAAATCAAAGCACGTGACAAAGCTGAAGTGAACAAAAGGGGATACTTTTCCCCAATGCATAATTGAACTCTGGGTTCCCACCGTGGGAAATGATAAATGTATACCTTGCTTCAACAAGAAACTTCAAAGTGGAAATTCATGGAAGAAGATTATCTGAGGAATTTAAATGAAGAGCACCAAGAAATGCCCAGATAAATTTGCTGACAGCTAGGAGAATATTCTGGGGAAACAGTGCTATGGGACCATCAGGCCGGCTCAGTACAGCTATCCTTATATGAAGACTACTTACCCGATGGTCTGCTAAGGGATAGGGGAAGAAATCAGGAAAAAAAGCAGACTTTCAGTGCACCTCTCGTTCACTGTTCACATCTGTAGTCTGAAGATCTTGACGGCTCTGAATCCGCCAAGGCTATTGATATGGCCAAGGCAGTTTTGTCCCTCAACACCCCACAGGAAGGCAATGCACACCCTTCAGCAGCATCCTAGCCACAAACAATCTATGCTCTTGCCTGTCTGGGACAGGACAACCCCAGCACATCCTCCACCAAGCTCTCTAAGGCATTATTAAAGGCCACTGTATAACAAGCACGCATCTGTTGTAGTCTCCAGGCTATCCTCACTGCATCTCTGAATTGAGTTTCACATATTGGGTTTTGTCTACAACCCTGGGACATGGGTGAATGCTGGGACAGCAGTGATCCTCCTCCCTGTGGGCACAGCTGCCCTTGCAGCACTCGGCAGGCTCCAGCCCTGGAAGGAGCCCTTCCACTCTAACCCCTCCCCTCTCTTTTTCAAAAAAAAAATGTATTATTTACTTAGATTTCTATTTTTTGCTGAAATACAACCCTGCCCTCCTCAGACTCACACAATACTCCCTCTGCTCTAACATGGTGATGGATTATCCTTTGCAAACAGCAATCCGAAGCAGGGGGAGAAGGGGAGGTGGAGCTCGGGCACCCCTGGTGTCCCAGAGGGGCTGCGTGAGCCCTGGGGTGGTGCAGGGGGGAGCCGGACAGCCTCCAGATCCCAAACACAGGTCACAGGTGGGAGCTCTCATGGCTGGCACCTGGCAGCTAGCTCCTACTTTGCAGTGTTTGAGGTGCATCGGTCTTTGTTCATCACCCCATTTCTGGTGCAGCAACATATCAGAAGGTGAGAGTGGCTTCTGAGACAGCCAAGTGCCAAACTGGTCAAGACTTCAAAAGGACACGTGCTTTCTTTAAGAGGCCTCGTTTAAAACATGCACCCATTTCTCCTCTATCCATTTTCATGTGTACCTGTGCTTACTTTGCAGACTACTTTTTGAACTAGATAAAAGTAGATAAAAGAACTCAATTAAAGTAGCAAGAATGAAACAGTCCCTTGCCAATACAAGCATGCTAACGTGTCATCCTCAGCTCCTCACTGGGCCATATATTTAAAAGGGACAGGGAAAAACGTTCTTCCTGCATGTAAAACATATGCTGCTTAAGAAAAGACATCATCATTGCTAAGAAATGTTTGTGCAGCCTCAGAACGCATAGCCGGCCCATCCAGGACAACTGCTGGCTACGTGGAGGCTGAGAAAGGGGTAGGGATAGCTCATTACCTCCTCTCCTACCAGGGGTTTTGGTTATATGCAACCAAACCGCCCGCAGCCATGCTGGCAGCGCTCCTATCTGCACGCACAGTGCCTGGTTCTGCCTCCCTTGCCACCGTCCCCAGGGGGACCCAGACACAAAGGTGGCAGTGGCGATTTGCTGGGGGCGGCGCCTGGCGCACTGGCACGCTCTTATCGGCGAGCACACTGCCCGGCTCCTCGCCCCGGCTCCTGTGCGTCTGGGGATCTGCTGTGGGCTCGCCGCCGTGCCCCCACTGCGGGAGACCCTCCGTAAGGCCACAAAGCATATCCTGAGCTGGGTGTTTATGGCGAGCAAGCATTGTTTTAAATTCACGTGTCCCGTCCCCCCCACAAACCCTTATAGGCACCATCACGCCTGCAGAATGCGAGAGGCAGCCAGGAGAGAATTGCTGAGGCTCAGTCCCCTCTAACACCGCCCCATGCCAAAGGGCTGGGGCTGGGGCGGAGCAGCTGGGGGGGCTCACCTACCTTCACCTGCCGGACGACCCTCCGACCTGCCGGGTAAGCAACGCTGTTAGGGAGCATAACACTTTGCACAACTTCCACAAACATATGCAGTATATTAAATGCTACACTAAAAGCACCTTTGTAGACAGCCCCTGCTCACGCCGAACACCCTGCGTGGTGCAGAGCCAGTGCTGGCGGCCAGCAAGCCAGGCAGCCCACAGCTTTCAGTGCCCCACGGCAAGTGGCGGTTCAGGAAACACATTGCACAGGACGCGCTCATAAACCTTGGTATCAGCAAAGGTTACCGTATGCCTTGTTTGTCTTTAAATTTGCAGCTGTGCTTCTGTTTGACTTCAGATCCAAATTCAGATACAGGAATACACTTTATGTTCTACACGATAAATACATAATTCACTGCGTACCTGCGTAGAAAGCCAGGCAGTCCAGCACCTTATCAGCACACTGATTTTCTGGTCTGTGGAGGCACAAGTCCTGGAAGAAGCCTCCTCGCAGGCTGGGGGGGAACCTCCAGGTAAACTCAAACGTCACCTGTGTGACAGCAGCCGGGGGAGCCGGACCACCCAGCCACGCACACCCCTGCAATGATCTGGGGGTTCAGAGCTCTTGGCACCGACGGGCACAAATACTGCCTACAGGGAGACGTGCCAAGCGCTGGGACCGCGGCCACGGCAGCTGCCCGAGCCCTCGAGAGCCCTGCTGCCCTGCACCTGGAGAGGGGACGCCTGGGACAAGCTAAGGACAGGAGCCTGCGCTTGGAGCTCTCCAAGTGATTGACAATAAAAACACTGCCCCGGTGCCCATTTTCAGATCTAGACAGTGAGAACTGAGGACTCCAGGGAAAATCCATGTTTTTACAGTTTGTGATATTACTGAGCTTTTCTGGTGCCAATTTTAAAACACTGCTATGACCTCTGGAAAGAAGGAAAACTGCATTTCAGCACGACAATGTAGACAAGAACAAAAAAAGGAAACTTGTTATTTTTTTTAGCTTGAAACACTAGTCAGGTTAAGAGAAAGGAGCAGAATTCTGGCAAGGACAAGAGCACTCAGACTGAGCCACAACACAGTAATTAGGGCCAGTAGGTCATTAGAGCCACAGCTGTATAAACTAGGTGTATAATTAAGTTTCCACACTGCTTTTTCACAACTGTATTTCGGTTTCTTTTGTGATGGATGATCGGTAATTCATTAATTTAAAGAAGCAACAACAGCAGCAGCAAAAAGACAGAAAATCTCCATCTTGCCAATCAGGTGCAACAAAAGATTACAATTTTGGGGAGGGCTAATTTTGGAAATACATGTAAGAAGTCTCTCTTTGTCAGGGGAAGTACAAAGTACCACCTGACAAAAACATTCATGAGACGTCACTTGTTGACAAGCTGCCGTGTATGGTTTTCTGGATAAGCATCCCGCATACACGGCTGCATGGCAATTATAATTCTTGTAGCAGGTGAAATACAAGAAAATGCAAAATTATACACTAGCATGAAACAGTTACAATACCTCATTTCAAACGTAAGCCTAGTGTACAAGTTACAGGGCATTTAAAAGGAGCAACTGCAAGACTTTAATTATAAACTAGTTCCTACCGTACAGTAGTTTAGAAAAATCAGCCGCTTCCAAGCTGGCAATATCCATATATAGCTCTGCTGCTGTTTGAAACAGACAACCTGTAAAGTTATCAACAACAGAAGAGGACCTCATGAAATGCTCAGAGACCCCACCAAAACCTACTTCTGTCCACTTCATTGATGCGCTAGTTTTCTTTAAAACACTCTACCTTCAGTTGAGAAACTGAAGAAAAAACGTTTACATGAAGATATTCTGACCCGTAGGAGGAATGGGGTGGGTGATATGGGTGGAGGAAGCAAAAATAACACAATAAAATACTGGAGCTAAACCCAGGGTAACGCAGGTGGATTAAAACACACAAGCAAAATGGCAAATCTCGTGGCTTTTTAGCCACTTTTCATCAGACAACAACTTGGCATCAGCCACCAGACAATGACATATCGCAGAACAGTTGCCGGATGTGCGCAGCCTCTGGTGCTGGCTGGAGGACACAGTAATTTGTAAATCCATGTGCAATTCTTTACTCTTGTCACTAAAGCTATAACATAGCATCGTGCTATAACACCTACACTGGAACAGCAGTGTGCAAAAAAAGTGTATAGAAAAAGACTGCGCATGATGCCGATGGCAATTACGTAGTCTTCTCTAGTTACGGGGACATGGGATATGAGTGAGTTTTAAATTAATTTTAAATCTTAACACATCCAGTGTATACACTAGTTGTGTTTATTTATTCTTAGAGTATTTTTCTAGATGCTTGCTAGTTGTTTAAAGCACTATTTCCAGGACTGCTGCAGGAGAGCTCATTTGTGGGGGCAAGCTGGGAGACAAGGGAAGACATGAGCCGGTAAGGAAATGTGATGTTCTTTCACTACAAGCTGCCCCCATTTAGACCCTTTTCAGATCCCCGTAGACACTGGAAACCTACAACCTGCAATCACAGACATCAGTCATGAGCAAAAGGTATAAAAGGCACCTAATTCTGTCAGAAGGAGAACGTCTCTACTACACTGACATCAAAAGGAATGCCATGCACTTATGCTACCAGAGATGTCTAGCTTTCAGTGGTGTTTTGTCCTCAAAGAAACAAGTCTGAAATACATGAAAAAGCAAGGGGGGAAATGGCTGTTTGTTACCTCCTTACATGTCAAAGCAGCTGCGTTCAAACTGTATTATAACTTCAGCGCGCCGTAATGAATTTCTAAGGGATTCCAGTGAAATGGATGGTTTATCCCATTCTTTGGAGTGATCTCTTGTAATCCTGCAACACTCCTGAGCTACAATACCTTCCTAACTTTAGTATCCCAAAGGAAGTCATTAGTTATGTTGTATTATCAGCCTGGTGATATTATCACTACAAATATTACCTGTATTGATCTGGAGCCATGTAGACACGACTGAAAACCCTGCTTCAGATTAAGACATGAAAACCTAGCTTGCCAAGAGGTCAGGCACTGCATTACACCTCAGATGTGTCAGGCAGGCATTATAGGCAAAAGGAGTGTAGGGTAACTAAGGACACAGTCAAACAGCATATTTTATGGGGTAAAAATCTTTAAAAATACCACACTTCCTAATGCGGCCTTGTATTTCCACCCAGGTAGTGCAAGTCTTGTCAGATGAACTGAACAGAGACGTGCATTTTGCACGCTTTCAACAAAAATTCTCATAGCTATCGAACAAACTGGTGGGGCTGAAAGGGTTGGGGTTTTTCCTTAAGGTAAGATATGTAAATATCAAGCAATATTCCAGATTGTCTTCATGGAAACATTCCCATTGCAGAATGTATGAATGCAATCTTCCTATTTACTTTAAATCACTTCAGGATACTAGATTAAACTAAATAGAAAACAGACACTCTTGCTTTGGAACAAGGATATCCTCACATGGAGATAATTAGCACCTATTTCATGTATATGCAGATGTTTATATGGTGCCTTTTTATGACAAAATATCTTCATAGATCATCAGCACATGTGAAGACATTAAAAGAAGACAAAATTATTCTACCTGCAATCAAAAATTAGCAATGGGAACACTTACAAATTATTTTGATAAGTCCCAAAAAATAGAATTCATTTTTCTTAGTCTCAACTAACAGAATACTATGTTGAGGATAAATAAAAACTGAGGTGTGAAAACACTGACTGCATTGATAGGAATTGAATCTCTAGGTTGCTACATTTTAATGTATATTTGCCTCAGGAAAAATAATTCTCCTTTTCATAACGCTGTTGGTCCCCAGTCATAACCCCATAACCTTACGTTGCTCCTCTGGCGTCCCGGCCAGCAGTGCCCGCTCCCCTCTGCCCTGCCCACTCCCCCAGTTGTGCCATTACAGCCGTGCTGGGGACCACACAGTGAGCCAGACCCAAGCAGACGCCTGGGCTAAAACCAACCTTTCTTTTGGTGGGGCTCAACCCCAGCACCGTGAGCGGCTCAACCCCAGCACCACCAGCGGCTGTACCAGCTGTACCAGCACCACTGAGGAGACGGAGCAGCGGCCGCCCAGGGAGAGCTGCTGGAGACATGCCCTATGGCTACATGGCCCCCGACTGCCCTGGGGGGATCCTGTCTGTCCCACTCCCTGGGCGGGATGGCATCGGCAATGACTTGTCCCTGTGACGGCTCCTTTGGAAAGGACCATGGTCCACACAGCACCTCGCCTTCCAGTTTGGAATACAAGGATTTTTCTATTCAATGGCATGTATTCCTTACTACCCTGCAGTAGAGTACCAATGGAATTTGCAGAAGTCTCAGGCCAAAGCCATTGTTGTTGGCTGCCCAAGAAACGACCCTGAAAGAAGCAGCCTTTCAATTTTACACACATTCACATTTGCAGCCTATGTAGGGTTTAAACGAGTGTGCAGAACAAGGAGCCCTGGGGGCAGGCTGGGGAAAAGCCCCAATGTCCCTCTGTCCTTCCTCCCAGCAAGCAGATGGGAAGGAGAGCAGGGGGACCTCGTCTCCACGACCAGAGCGAGACAGGGGAAGGTGCTCTCGGGGGACTCAGACCGAGCCGAAGCCCCTGCCTGACCCTCCCTCCCTTGCAGTTCTGTTTCCTGTATTTTTCTTGGATGAGCATCATTTTACTTATGCCCAAAAAGAAGAGCAGAAAACATGGACTAATTACCAAACAAATTAAGTGGCCAGGGAGGAATATACACTCAGGGGAGAGAGGATGGGACACTGCTGCACCAGAGGAGAAACTCACCCTCCTGCCCTCTGCCAGCCTCAACCTACACATCTGCCATATTAGCAACTGCCTAAAAATATTTTAGATAGATGCGGAGGCAAAAGTGACGACAGAGTATTCAATTCCAGGAAGGTGAAGGATGAGAATCTCTGATTTAAATACATATGAACGTTTTCTGTGCTCCCCCTCCTAAGATTTTATTTAATCTTTGGTAAAATCTGCAAAGCTTTTTACTACCCCCGTAAATCGGCTTAGCGTGCTCTGCAGAATACCTGCTGCTGCCGCCGGCCATGCAAAGGCAGCCGTGCACAAGCAAGATCTGTTGCAATTGTTCACACCAATGCTCTGAGCTTGTTCTTACTTCATAGAAAGTAAAATCAAGATCAGTGTCGGCTAATGCCATCCTCACTTCCATAAAATTCAAAAGGCAATGCAATAATAACCTAGGGAGAACGGTGTATTTTTAGGGTGGGATTATGAAACTCACACTATGGATTTTAATCTCAGAAATCGGCATGTTCTTTTATGGGGTTCAGAGGCCATTCTTCCTGGGAGTTTTGCACACTTCAGTCATTTAACTTTTTTAATCTTCCTACATTTGGAGAGAGAGGGAAAAATACCTTGCCTGAAACTTTTAGCATTAAAAAAACCCCCACAACATTTTTGTCTAACGTAATTACTGACAGATTCCAATTGGAAAGCTGTTGCTTTTATTTTAATTTTATTAAAGGAGTGAACAAAGGCTACCCAAGGCACCACAATAAAATTACATTAACTGTAAAATTACATTATTAATTCTTTAATCTCACTTGAGGCCTCAAGCTGTTGCTATGTCCAATTACCCAGCTAACCACCTGTCAGAACTGTAAAGCTAGTTTAACATTACCTCCAGGACAGTTGTGTGCCCTGTGTTCAGTCAGGTCTGCCAGTGAATCGAAGTCCTGCTGACAGTTATCGCAGGTGTAAATTGACTCATCCTCCATGTCTTCATCTTCCTCATTTCTCTCTTCCTGGCTTGTCACACTGTTCCTCTCTTCCAGGGCCCGGCTGTCCTTCGCTTCGCTCTCCAGCTCTCCTCCCAGGCCACCTGCCAACAGCAAGAACATCCTCTAAGTTTGAGAGGTCTGAAAAATAAGAGCTTTAAGAAGGATGTTGCGCTTATTAAGATACATTTAATTACAGCCGCTCTCACATTATTCCCGACACCTTTCATTATATTAATGTGGTTTTTATATCATGCGGTGCAACAATTCTCAACTGTATTCTCTGCTGCTTAGTGCGAATCCTGCAAACACTCTCTCCTAATCTTCTCTGGTGGGTGTATAGCAGGAGCCTCTAACTCTCTGTCATATAAAGTTGTTAGTGTTTTATCACTTAACCAGATTCTCAAAGCTTTAAAATTGGCAAGATTAATTACAGCCCGCAAAGAAAAGGCATGTGCTGAATTTTAATTCTCAATGCTCTCCTCTCCCCGCCGCCTCCAAGCCCCAATATTAGTAACAACAAGAAAAAAAACACTCTAGCTGAAGACCCGCCCCAACGCACACATATACCCCAGGACGTGAGAGGTCTCACTGAACTAATGAGAGGCACTTTGCTGGGCAGAAGAGCCCTGTGCTGAGCCGACCTAGCCGGGAGCCGACAGCATTGCGTCTGACCTTCAGGTCTCTCAGATATTTTTTATCTTCATCTGTGACCGGAGTGTGGGCTAGCACAAACATCTTTGCCAAAAAACCCACAAGTTTTCATGCGCATTAGTGTACAAGGAGACTGAGCTCTCTGGCAGCTCCAGAAACACCCCATGCAGGAGGGCTGTGCACCCTGGGGCCGTGTAGGTGGCCGCTCCATGCACAAGGTGCTGGCTGGCTCTCCACCGGCAGCGGGGTGGGATACAGGGGCAGCTGGCCATGGTCAGTCCCCTCAGCATGCACTCGGTGGCCTGTCATGAGGGATGGGCTTGCAGCCACGTGCTCATGACTCCAGGACACCCCCTTGGCCATGGTGGCCACCCAGACATGCCTGAAGCCAGCAGTGCCCAATGGCTCCATGCAGCACTGCAACCAGCCCTCACTTGGACTCTCCGGAGAGGCTGCAGGGGCAAAAAAGCCCCTCTAAGTCCCTGTTGCCCTCTCAGCAGGGAAAGCTTCCATTAGACACACTGGCCATGCTGACCAGCTGAAACAGAGATGCTTGTGCCTCTTCCACACTCGTGTCCCACCAACACGGGCGATACAGCTGCAGGTGCCATGCCTGCACCATTTCACCTGCCTCCGCGGGCACTCGCACGCTCTGAATACATCCTGGGTAGGACAGGAACATTTGAGAAATCCTCCAGCAAAGTGAAATGGAACCGCAGGCTCTTCCAGCAGAAGAGGTCCTCCCGCACCACGCGCCGGCTGACCCCGAAAGCCTGGGAGCTGCTCGAGCCAGGCAGGAGGGAGATGCCACCTTGTTGGCTTGGGATGTGTCTGGGTTTTAAGCCATTAAGGAAACGCCAGCAAACAGAGAGATGAATTGTTTCTAAAATTAGATCAGCGCCAAAAAGATTAAGGACAACCAATGCTGAGAACATGAAACAGAGCTGAAAAATAAAATTTATTAAAGATGAAAACTGGTTACCACAAGCGCTGCAATTCAGACACACGCATTAGTAGGGCTCTGCTACCACTATCCAGCCAGAGCACATTTTATACCATCTTCTGCACTGCGCATGATAACATAAATCAACCGGTGTAAAACGCTCTGCAGTTTTCCATGGAGCACTCCTAACATGACGTACCCTTCAAATTGCAATGGAAATATTAAAAATCAATGCCTGCTTGTGGTGTATCACAGCATCCCTCTCAGCAATTAACTGATCTGCACATTTTCAGGTTCTTTTACTGTTAAATTATACATAGCCTTCTACTACAAAATTTCCATTAAGGGCTAGATATAATGTTCGTCTTAACAAATCAGATATGCCACTTACACAGCGGTAATGAATTTAAGGATTTGGTTATAAAAAGTATCACTCACCAAGCTCTCCATATTGTAAGTCATCATCTGTACTATGTTTATTCAATAAAATGCTGTTTGCTGAACCTTATGCTTTATAGACTCTTCCTTAAATAAAAATGTATTGCAATGGAAAAACACATGATTCTGGTTCCCTTTATACTACTACTTCACCGAATACGTTACATTTGAAGCTATGCTAGCTTTGCCTTACTTCACACGCAGTTTAATGTACGTATTCAAATTATCACTTCCATTTTGTCATATTTACTTGGCCCACCTTTTTACAGCCTCTCATCCCAGACTGCAGTCACAAACATTTTCGCTCATTCAATCTTTTTAAAGCCTGTATGTCCTGCAGACTTGATAGTTAATAAATCAGAATGTCAACTCTCTGGTTTTATAAGACAGAAACCTATAAAAATAGTCCAAGTATATAAATCTAACCCAAAGAACTGCCACCTGCTTCCATGCCGTCTGCTGACGAAGACCTCAGGGAAGCACTTCTGAACTGACTTTGCCACAACCTGAAGAAGAAAGTTTTTAGGCAACTTTGGGGAGATTTAAGGGACCTTCACTAATATTTTTAGCAGAAATATTGTCTTTTGACAGTTAACCTAAAGAGCAGCTGATCTGGTGAGTACACTGTGACAAATTCATCCTTGGTTTTACTCCAACACTTCGTGACTACACCAGGGATAAAGCTGTTCGACCAAGTCCAACAATAACAAATAATTTAGCACACTGCTTTAGGAAAAATAAATTGTACAATGTGAGATAAGAAAATAGATTCCCGACTGCAAAGCAAAATTCCAGAAACATTTTTTAATTCCCTGTTGAATGGGAAATCTGATCCTCTAGGCAACTTTTCAAAAGCGTCATTGCTTGACAGAGTTGTATGTCAAATAACACAACAGTGAATCTTGCATAAATTATTTAGCAAATGAAACATTGCTTTAAAATGAGACTTTTTTTCTGTTTTCAGCCAGTTGAAGAAATTTTACATGTCTGCCACGCCTCAGTGTTACTGTCCTTTGAATAACACAGTCTTTAGATTCCTCTGCCGAGCCACATGCTCGGTGCTTGCCTTGCAGAAACCAAACACCACCAAGAAAAATCTGGGGTGTTTCTTGGTTTTTTGACCTTTGCCTCCACTATTTTGTTCACAAGCTGCCAGCGGCGTGTGCAGGGTGCGGGCGGCCCCAGAGAGACACTAGCTCCTTGCCCGGGGGAGCGAAACAGCCAGTGAGCGCCGGGGCGGTGATGGGAATGGGTGGTCCATCCAGCAAGGAAAAGCTTCAAAGGCAGCCCAGCTGCTCCCGTGGTGAGCTCAGTTTCCCCAACAAGGACAGCAGGCTGCGAGCATTCCTCAGGAATTCATTTCTGAGGAGTTCTGCGGTAGTAGTTCACCGATTTAACCTGTACATTTCCCGCTGGCAAGAACTGCCGGAGCACCCCATCCCAGTGCAGCCAGGCAGGATGGAGGCACGCGGGCACAAGCACAATGACGAAGGGTTTGGGGTCACCATAGGAGGCCAAGGAACTGCCAGCACCGGGAGCAGGTGTGATTTTGGAGTTTGGCCTGACTCCGAGGCGACACTACCACAGAAAGGGGCTTCTTGGTGGCCAGAGCCAAGTTCCAAAGTCTGCAGAGATCAGCGGCTACCTCACAGCACCAAGCACAGATATGTATATTAACTGCCACAGCTACTTTTTAAGATGGCCTTGGACATGAGTGAACTTAATTCAATAATAAGTAGTTTCTATCTAGATTGCTAAAAAAAAAAAAAAATAACAAAAATAACTGACCTCCAAGGAATTTGTACAGGGAATGCCTCTGTGAAAGCGGCACAGCACCATGGCTGCACAGCTCCCAGCCGGCACCGGGACATTTGTGCACAGCGCAAGGGCATGCACAAACCTCAGCAGAAGGGAGCTGCTGGCACCATGTCTTAAGATAAATGATTGCTAATTAATTCTAAAGGGAGAGGGGGGAAGGGGGGGACACCCCTGCATTTCACAAGAACATTATTAGTAATTTTTAAATGAATCTGCCATCTCTAATGATGGCTTTAACAATTTTCCTGCATGAATAAGAGAGGATACAATTTGAGAGATCAGCCTTGAAAGTACACCTCGCTCTACCTGAAATGCCAGGAAACAGGGTTGGGGGGCTTTTTGTTTTTCTTTTCTTTTTTTCCTCTCTCCCCCTCTACCCCCTGTAGCACAGTGGAAGGCCTGCAGGGCTTTACACAAGAAGAATATTTTACCCTACAACCCAAACAATCTGGCCAACAGTGAAAAATATGTTATTCTAATTGCCACTAAAGTTAATGTTGTTAATGACTCTTGGTTTTTCTGTAAAAGCCAGCTTATGCTCTAGAAAGTTACTATTTCAAAGGGGACGTACAAAGAACTGGGAGTGTTCCTGCCTGACCTGGTGGTCCAAGGAATGCAGCAAACTTGGCAAAGCTGGAAAAGCAAATCCCCAAAGGTCCGTCTTGAAAGTTGCAGTCAGTAGAAATGCCTTCTGAGCTGTGTTCAAAACAGCTCTGTTACAGGAACAACGCGCTCCTAAAGCCAAATATTTGAAAACAGATTACATGTACCATGTTCAGCTCAGGCCTCACTAAAGTCAAGAGCAAATTTCCACTTGCTTCAGTCAGACCGGGATTTACAGCACCGCTGCCAGTTTGGGGCTGTGCTCGGAGCGGAGTGCGGCAGAGCCTCAGCCCTGGACCACGGTGCCGGCCCAGCTACGACAGCAGCAGCAAACTGCTTTGGGGACTTCAGCTAGTGATGCAGGACTGAAAACACAAGGAGGTCAGAGCCACACTGGAAGTGAAGCTGATGCCTACCTACAATTTCTACTGAGAGACATAGAAACGGGTGACGCTGTGCAACACATGGACCAGACAAATTAAGAAAGGAACAAACCTCTTAGCTTAATTTTTCAGCTGTGGAATCAAGTATGGATACTTTTTATCTTATCAGCACAACACAGGGCAGGCAAGCCTTTCTGCCTTTGTGCCAGTAAATTTTCTGTGGCTTTTCTTTAATTTTTTTTTTTTTTAAGCCTGAGGACTTTTTAAAAGCTGGGATTTATTTTTCAACCAGGATTGTTCTTTGGAACACACTATTTAGTGCAGGGTCATGTCTGGCATTTAATATCTCCAGTTACAGGGCTTCCATCATGAGTTGTTTCTTTCCAGTAGGCATTGGCTGACTTACTGCTAGACACCGCTTCCTACGACAGCCACTCTGCCATGCAGCGCTGCAGCTGCAAGCTACAGAGTGCCCAAAGCTGCGCTGTGCGAGTCATTACCTACGCTCGTACACACACATGCACACACGCTGCCGAGGTCTCAGAGCTGCAAGGCAAAAGATAAAATGAAGAGGGGGAAAGAGGCATCTCTTCATTCCTGTGCCTTGGTCCAAAGGAAAAACAATGAAAAGTCTTACAAAGGGCCACGATAATTCCTAGCAGTTTTCCAGAGATGCAGGACAAATGATAAAAGTAAATGAAACTGAAGAAATAAAAGCTAATTGCTGGAGGAATGGTGGGTGCTGGCAGATAACCCACACACCTCATGGGACTTGGCGGAGCCCCGAGGCGCCCACTCAGGGCTACACCCACCCAGGGGTGCTGCCTTCCTGCCCCCCGGCCTGGGGCAGCCGCTCGGCTCCCCCGCAAGACAAAAGGAAAGGAAATTTTGTCTGTAATTAGGAAGCGAGAACAAAAGAAACAACTGAGTTAAAGGAAAAGCCTAATCTAAACGTTCCTTAGTAGACATTTCGCTCGGTGTCAAATGCCAAATCGGTGTGGGGGCGGTCTCTGCTTTTGTGTGGTTTATTACAGTTTAGATTTGTCTCTAGCACTGTCAAACGGCAAGAGAGTCCAAAGTTCTCTGTCATTTGCGGTCAAAGATGAATGAAAAAGAGGCAAAAAAGCCATGAATGTTTCAGTAATGAAAACAAACAAACCTCAGCTGAAATCTTCCCATAGGATGAGAAGTCTTGGCTTTGCCGGGTAATCCTGGTCTGTGGCTCTTCAATGTTTCAAAAACCATCTTTTTTAAACACTTGTATCTTGAACACAGGTGTATGTGTGTGCTACCTCTACTGTGAGCCACTGTAACCACAGCCACCATACCCACACAGAGCAGCCAAAAACCTGCTGCAGCCACCCAAACCAGGTCAGGGCGCGTAGATTGCATCCCAGCCCTAGGACCAGGACGAGGTATCAAAGGCAGCTCGTTCCGCACGTCGAATCCTTGCTACATGCACCAAAAGCAAGCAGGTTTGGTGCTCTACCATGCAGTGCAGCATAGGTCTTTCACACAGTGTCAAACCACATGGGGTTAAAAAAAAAAAAAAAAAAAAAAATATGGTGCCTAGCTGAAATGCAAAGAGCCAGAAAAAATAACACCTGAAACACCATGATGTATTCATGCAATGTCAAATTACACGGGATGCCTACATGACAGAGCAGAGAGAGTGAAGCATGGGCTGCGCACAATCCTGATGACGCTCAACTGCCGTGTAACGCTCCTCGCAGGCTGAAGAGATCTGCACATCAGATCTTGCCTTCCCTCAACGAGGGGAAAAAACAATCATAATACCAAAAAAATTATTTGATCCAACACGTAGTTAATGGTGTTGGCCTCCTAAGACTTACAACTTAATAAAATTGATCTCACTGCAGTACTGTAATGAAGAACAGTAGGATAAGGCTACCCTTGAACCATGAAAATTGTATATTGTTACCTCCTCGTGCCCTCCTAGGGCTATGGCCGCTGCAGCCTCTCCAAGCTGTCATTTGTCTGGCTCTGACAGCAGACTCCACCGACAAGCGGCCATGGTGGCTACGAGAGCTTCTTTTGGAAAGGCAAGGGAAGGAGGAGAGTGCTCAGTGCGAGGTATCTCTCTGGATAATAACCCACAGGATGAAAACACATATTATATTGGTAATGCAGTTTTGTGTGAAGTGTGTTAACAATAAAATATATGAAATTCAGAGACTTTAGGAAGCACACATTATAGCATTTCACAACAGAGTCTTACTATGCGCCAGTACATATTAAATCATATTTATTTCTAAGAAGGTGGACAGTTCTCAGCCTTCTTCTTTAGCTTAGCAAAGAAAAACTATTTTGGTGGGGTACCGCACTACCTTCTACGTCTGCTTGTACACGTGCATTAAGAGAAAGGGATTCCAGGCTAAACGCCCAGCAATAACTAGCTAACTGCTGCCGGTGTCCGCGCCGCTGCTGCCTGCTGCTGCCAGCATCGCGCCGCTCACAGAATTGCTAATGACAGCCCTGCACCCCCCCCCAGCATCCTCTCAGCATCCTCCTATTAACTTACTTACACCACGTTTCATGGGGAAAATGTTCATCTTACTTCACTGATAGGACACAAATTCCTCAAATTAGCAGCTACAATGTTTAAGAACTTAAGTGTCTGCCTTGACTTTAAAGGCATGGGAAGAGCTGGCAGGAGATGCGGCAGAGGACCTGCAGCTCGCTGCACCTTCCTTTGCCACAGTCACAGGCATGGCACGCAGAACAGATAATGCGTGTAACTTGTTGCCTCGCGGTGCCTTGCTTTCACCTGAGCCCGTCTAGATCTGTATCTGGTTATCTCTACGTGGGATAATCGCCCTGTTCTCTCCCGTGAAACCAAGACTTCACTCTGTGCCGTTCTGCACCCACGCAAATCCAAGCTCCCTGCTGGCATGTGCACAGGAACTACCGGAACTACCAGAACGTATGGATATTTTTATGGACAGTCCCGGCCTCATGCTCTCTAAGCCAGTGTAACTATTTACACCCAGCATCCGACCTGAAACCCACCGGCTCACCCTACAACCCTGCTTTTCTTGGATTTCAAGACTTCCATAGTAGCCTTTATTCAACATGCTAGAGAAACCTTTTATTAAATGCTGCTAATTTTTTTATTGATCAAACTGTGAGCCATTTCATTTTCCATTATAGCAAAAATCTCCTATAGGAGCATTCAGATTAAGTTTCTTTATTCTGTCTCTAGTAGCATGTCACTTTTAATCAGTTTTTAGCTTCATTATTGCTTAAAAATTAGAAAGCAGTTTCTCTGTTCTTTATTGCTCTTTTTAAGTTTAGTTACTGAAGGGTTATTAAACTTGGAATTTTACAGACAGGCGTAACGTGCTAAATAAATTCCTCCCTGTCTCTAACCAACTTTAACATTAGCTTTTTTTATAATTTTTAGGTTTATTTTCACTGAAAGACTGCTTGTAATTATTACTCATGTTCTCCCCAAACACTTATGTTACTAAAGTGTGAAATGTCTTCTAACACAAAGACAGTTCTCTGGGAAGTAATTACAAAAATGCATTCAGGGGCAATAATTTTATATTAACTGTCAGCGGCATACATCTTCTGAAAAGGCACTTGTTATGAAGGAATTATTTGTGTGGAATTTGAAGGCACTGAAGGCAAAGGAAAACTGCAGAAACGCATTAAACTGAAACTCCAGCTCCCTCATCAAGGGTCAGTTTATGTTTAAATCATTACCTTGAAGGCAACCCCACACCTTCCAAAGACTCTATTAGAAAGACAATTTCAATTTACGCACAAATTGGACACAGTCTCCACTTTTCGGTTTGGAACAATTTACACCCCCTTTTTTACAGAAATTTCTGAGCAGCTAATCAAAAAGATACAGCTGAAAATTATGGGCTTCTATTAACCTTTCACTGATGACACTAAAAATACTTGCTAATGATTTATGGGTAGTAACAAAAATAGTGGCCTCAAAACTGACCAGGCACATTAAAAAGATATTTGTGTCTGTAATGGATCCAAGAAAAGATTTAATGAAAATTTTATAGTAACTTTTAGCCTGTGGGCTAATCCCTCAGTCCTTAGGAAGGCGAAGTAACTCAGTGAAATTAAAAATAAAATAAAATAAAATAAAATAAAATAAAATAAAATAAAATAAAATAAAATAAAATAAAATAAAATAAAATAAAATAAAATAAAATAAAATAAAATAACATAAAATAAAATAAAATAAAATAAAATAAAATAAAATAAAATAAAATAAAATAAAAGTGAAACCCAGCAATAGTGATTAAGCATCCCCTCACTTTAAAAGGGTTTTTAAAAAAAATCAGATAAGGCAATCATAAAAACACCACCAAACAGTAAAATTTCCTCTTAATCGTACCTGCAGGTAATGTTTCAGCGTTTCTAGTGCTTTTACTAAAATGATTTAGATGTTACTATGTTACACAACAAAAGCATTTGTACACCGAAAAGCGGACAAAGAGCTAAGTTATTATTATTTATTTGCATGCAAGCAGCAGTGGGATTGTACTTTATAGCGTTAACAGCACATAGTGTTTATCAGCTCTTCAGCATTTGGCAACTGGTTTAACAGCATAAATACTGGAGGTAAACACTTCCCCGCCACAAAAAGCCCTGTAAGAGAATTTTAGCAAATGCAGCAAAAGGCAGAGCAGAGCATTCCGGACGTGCCAAGCGTTCGGTTACTCAAACAGCGCCCGACTGCGGGGCTCTCTCCAGGCCCTGCCCTCGGCTCCCCCGGGGACCCTGGCAGGGTGCCCTCCCACCCCTCCGCCAGGAGACACTGGCGTCCCCTCCTCGGAAAGGACGGGCTCAAAATCCCGGGGCAAAGTTTTGGTGGGCTACAGTGGGCTGGGGGTGGCAGCGGGGTCCGGCGGTTCGTTAGCAGATGGCAGAGCAAAGGAGGAAGGCACCTTTCCCGCGTGCATCTGACCCGCAAAGCACAGCCTGTATTAGATCAAAAAGTCACAGTCCTAGAAAGGACACCTCGCTTTCTACCATGGCTCGTTTCTGCTCCGTTTGCTACCAGGGATATTCCACATCCAAGCGCAGACAACATTACCGCCGCTTTTTCACAGTATCAACACCTCACACTTCTTCCGATGTCAAATAGCAATTTGCTTTGTAGATCTCTGCGGCATTCAAACCAAATAACGTGTTTGCACACAGCTATCCAAACTTCTCCGCTGTCATCCACAGAAAACTCTCACCCACTTGCCCAAGACAGGCAATAGCTGTGCAATGGATTATCTGGCCCTGGAAACAAGACGTTAGTGTCTGCTTCCAGATTCTTAAGGTGCATCTGAATGGGAGTAACTGCCACCTTCAGTTCTGATAATGAGGTTCAAGTCAAAACTGATCTAAAATTCATTTATATACACAGGGGAATTAGTATGCAGCGAGTATTAACTTCAAAGTGAAGTGCACTTCATAAAGATGTACTTTCACTCTTTGACATGCAACTGTTAAATAATACTGGCCATCATCATCTAATAAAAACCCATGTAAATTTTCAGCACAAAAACAGTACTTTAATTTTATTTAGGCGTACGAATATTTTAATAATGCTCAACTTATTATTTTTCAATTCTCTGTTGAAGACAAGTGTCCTGTTTCCGGTATTCCATGGAATACCACTCACACCTAACACAGGACATCTTAATCACATTTTAATTCATAGGCATGACAAAAACTTCTTTTTTCTTTTAAGGAAATGGTGTGAATTTTTTTTTCTTTTTTTTCCTTTTTTCCTTTAAGGTAAAGCCAGATAGCTGTAAAACTTAAATCTATAGCTCCCTGAACAGACAGAAAATTTGGAAGGCTTAATAAAATTCACATGTGGCTTGTTATTGCAGCTGCATATCAAATGCAAAAATAAGGTATTGACTGGTTCTGCTCAGAATAGCAACTGCTGGAACTCGTTATTAAAATAAACCTGTTGACTTTTAAAGAGGGAGAAATTACAGATGATGTAATCTACCAGAAGTGACAAATGTGACTACGTATCTCAATGTTTGGACCCCCTTTGCCTAATTCAAAATGCAGATTCCTTTGTTGTTCCTCTGTAAGGTCCAAGACTTAGAATTGTCCTTTTTGCAGGTGAGTTCTGGCTCCCGGAAGATTCCCATCCTGGGCGTGTAACAGCCTGCAGTGTGCACACACGGAGCGAGATGTAACAGGAAAGCAGAGCAAGGCCTCAATACAAAATACCCTCTTATGTCCCTGAATATATTTCTGTTCAAAATGCACTTTTCCCGTGCTTTGGATATAGATTTGTTTAAAAGCTATGCTGAAGAAGAATGCCTTTCACAACCCAAACTTGGAGGATCCTACAGGTGGCATTTGCATTCATCTTTTTATATCAATAAAAACCCCAAAACTGAGAGGGAAAGAGGCACAACACTCTGCAAACTGCCAGGAACCAAGGGGTGGAATCGATACAAAGGGAAAAGAGTGAACGACAGAGGGAAAAACATATTGGGGCAGGAAGAAAACTACACTTCGGCAAATTAGAGAAAGCAATAATTATTTCACTGACCTTCTCATGGGTCTTGGTTTGCTCAGAACCTGCCTGGGTTAGTTTCCAGTGGGAATGACAAACGTGCGGCTGAAGGAGCATAGAAGGGACCCGCTTCTGCGATAACTGTGCCTGGAAGTCTTCAAAACCGTGATTAAAGAGCTGAGAGGTTTCTGTGGGGCCGGGTTCATGGAGACAGCTTCTTGGGTAAAACTCCTGTTTATACCCAGGGTACAAAGGGTTGGACCTGGACCATAACCTAGTTGTGGGTGTTACGGTCTGATCAAATACCAAACATCATCTTGGAGGAAAAAAGCTCGCTGACTTTCTCTCCACAGATCTGGTTTGCTTTGGAAAAAAGGTTCTTCAAATGCACCTGAGTAAAAAGCCACATTTTCCCAAATGTGTGCTCATGTCTCTCTGCTACCAGTTCCTGCTGGCAGAGGCTCACGCCTCTGCTGCATTGGAGTCCTCCAAGCAGGGCACAGCTGGCAAAATGAGCAGAAACTGGGAAAACCGTACCTTACACCGCTCCAGCTGGAGCTGAAGGGGACATCCGTAGGCAGCCCAAGTGATTTAGGAGCCGAATACCGACTGAATGGCGACAGACTGTAGCAAAACCCCATGAAATTAGAAATGAATGAGAGTCAGGCACCTACGTGTCTAAATGCCTTCAGAAGAGTAGGGCTTAGAAGCTTTCGTAAATGTTACCCCCAGGTCTCGTTATGGGTGTGCATCTCTGCATGACCAGCACCGCGCTGGGCACGATGTCCTGACGCAGGCATCCAGACCACAGCAAAAGAATTCCATTGCCTTTTTTTCACATTCATTAATTTAACGAGATTCTCAACCAGAAAAAGAGAGGAGAGTCTGTGCATCTCGTGTTATACAGCACGGGAAAGGGCATTTAACAGGTGGCCAAGCTATCAGGGAAGCATCAGATTCTGCAAAAAGTATTATCTTCTGCATGACTGTGGCCAGCCCCTGCTGCACAAACACACACCTCTCCTGCCCAGCAGATACACCAAGGAGATTAATACAGGCCAACAGGGAAACCAAATTAGCGGAACAACTCTAAAAGTTTCCTGCCATTTTTTGCTCATTCTCTCTTCCCAAGTTTTAAAACGTGATGTGATTTTGGGCTGCGGGCTCAGTTATATTTCAGTTTGTGTTTAACACGAGCTCACATGCAAAAATTAATGTACCTCAGATTTCCTTTCTCATTTCTTTCCTTAATACCAAATTCTGAAGTCCTACACGTTTCACTTGACAAAGCCATTAATTCAGTAATTTCACATAATTAAATCGAGCAAAGCAGAGTATTTAAATTGGAGCTAAGTGAAATATACTTCTGTGCAGCTCATGCTGTTAGAATTGTGCAGCATGCTATTCTGCTGCTGCTCATTTATTAATTTGGGATCGTCTGAAACGTGACACCGCGTAATAAGGAATGCGCTGGCTTCAACAGAATTAGAAATTTTTAAAAAATAATAAAAAAAAAAATCACAGAGGACAGTGAATCAAGCACCATATGAAATAAGTTAATCCCTCTGAATGAGCCCTCAACAGAGCACTTCTGCACCCAGCTGAAACCAGCACCCAGGTTTGTACTTTCCCTGCGATAAGTAATTTCTGCAAGAGGTTTTCGGCTGTTTATCCCTGGACTAAGATGTGAGCCGCAGCAGTCCTCCAGCCCAGTGATCCTTTTAGCAGTGATAACACTTTTTCTCCTAATATCTTCCTGCGTTCTTTCTTCTAGCCCTACATGGTAAAGAAAGTGTGAAAAGACATTTAAAAGAGTTAAAGCTAAAATGACTTTAAAGTCTTGTCTCCCTCAGCCGCTCCCCTCCTTCAGCAGGTCCGGAGTGCCAGAGCAGGAGACAGCGTGTGGTACACCGCACCAGAGAACTGGCAGAGCCCTCGGGTCTACCACGAGGATGAAGATGATGTATGGTAAAAACTAAATGGACACATAAAACCCTAAGTACGAGTTTTTTGCTGGCAAATGAGTAATAAAGGGGAAGAAATTAAGGTGGCGAATAATCCAAGCAGTGGAAGTACTTTATGTAATTAACAGAAGTCTCTCCAGAATATAGTGCTGATTTTTTCCTTTCAATCAGTGCTTTCTGCTTCTCAAGTTTCTTATGAACTACCTTAATTGAGCTCTTCCAGACACACTGAAAGTTCCTCCACTTCTTCCTCAGCCTCGAAGGACACCTGTGAAAGGTGCAGCTCTGGACGGCTCATGATAATCCTCACCAGATATGGCTTGTAAGACCTCCTCCCACTAATGAAAAAAGTGGGGTAAGGGCTGAGATATTGCTGCTGTTGTAATTAAGCTTGTGAAGAGTTTAGCTGGAGAGAAATTAGATTTATTTACACACTGCTTTGTTGCTGATGAAGCACCAGCTATTTGGGAGAACTTCTAATTAACCCTAATTTAGTTGATATGCTCCTAAGCAGCCCCATTCCCTGTGTACTTTGCACTAGGTAAAAAGTAGTAATAATAACAAATTATCCATTTTTAAAAGGCACATTTCTTCATAGGGGCCCAGTCCCAATTTTTTTTCCTGAAATTATTGAATTTGCATTTTAGTTGCTGACAAGTAGGAAGATGCACACTCGAGAACTTCATCCTACAAAACGCCTTTCTCCACTGCCGCAGGCAGGCACAGCCACGGCACCCGCAGCCCCATGCCGCCCCTCTCCCACCAGCCCCAGGGAACGAGAGATTTGGGGTTTGCTTTGGACCCTCCCACCCCTATTTACAGCTGTCACCGCTAGGAGTCTATTTTTAAAGCGCTTCCACTTCCTACATCTTCGGCCAATTATGCAGTCTGGCCACAGTGTTCATTAACCAGATATAGTTTTAAAATATTTCATTAGAGTACCAAGCTAAAAATCACTTAACTCTTATGATGTGTTTTCTAATTTAATAGTTCACTGATGGCTCCGCCACACTTCCCGTGCCTGTGGTGTATCTGCGGGTTTCTTTGCAACTCAGAAAGCCATTTAAAATACAAGACGTTTACAACCTCAGTATATTAAAAAGCCCTAAAAATTCATTGGCTTTTATAAACCATTTTGGGGGAGGAGCAACACCAATTCTTATTTCAATTTCACTCACAAAACACCATGAACACCGAGCACCGCTTTTTGGAAGTAAGGGTGAAAAATGAAGCATAATTTATGTCTGTTATACAGAAGCATCTATGCTTGCTCGTCACAATACAAACCCAGAGATGCAAAGAGCATTTGCAGAGGTGATATTCCTCATGTCTTCACCACTGCAGCTGTCTGCACACACGATATATAAAGAAAAAAATGAAGAAAAGATGTGGATTTCTGCAACATCCTTTCCAGAAAATGTTTTACCGATCTGGCTATTAGCTAACTTGTGTGAGATTTCAGCCTGAAATTCACCTTGATCAGAAAAAGTACATTTTTACTACACAACCTTTTTTTCATAAGATTATAAACCAAACGCTGCTCTTGGTTATACCTGCCTAACCCTGCTGATTTTGTATATGCTTCCTGGATGTTACTGTGGAAATTTGGCGATAAACGTATTTTGTTTAATATGGTCAAGGAAGAGAAGCCACATGCTTTTTACACAGGACATTTCTCATTCATTTAACAGGATAAATGGTCATCTGGACTTGTGTGCTAAACGCAAAGAGCCCGACATGAACTACTATAAAAGTTTAAGTTCAAGTTTTCTCAATTTCTATATGGGACAAATATTCTGTACAAATTAATGACAGCGTTACAAACTGACCACTTTTCTGCAAACATAACCTACTTGATTAAATCAACAGTGCAAAATGGAAGTCTTCCCTGTTGATGCTGAAAGAAGTCAGCCTACATCTTTTTTTGAATATTGTCAAAATTACACAGAGGAAAACTTCAATTCAGAACACTGTCTTCAAAATTGCCTAGTACAAAATGACTTTGAGGTTTTTAAAGAAGTTCATAGTAAGGAAAAAGCCAATGATGGTTCTGTTGCTACAGTTGTATCTCCTTGATATGTCAGCAAGAACAGCTTGATGTTGCCCTTCTTGGGAGAAGGCTAATTCAAGTCCGAGTTACACATTTCTTTTAATAAAAACCATAAGCGAAATCAAGTAAAGATGGAACTAATCAATCCGCCAAAACAATACATTTATGAACTGCAAAAAGATCTGATTTAAGTTTTTGGATAAGAAATACTTCTCCAATTTTCTTTCTCTGGATGAAAATAACCGTTATCTCCATTTGTGTTCACTTATCTGACAAAATCAGGGGACAGGAATTTAGTGTCATTAAATTAAAGTTTCCTATAGCTCCCATCCAAGCTAAATAATACTAATAAGCACAAGTCCACACTGTGCCCAACTCCACGTGCTCCAAACACCCTCTCAGTGAAACAATACCCAGGGAAAACCATCCCTTCTCTCAAGGACGTGGATGCTGCACTCCGCTTCCCCACTTTGTTTGGAGGCTGCAGGTGAGGAGGTAGCGCAGAGCCATTGTCTTTCCCTCACTTATCTCCTCCCAATGCTCTTTTCTGCAAAAGATTCACACACCAGATGACGATTAGATATACACAGCTAGAGCAACAAATCTAAATTTCAGACCACTGTCAGAGGACTTTCTTCTGCCAGGCTGCTTCAGCCGGCCCCAGCTCGCCACACACACACAGGGGCACACGACCGGCCAGCGCCTTCCCACCAGATTTCTCTCAAATTGACAATTCTCTCTAGCTTTGGTTCAAACAACAGACAGAGCCTTAAAACACATACACACCCCACGCAGAGAGCCTCACCTTGCCAGGGGTTTTCTTTATCCAAGCAAATGCTTCCAACCAAGAGGGAAGAAATTTGCCTTCAGGGTCCCTCCATTTTATGCTAGCAAATAACTCGCTTCAGAAATACTGCAGCTTTCAGCGTTAAGGAGAAAGTGTGGGATGAAGTGGGATGTGAAATCCCATCATCCCACCGCAAGGAAAAGCACTGTTAAACATCTGAGTTTTCCTTTTGGAGTTTTGATGAGTTTACTAAGAAAATGGAACACTGGAGTCACTTGCATATCAGTTTATTTGTAAAACATAAACTTGTCCCTGGAATACAAGAGCTCGGAGTTGTGGCTCTTCCCTCTTCTGAAGAGAAATAAGCCTTTCCTCAAACATACAAGTTTCAATCCAGCAGCAAAGGTGCCGAACTTCCCATATCTAGAAAACTATGTCAGGAAAACAGACTGCATGGATTCATTATGAATGCATCAAAGAGTGGTTATTTTCAACCAAATTACAATGCTGCTGCTTATATAGCACTAAGCTGAAGGAGTCCTCCTTTATCTGTCGCAAACTGCCAACTTATCCTCCAGGAAAAGCCAAGCTAAAATGCATACGTCTAAATCCACATGTTGTTGAGTAGAATTCAGAGTAACATCATTCTGACTTACATGTTTACATTTTTATTGCTAATTGATTTCCCCCTTCTGAAGGGGATGCCTTGAACAGGAGGCGTCCCTTCCTTCTCCCCTTACCCCCGTGCTCCAGCTTCATTACAACCCCAGCACTGTTGCCAAAATGAGATATTGCCTCATTTTTGGTATCGTGCCCTTGAAGGCATCTTATTAGAAAAGACCATTTCTTAATTAACATTTTTGATCTTTAATCTATTACACATCCCTTTAATCCCATACGGAGGAGCTTTTGGCCCACTTCCGCGGCGTGGCGGTGGGAGGCAATAGGCTGGCAATTTGTGCTGAGGGCTCTCTCCCAGCTGGGCTCCAGTGTGGCCAGCTGCAGGGCTGGCTACGCTCTCGCTGGTCAGCAGCAGACATTCACATTTATTATTTTATTGCTTTTTTTTTTTTTAATAATAAAGACTTTAGAGAGCCACCGCTCAGCATTAAAGACAAGAGGCAGAACAGCAAGCTTGCGGATGAGATCAGACTTCAGCAAGTGGCTGTCAAGTTCTTAAAATAACCAGCAAAACTCTAAGTGGGAGATTTAGTGGATCACCAACACGTGAAGTGTTAAGAAAAGTACAATGTTAAGTCCCTTACATCATTTTACTTGCAAATAATTACAGCAATTACAATGTGCTAACTGGCAATTAACATTACAGGCTTCACAACTCACCAGAATTTTTTAAAACACGCTGTGGCCCTATGTAAATTGTCTCTTTGGTACTTCTGATTTGGTGGCTGTATGAGCTAATGGCTACACATTAGCTCAGCAGATCTCGGAACAGAATTGTCCACGTGCCAGATAATTTAATTAGAGGCTTGATCTTGTCAGAGCTTTATGCAACACAGACAGTGTTTCCAAGCAAAGTGTGCAGGTTTTTTCCTTTCTCTTTAGTGTTTTGTGACTGTCTAATAATTTCTACTAATGAATGCCAAAGCCATCCAAGGCAGATAGGAGGCATGACTAGTAAAACACACAAATAGGCAGGCACTTCAGTCCCAAGTGTGATGAATTCAAAAATATGTAGAGCAAGACGCATTGAGCACCTCTTCCATGCACACCCCACTCTATTGCCAGGTCTCTGCACACATCTATTAAATCTACGTCGCGCTGTTACTCAGCCCCAAAAAAGACAAAGGTCACTTGTCTCCAAGTGAGAGCCATAGGGTATCTCAAATCTCATTATAAATGGTCCCATTTAACAGTTTTCTCATTTGAATTTATACACAACAAATACAAGATTATGAGATGAGCTCAGTTTATTTTGACAATGACATTGTAATTCCTTACAGCGAGACCAGTAAAAGGCTACTTTAGACACTAAATGACAGAAATGCAAATGTACCTTCTATTATGGGAAATTTTAGGCTATATTAACTTTTAAAAAAAACCCCGTTTTAAAATGAGTATTTGTTCTACACATTCTTATGCTACAGTAACCATACTTGTACTCTTGGTCTACGATAAGCTTAACAGCTCGAGACAATTTAACCAAAAATACATCAGTAACGGTTACAAAAACTTTTACAAGTCAGGTCAATGTTGAGTAAGACCCACTAGAGGTCCCTTCCAACCCAAATGATTCTAGTTTCCTGTAGTGAATAAGCAAAGATTATTTGGGCAAAGCATCATAAATTTCATGCAGTTCTTCACTGCAGTTTCATATCTACGTCCTTACTCAGCCCAGAAAACAAAGCAGTGGAGCTTATTTATTCCATTTGTTTTTCTTCTTTTACAACCTTGTTTATAAAACCCCATTCTCATGACTGGCACAATTTGTTTTTCCTCAGGAAGAATGATTACTGGGAATCCACCACTGTGGCATTATTTTTTATTGATTTTTCTCATTTAAGCAACAGGGCAATAGAATATATTCTGTTATTCCTGTTTTACATTGATTCAGGCTGGGAGTTTTGAGCTACCAGATACAACTGCAACGTGTAAACTGGTCGAAGGAGAAAATCAGTTTCTCTGAAAACCAAAGAAATTGTTCACCAGGAGACTTTCCTTCAACTGTTCAGCTGTCTGATTTCACAAAGGTAAACCCCATCGCAATCGCTACCTACAGCAGCATGGTTTCAGCTTCCCTCGCTCCTACCAGCCAGCCAAAGCAAACTTGGAAAAGCAAAGTCACCCACCGACTTGCAGAAGTGACTCAAAGCAAGATGGGCTGGCAAGTGCCCATCTATCTGAGAGCCAGAGCCCTCTGGGAAGGTCAACCTGCAGCACGGTGCATGCTGCACTCTGTGGAGACAAAGCAGTATGCACATGGGGCACAAGGAATACTTTGTACTAGGTTAGGAGGCTTAATTAGCATTTGAAAAGCGCTTTGAGATCCTACATAAAAATATTTACTGAAATAAGCTCTAGAAAGCACAATTTGTCTGGCCATTCAGTCTGCTTCTGTCCTCAAATCTGCGGGAGATTAGCAAATCCAGAGCGCAGTAGAACTGGATAAATTAGAGAAGGATTTACCACGTGATCTTATCCTTTCCCCTGCTAATGTAGGACCATTCCTACAGTGTATTTTCAAGAGCTTTGTCCAGTCCAGTTTGAAAATGACTGAAGTGATGGGAGATAATACCGGAGCCTATTAGATCCTACTACTGGGAAATGTTTCCTAATACTCAGCCTAGCATCCCCTTTGCTTTACTTTAGCCCATTACTGCTAGTTAGACTCCTGAAGGCTATTGTAAACAACAGATATAATTTTCATCTAAAAACACCGAAAATGTTCATCTCATCAAAGCTTTTGCTTGGGCAGCAAGGGAGAACAAGGTAGCATCATTGTAAAGAGACACAGGAAGGGAGAGCAGGAGCGTGAAGAAGATGGGAAGGTGCTATGCTATGCCTTGCTCCTCCCCAGCGCTTCCTCCAGCTCAACAGCAGTGTCCTTCCCGGGATGTTGGTACCCACGGGAGACCTGAACACTACCAAGAGATGGAGAGCCAGGAAGGCTGCGCCTGGAGGTCTACCCACGAAGGGGAATGACTTCCTTCAGTCCGCGCAAGAAATTGAAACACGGCATTACAGTCTCACAGCAGACAAAGCGCCAATGGGCACACCTTTAAATAAAATTTGCCACAGGGAAAAGAAACATTGCTGGAAGATGGGGACACAACGCCTGCCAGCCCCAGAAGGATACACTCACGTGTGCAACCATCCACACTGGTGGTGTATTTGTATTTCTGGCAAGATGCCCCTGCCAGACCCTATGGGAACAATCCCCCAACCCGTAGCAGCCCCGTGCCAGCAGATACACCAAGCTCACAAGACCTCAGATGAGATTAACACAACGACCCCAGAGGTACTCCCGCATTTGACTGAAACCTTGCTGCCCATCGCCGGTCCTGGTGCACTGCTGTGTGCTCCCCAGCACACGCGAGTCCATGGCCCTTCACCAGCACGGCCAGGCAGGGGCTGCCACCCCGCAGCCTGCAGAATCCTCCCCTTTACAGGCGCTGCTTGTAGCAATTTAGGGGGCCTGGCTTTAGGTACTGAGAAGCTCCGCAACACCAACGACACACTGCGATACACCACGCTTGCTCAGCTTCTCTTAAGCAGACTGTCTTTTCAGCAGACACTGTCTTTAAAAAGCCTGGAAACGGGCGGGTGATGGGGTAGGGGGAGCACTCAATAGCTCACTATGAAATGTGCTTTTCTTTCCTCCCCTTTTTTACCATGGAAATTAATTCTCCTCCTCTGTGCTATGGCTATAATTTTCCCAATTAACATCTTTAATAGTAAGTATTTTCTAGGAAATGCCGTAAGACACAGGTGTGTGCTTCTAATTTAAATACTGACACCCATGCTGCGTTCACATCTGAAGATCGCTCCTTGTCGCCAGAGATTCCCTCCCCAAACAAGAGGGGAACACCTATGGTGCCTCAGCACCAGAGATGCCTCGGCGAGTTTATGGGGGGGCTGTTTCCATGACAGATGCACATGTGGGTGCTGCACTGCATCACACACAGTGAGGAATCTCATTTTTTATACTTCTCCTTTCCCTGAAGGTGCTTCAGCCGCGGGATTTCGGTCAGGCCTCAGGGACCCCCAGAGACTCCCATCACTCCAGCCAGCAGCTTCCTCCAACAGCACCACGTCCCCTTTCCCACCAGCCCAGGTTTGATCCCAGGAAGCCCTTGTGCCTGCAGATGGAGAGTTGTGCCATAAGCTCCTACAGACAGAGTAATCCGGGATGAGTTTATAATTACTCATCTTGTTTCTTTTTATATTATCCCAGCTTCAAAAATCTTACATCTGTCTTGGATGTTCACCCACCACCACATTATCTGAGTATCATGTACTTTCTATCACTTCACCTTCTGTTTGAGAAAACACTATAAAAAGCACTTTCTTTAAAAAAATAGTATTTATAAGTAAAGAATGAAGTTTAAAATTAAATTTTATAATTAGGAAAAGAGAATTAAATTTTGTTTCTCTTCTGAAAGGACACATATGCTACAACTATGCTACATCATAAAAACCCACACATTACCAAGAAAAATAAAAAGTTGAACTTAGAATAAATGAGGTACGCAACAGCCAGAGCTACATACCTCCTTAGCTTTATGTCTAGTTTATTTGGGCTTTGGTTGCTTCCAAAGCAGATATTTAAAATTTTTAGAACCTAGGACTATACTAACTGGGCTGCATACAGCAGGTCCATGCAGAGACAAGGATGCTGTTTTTAAAACCAATATAAGAAAGGCAACTAATTGAGATCAAACGTTTCATAGTATATTGAAAAAATATTCAACTAAGTTAGTTATCAAAGTCTCTTATGTTCTTTGCTAAGTTCAAAGGTTAATTTCTCTGGAAATCCTTACGCACTGTAATCAGAATCTTCTCGTATTGATCTACTAATGAAATCAGCTTTTAGAAGATGTCTCAGCTTGTGAAGGCACTGAGGACGGTAATTTCAGAGCACTCACAAGATAACAGGTTTCTAATGCCCACTGAATTACAACTGACCTTTTCAATGCTCTGCAGCACACATCCCAGAATTTCATGTTGAGGGTGTTCAAGAGGTTTTCTTTCAGTGTTCTGCTATTTAGAAGTTAAATAAGACAAAATAAAATACATGTAGAAATAGATAAAAAGCTTGGTGTCTATGGGAGGGCATCTGGACCTTCCCAACTTACTTCTGTGTTCTGGTTTGAGCAACACAAGATTAATTTCTCTTTCAGTAATTTTACTTTTCAGAAATGTCTCTTCTAATGCTAGGGGAAACTGCATTTTTAGAAGACTGTAGTATCTGAATTTGTGAAAATATTTACTTTATAGCCAGCTATGGTATGCAAGTTTCAAAGCCTCAGTGTTTTCAAGCTTGCCAGGTGCGGGGATGAGGAGGAGCAAGACCCGGGCACTAGACACAAGCTGGCCAACAGGATTATTTCATACCATGAAGGTCACATTCAATATAAATTAGGAAGTTTAGTGAGCTTTCCTCTTCTATAATGGCTTCCATCCTGATAAATTCTAGCCCTAGTGCCAAACCCCTGAGCCCTTCCCTTTCTCCCAAAGCCGTAGCTTGTGGTGTCCGACATTTGTTGTCCGCTGCTGGGAGTGCAGAGCTTCCTACCAATATAACTGGCTGAGTACAATCCTTGTATATTTTATATTGGTATTGGGATCAATATTGGTTCTTTAATATTATAAATGTTATTTATTTAGTATTATTCTATTAAATCTGTTTATATTTCAGCCCTTGGGTTTCCTTGTGTTTTCAGGATTCCCCTCCCAGGTGGGAAGCGGTTGTCAGGTGATAGAAAAATTGCCTAAATTACAATAAATTGTCGTGGGTTCTTCAAACCATAGCATCCTGACACAGCCCATGCCCAGTGGGTTGTCCGGCTGGATCAGGACCAGCAGGGGCTCTGTGGGAACTGCCAGGGGGACATGGGCAGAGAGTAGGCAGAGCCTTGGGTACTGTGAGACCACAGGGGATGGGGTCCTACGAGGATGTGGCCTTGGTGGGCACCAGGCAATAGACCATGCTGGTGCATGCAAGCTCAGGGTGCTGGAAGAAGGCTGAGGGGACAGGAAACTGTGTGGCCAAAACAGACCTCCAAAAGGGGAAAGGGTGAGGAAGGAGAAAACATTTTCTGTAGCTTATCTGAATAAACAGAAAAGGGGGAAAAGTTAACACATGAATACTTGCAGGGGAAAGTCTCCGTTTGCTTCATGAATCATAGAATCTTCACGGTTGGAAAGGACCTTTGAGATCATTGAGTCCAACCATACACACACAAAAAAACCCCAATCCCCTACAATCTCTGCCACTAGAGCATGCCCTGAAGTACTACATCTAGACGTTTCTTAAATACCTCTAGGGATGGTGACTCAACCACCTCCCTGGGCAGGCTGTTCCAGTGCCTGACCACTCTTTCAGTAAAGTAATTCTTCCTAATCTCTAATCTAAACCTCCCCTGCTGCAACTTCAGACCATTTCCTCTGGTCCTGTCGTTATTCACCTGGGAGAAGAGGCCAACACCCACCTCTCTACACCCTCCTTTCAGGTAGATGTAGAGGGCAAGGAGGTCTCCCCTCAGCCTCCTCCAAACTAAACATGCCCAGCTCCCTCAGCCTCTCCTCATAAGACTTGGTCTCCAGACCCCTCACCAGCCTGGTAGCTCTCCTCTGGACACGCGCCAGCACTTCAATGTCCCTCTTGTACAGAGTGGCCCAGAACTGAACACAGTACTCAAGGTGAGGCCTCACCAGTGCCGAGTACAGAGGCATGATCACTTCCCTGCTCCTGGCTTTCTCACCCTTTTTGCTCCTTTGGCAGCCAAAATTAAACCCAACCCTACAAAACAGTAAGGGGAGAACAGAAACAATCAACATTTGGGGGGTGGACAGCAGCAGCGTTGGGATCAGAAGACCAGTGGTGGAGGAGAGCACAGGGAACAGCCAGGAGGGAACAGGCAGGGAGAGCCCCAAGGAGCAGAGACAGACTTAAAAATGCCCTGGCACTGGCTTTGACAGCCCTGAGTGAAAGTAAGTCTCCAAACTGCATCAGATGTTCCTCCTCTGAAGATACCAAGTGAAAACTGTGATTTACGTAGCTGGGAGATGCCACGTGAAGCAGAAGAAAGGTGGTTTTGTTTTGTGGTTTGATTCTCAAAAGCTGCTGCTTCCCCTTTTCTTTTTTTTTTTCCTCCTAAAAGGAGGGAAACTTTAAAAGAAACTGCAGAAGGCAATTAAAAAAAATCTGAAGTATACTTCATACTGTATACTACAGTACAGATTTTGTACTGTATAAAACAAGCATGTGGGAAAACTCTTAATGGCAAATTGTCAAATGTCTGTGTCCTAAAATGTTGCGTTGGTTTGTTTTTTTTCCATGCCGCGCTTTAACACATCCCTCACACGTATGCCAAGTCACTGCCGTGAGCTTGGTGGCAGGGACAGGGAAGCTGGAGCTATTGGGGGAAGAGGGAAAACACCAACCTGAAATTTATTTTCGTGATTTCCAGAATGTTATAATTGAATAATATTAAGATTGTGTGCTAATGGATGGTTGGGCACTGGCATTGGAGAGGTCCTTCCAGTCGTGAATACTGCAAAGATGCTCCTGTGTTCTGCAAGCACACATGCACCGAGACAGACCCTGTGCTGTTTGTCCCCAGAGCTCAAGCTACGGGTCCACAGTCCCCTGTTTCCCTAACTCTTTCTTGATCAGTATCATAACTCATAGCTGCGTACAGAAATAAGATACCTTTAGTTACCTCAGACACACAAAAAATGAGGCTTTTAGGTCTGCATGCTCCTAAGGAGAAGACAGAATCTGCTCTGTTTGCCCCAGACAATTCAGCCAAGCTTCCCCAGGGCCTCACAGTCAGGCTAATGAGAAACTCCCCAGCAACCCCCATGTAAAATGCTTTCATAGGTCTTTAAAATGCCTTAAATTCTCTATATATTTAGTAAGACTTTTTGCTTCTTTAAAATGTCCCTTGTTGCTCCTCAAGACAATGCTCTCGTGATGTATTACAACAGCAATGCAGCATTGCAAAGCAAGGGTCCAGCCAGACAAATGTTAAGTCTTATTTTCCTCTTGGCTTCGAAGGAGCAGGAACCCCTTTAGCAAAGCGGAGGTGGGCGCTCGCCTGGCCCCCCAGCAGCCCTGCTCAGCCCACCCTCCCTAATGCTCAGGGGCAAGACGGACGGGCTTCAAGGGCTGCATTTGCTGTTAAGAGGGGAAAAGCAGGGGGAAGGAGGACTTGGCTGCACTGCGCCACCGGGACAGAAAACATCTCTGCCTCTTACACAGCAAAACACTACTGACCTGCTATTTAACAGTAAATCCTCAGATTGAGAGAGGAAAGGAAAAGCGCTTTTTTTTTTTCTTCTTTTTACATTAAGAAAGAAATGTTTACAAGACCTGAAGAGGAAGGAAATTTGCTATATGCCCATTGTTAAGCAGGGCTAGTGGACACCCAGGTTATTTACCCTGGCACAAGAGGAGCCTCTGCCTCCTTATACATTTTCCTGATTCTCTAAGTTAATACATATAGCCCTTAAGTTGTAGATAAAAAAAAAATTATAGGACTATTTGTAGTTGTATCTAAAGTACTTGAATAAATTCCTCAGTGAAACTATGACAAGGGTTGGATTCCTGCAAAGCACTTCACCTTTGCAGGTTTTACCAGGATCGAGCAGTTAAGCCAGAGCAGACAGCAACTTGCACACAAGTTTTACCGTAGAAAAAAAGATGGTGCCCTGTGCTAAGCCATCACCGAACAGATCTCAGCGCAGGATTTCTGTTACCAACACATCCACTGCTAGATCTCCACCAGCCGCACCGAGCGGCTCTCAGAGCAGCCCCTCTCCCAGCGCTGCGGCACAGTCAGGGATGCACAAAGCGGGCACCTTCAGCAGCAGAGAAACCAGCCCGCCCTGAGAGGCAACACACCAGTGTTTGACACGTCTTGCCCTGCACCTACAAACGTTTATGCCTGCCCTGGGGACAGAGAGCTTTTACAGATACACAGACAACCCTGCAACTGCAGATTCAATTCGTACTCACCAAAAAAAAAAAAAAACCAAACAAACCCAAAACCAAGAAAAAAACCAGTATAGCTTCCACTGGTTTGATTAACAAAGTAAGATATAGCAGCAAAAGCACCTTCTCCCCCCACAACTGCATCTATATAAATACTTTGCTAGTTTTAAAAAGACAGTTTACAAAGGACTCTACCTGCTCTTGCTGTCCCTACGTACCGCACCACCCTGGGACCGTCGCTCCCCCGGCCCACAGCAGCTGCATGGAGTGCCAGCAGAATTTTTCAGAAGTCGCTTTGCATGTGTTTGCACACACACAGAGATGTACAAACACACACAGGAGAAGAAGGGAGAGAAATATGTTAATTTGAAACATCTGGCAAATGTTTCAGAGTTAACAAGTCCCGGGTTTGGCCTTTTGGTTTTTCTTCTGTTGTGGGGGTCAAGGAAGGGGAGGCAATTTTGTCATTTTGGGCCGGGGAAGGAAGGGGCATGAAACGAGAAGTTGAAGCATGTTTTTTCACCCTTTATTGAAGTTCAACATCACACTACTGGAGCTAATGCAAACAGGAAGATCATAAAAGAACATAATGAAAGTCTTGCACACTGGGACTGAGGGACTGGTTTCAGTTACTGAATATAGCTTTGGAGGCACACTACACAAGAGCCAGTGACTCCACGTGGCTGCACCACCATGTACTAGGGCTTTTTAAGCTTTTTCTATGTAGTTCCTCAGTCATCTTCCAGCCTGAAACCTCTGTCCCATGCACTGCGCCCTGTCTTGATAGGATACTGTATTGCACTTTCATACGCATGCAAGGTTGACATCTGTAGCTACTAAACTTATTAAGAGAAAAATTAGCACACATTTTCCTTAAGTTGCCATAAATCACACATATAATACATTTTATTCCACATCCGACGTCTTGAATGAGAGCTCTAATTATGGGAGTAAATGAAGAAAAATGGAGGAGACTCAACTAATTTGGGGAAAGCCTTTCACAGGCTTTTACGTACAGCGTAGTCCCCAATACCATCCAGAAATCCCAAATTAACTCCCGCTCTGCAGGGAAATGATTTTTGTTGTTGTTGCTGTTTTGAACCTCAGCCTGTGTTAAATTTAATACAATTCAAGATTTGTGATAGATAACACCGGTAACTCCACTCCACTGCTGTTTGAGACGAAGGTCAAGCAAGGGAGCCGGCGAGCGCTCTTTTCATGCGCCGTTAGCTCCAGCCACAAAGGAGCCTTCCACATCACAGCGGGGGTTTACAGCAGCAGCAGCAGCAATATTTGCTATCAAAGACTAGTGAAAACACAAACCGTTCCAACAGATAGGGCCCAGAGAAGATGCACCCGGCGCAACCCAGAGCGCAGTTGGTAGAAAGTGAAGTGCCACAAAGTGCCACACAAAGGCAGCTTGTGCCTTCGAGAGCAGCTAGACACTGACTTCAGTAAGAAAAGTCTCCTGTGAGCCAGTCTCCCCGTGACTCCTATGAAACCCATGCTAACCAGGAACGCAGCACCATTGTTAATTTTCATATTACTGCTCAGTTTCAGAGCTGTTTTCACGTCGCTGCTGAGCTTCTAAGAGAATACCATCATGCAGCCCAGTACGAAGACAGCACAGAAAGAGTTATTGGCTTCAAAATCAAAAATATTCTGAGAATTTCATAAATGTTAAAGACATAATAGGCAGTAAAATATCTTTACACAGGACACAAGCAGGACTGAAATGTGGGTAGTTACTTTAAACGCAAACTAATATAACATTTACCCTCACGTTTGTCTTATCGATACATATTACACAACTACAGACAAACTTCCTTTATCCTGTTTAGTTTCTTGAGGCTCTTTTTATTCAAATTATCAATGTAGCACAGCTGAAAAACGTTTAAGTGTTATTATCAAGCACACCAAAAGCTGGTTCAAATGTTAAATCTTTCTACCATGGCGATGTGGCTCTTTTATTCTCCAGCCCTGACAGTACTTTCCAATTTCCTCCGAGAGGAGAAATACACACATTCCAGTTGAGACTGAAGTTTAAAATTCCTATTAAAGTAGCTTTTATGTAATTAGATTGGAATGAATGTGCAACAGTGCCCATTGCAGAAAACTTCAAAGTGGTTATACTGGAGAAATCACAACCCGTTTCAGTGTGCCCACAAGAAGAAAGAATGGCTCTCCGGAGGATAAGAGTATATTAGTCTCTGTATGTAATAGATTTTATTGACCATATGGAACTGATATAAAAATTGTGTTGCAGTGGGTAGTCTTGGATTTGAGACAGGAATGTGACATACAAAATACAGTTCCTGTAAAAAGCCTGGCAGCTTTCTGGCAGTTTTTGCAATCAGAAGAACCTAAAATATTTACCTGATTGAGTCACTGATGAGTCCCAGGTCAAAGCAAAATCTGAAGATTCACCCTCTTCAACTGAAAAAGAACAAAAATAAGCTGTGATTGCTAAAACAAACCAACTGGAAAGCAAAGCCATCAGAAAACTAGGTCCGCTATGACATTAAGTATTAAAACAGACTTCTGCACTGGTGAAAAAGAACTTACTGCTTTCTATAAAATAATTCATAAGGTGGAAATTTAGTAAGGAGATTTTTCCCTACATTTTAACCTTAATATGGGATTTCTGTTTGCAGTTTCTTCCTGAACAGGTAACAGTAAGATCATGTGAAATTTTAATAGAGGTTTAAATATCACTAGCTGCTAAGTATTCATGTTTGAAATTCTGTGCATTCACAACAACTTGCATGGGCAAAATTGCTGGGCATTTGAAAGCAGTAAGTGCAGAAATTCTTTTTAATTGCAAAAGTTGATCATCTTTACCTGCCTGCTCTGTCACTACGACACCAAACAAATATAAGTCATAGATCTTTATTTCCTGATTAAAAGTATTTATTCCATGCACCGAACAATCTCCAATTCTTTTATCTAAATTACATTGGATTCAAATATAAATTCTACATAATTCTGCAACGGAAATCCAAACCATATCGCAAAGCAACAAGCACAGCCCCTATAGACCAGATGGGACCTGTGTGCCCAGGCCTCGGAACCGGCTCCAGTGAGCGTTTACTTTGAGTATTTACATTTTCATCACAAGATTCTTGATTTTGTGGTTTCCTCCTCTTTTCTTTTTTTCAATCCAGTAAGGAATTCTGGCATCCTGTAAGCTTATCTATCAGATTGATGTCAATGGTGACATCATGTGGCATTAGGAGCAGAGAAGATAGTTTATACAGGCAGTGCCTTGACAAATTTTGATTTTATGTTCAGCCCATAAATAAATGCATATTCCACTGAAGGGCACAGCTCTGGTCCTGTTAGTCCGCAAGTTTACTAATGGAGGAGCATGGAACTTGGCCACTTCTTTTGAAAAATCATACTTGAGGCACAGTTATACTTTTTCCAAAAAAGTCTATGTTAGCATAAAGGCCATGTCACGTAATATTAAATACCAGAATGATAGAGAAAAAACAAGATCCAAAGCTACGAGCTTCTTGAAGCCATTATCGGTCCTATTCCCTGACAGTGTCAGAGCAGGTTTGGCTCGCGCACGCTCTCTCCTAGGGTCTCGCCTCCCATTTTGTGTTCTGTAAACCACCATCTTGTCCCCATTTTGACCTATCTCTTAATAGAAAAACTCTGGACATAGTTATCCTAAATACGATTTCACTCTTACACAAATATATCTCTCATTTTAACATTGCATTCTACATACATTTGGGAGGCTTTTTGCCCCAAAACTGAATAAGCTAAGTTAGCACTTCAGGTACCTTACTCAAAACAGACATGTGGAATGTTTAATTATATTTTATCCTTGACTGCTTTTTAGTTGGCTTGCTTAGACAGTTTTTTATATTACTACTTTTACATTGAGTTTTTTTATTTCTTTACCTTTTATCCTAGAAAGAGGAGCGAAAAAAAGTCAGTGTGCTAAAAATACATAAAGGCAATAAATTCACTCCTAGTCAAGTAGAAGTGTATGAGATCAGGACTGGTCATTGGCAATTTTAGCAACACACTGCCTTTCATGTTGGTTAAACACCGGAGACTGCTCTAGTCCTTGAGCTGCTGTAGGGCAGCTGGCTCCAGCACGTAACAAAACTGCGTTTTTTGGAATCCCTTAAATGAGGGCAAAGGTTTGAGTCAGCCTCTGTTGGCATTAATTTGCTTTGTTCCCTAATGACTGAAAAGGGGACAGAGAACATATATGTGAAGATGACGGCACTTAAATTCACTTTATATTATTGCAGTCATGGTTTCAGGTTCTTTCCCTCTATTTGCACAGACCCACCGCGTCGGTGACAGTGCTGCACCTCCATGTAAGGAGAGGGCCGGTGGGACGGAGCCTCCTGAGCTTAGACACAGACGCATCTCCCTGCAGCTGCTGCTCACACCACTACTCCTGTTTTGTTTTGTTTTTTTTAAAAAAGTAAACATAATCTTTTATAGGATCAACCAAAACAAACAGCAACATCCAAGCCCCCTCCAAGAGGTATTGCTGTATTGGACCGATGTTTCTCCTGAGCAGCAGGACAGCAGGTCAAGTTGTCCCCTCGGACAGCAGGCATGGGGCATGGGCACTGCCAGAAGGGAGCCGGGACCCCACGCTGCTTGCTGTGGTGCTGGCTGGGGGGGCCCAAACACGTCCGGGCAGGACATGACCACTGGGCAAGGCCAGGCTGGCACTGCTCAGGACTGGTGCTAGGTGGTTTTATGGAGCAGCATGGTCACAGTGACGGCCGGTCAGGAGCCCAGACCCGAGTACTTGATCCTCCCCTGCCTGCCCCTCCACGCACTAAGCTAGGCAGGAGGCGTAGAGAAACAAGGGGCAAAAGCACACCACATCTGAAAGAGAAAGATTGTGTCTATACACCAGTGTAATTAAGAGGCCCCAGAGGTTTGCAGGGGAAGGGTGTCTGAAGAAAAAAGAAAAAAAAAAAAAAAGTGATCAGTCTTTGTCACAGGCACTGAGTGTAATTGTAGGGAGACACTTAACTCTACTATGCTTCTGCTTCCTCTCCGTAATGGGCATAAAACCAAGACCTGAGAGGTTCCTCTGTGGCCACCTTAATCTTCTGGATATAAATTGTTATTTAAGGAGCTGGCATTTGAAACGGTGTCACTGCTGGCTTTACCTCAGCAGTGAGCAGAAGCAACAGAAGTCAGAGGGAAAGATAATCAGTTTTTTCGTCCCAAACCCAACTTCAACACTCAAGCAGATGCAGATAAAATTTGCCCTCAGTTGCACAGGGCTGTTGCTGGACACACAGGGAAGCAGGAGGAGTGTTCCTGGGCTGGCTGGAGACCAGACACTGGCCTCTGGGGAGAGGAGTCCCACAGAGCCCCCATCAGGGGACAGACACCCTGGGGGCTGCCTTAGGGCTTGGCCAACCCTCCCCAGGAGGGCAGAGTGGGTCCAGAACAGATTTGGCTGCTACAGCTGTGAAGGGATTTCCAGCTCTTGCTACTGAGAACCGACTGAAAAAAAAAAAAAAAAAGCCTTTAGTCCACAATATTAGCCAGGCAGTAATTCACGTAAAGTTGATTTCTCAGTTAAAGTTTTGGTTTCTTAATATTTTTCTCATCATCCCTTGAAACCTAGGCTGACTCGGGTGACCACTGTGCATTAACGTGCTCTTTGTGGATGCTAGTATTTAAGTAGCAGTAATGGGCAAAAAAGCCGGTGAAGAGGTACGAAGCATTCAACAAAATCACTTCCAAAATACACTGCATAGTAAAATAATTCCTGTTTCATTAGTAGGGAAATATGTTTTCTAAGACATGCCAGCCACAATCATAATTACTGAAGCCAAGGACTAGACACTGCCATCTTTGTAGTTAACGACTCTGAATGCGTGGACACACAAGTTCACGGCACTGATGTTCAGCATGGGCAGGAGCCACCCACGTACCTGAAACACTCTGCAGCTTGGGAATACCACAGGAAATAGCAGCAGCACAGCTTAAGACAGAGCACTGAGATTTTATAAAGCAACCAGAGATCTTGTATCAGCCCTAAATACTTTACGGGAGTCCTGGTGACATAATGGTGAAGGCTCAGCATATCATGAGATTTTGGAAGCATTTTATACTGGGCATTGAAAATGAAGACACCCAAAATCACTCACATTGAGCTTTGGGCAGGGCGTTCACAAGTGCACTTCACTTGTTTTTGTTAGATACTTCCTGTTTTGCTTCACAAACTCACTCCACTCTTTCCCCAAATTTTGCTGTGTGCCTGAAACCACAGAAGCTGCTATGCAATTACACTTGTCTCTGTCTGCTCTCTCCATATGAATTATCATTTTAAAATGCTTTGGAAAAACATATTTTTACTCCTTCAGTAATACAGAGACAATACGAGAAGACCATTTGGTCCCACTTTGCTCCATGTGTCATGGTCAGAATGGCACCCGAGATGCAACATGGGGCACCAATGGAGAAGATACGCGTATCTCCCAGTGCCAAATTCACTATGCAGTTGATTAGAAAAAAAGATAAGCAAGAAACAGTTTCAAAGTCAAGTACTAAACCTTGATATCAACACTCACAGCACTATATTTCTATTTTTAAAGCATTGACTTTTTCTTCTTCTCTTTTGTAAGTGGTCCATAGTATTTGCCAGCACACAGAGATAAAATACTGGAAATAAAAAACAGAGACGCTCTTTTAGCTGCATCCTTCAAGGTGATGATTATGAGACAGTTATAGAAAACTCACTCAAGAATGTGCCCGCTACAACAGCCGCCCCCTTTGGTGAAATCTGGGGGCATCTATGAAGCTGAAACCCTTCAGGAAGACTGGGCTTGACTGGAAAATAGCTTTCGTTTGGCAGCATAGAAAATCTTTTTTGTCAGTCAACTCAGAGATCGGTAACCTTGTGTACCACCCCCCCATGGCCTGGTGCAGGGAGGAGTTGGCCAGCAGCGGGAGAACACATTTCTGCTTCCACCCCCCAGTTCTGCCCCAGCACAGGAGGACTCGCTGCTGCCACGCCTGGAGAAGACCTCTGTTCTGCTCCAACTCATTGCGGGACCCAAATGCAAGAGCCAGAGCAGGGACAGGGCTGACGTGGGGAGAACTGGGCAACGGCAACATCCCCACACAGCATTCCCACACACACCAAATATTTGCATTTTGCCCGCTCGTCTCAGATGTTCTCTAAGGATGCTTATTTAATTGCTAGGTCACGAGTGCTGCAGGCTTAAAGATTTCAGTTCTTTGTGCTCAGAGAAACTTCTGAAAGGATTCAGCATCCATTCCCCTAAGAGTCAGAACATCTATTTATGGGACTACCATTACCTGAACTCCATTCACAGTCACAGTGCTTATTTAACACTTTATCACTCCCAGGAAAGAAGTTAACCTTATCAAAGTAAGACGCTTCCGAACCAAATGTTGATTTCTAGATGCAATCAAGCTTTACAAGTGAGCAACAGCCCCTCAGTAATTCAGGTGGCATGTGTATGCTCCCTTATCCTATTACACAGGCTTCAAGGACCACAAGGACCAGTTTAACACTTCCCATAATATAAAAACTCCACAGTATGCTAACTAAAATGTCAGGAACTGTGACAGTTTGCGAAACTGCTGAGAAATATGTTGGGTTACAAGCAAGTCCCCAGCTGATGGGGGAACTTTCCTGAATCAGGGCTGTTACCAAGAGCTGCATTCGGGACTGGGGCCACTCCCTCACCCACCAGCAACCTTTGAAAACACCACGTACAGAATAGTTAGAGCGCAGAAAATGCTGGTGCCGCTTTTCAGTTTGGAGGATTTTGTCAGATTTTGTCGGTGACAGAATGCTCTCAGATAAACCTGGGGAAATCTCGCCAATGCCTGTGTATCAGCTGTAATGTACGTGTCAAGATTCGCAGCTTTCCCTCTAGAGAAATACTCTAGGACCGATCCGCATTGTAAGCCAGTCACACAATAATCACATATTTTCCCTGACCTAGCTGTAGGTATTTGCAAGCGAGAGCTCTGTGATCTTCTGTAATCTTCAGGCTTCTTTGCTGCCTTTCAGGCACACATCTCTGTGCTATCCTACCCGGCCTTTGCGCTGTCCCTCCCATCACATGAAATTACATGCTCCCGAATCAGCATAGGACACAGAATAGCCCCATCCGAGCGCCATTCATTCGCCACAACTCATCCCACAGCACTCGCAGCCTGGGATTTGATACAGCGCTCTTAATCCTGCAAAAGGCAGAGCGGCTTCCATTTCCACGAAGTCAAAGGGAGCCGAGGATGCTCAAAACTTTGTGGACTGAGGATTGTAAATCAGCCAGTTTCCAGCTGCTTGGCATGGCAGGAGCACAAAAGATGTTAACAATCTTTACACTTTAAATAGCCTGGCATTTTCCACACGCATCCAAAGTCTGTCCTTTGGAGAGATGCAGATAGATGCGAATCGGAAACATGAGGAGAAGGGGCCAGGATACCTCTGCTCTCACTCAGCCTACTGTCCAGAGCATGGCCCTGCACAGCACCAGGAGCTGCTACCAAAATGAGCAGTGGCATACAGCAAAACAAGAAAAAAAAAAAAGTTTGGAAATGGCTACTTTTGAGCAGAAGCCAGCTAGCCTCTTCTCTTCAGATTACCTCCTGGCTGGGTGCAAGGCTTTCCCTCTCTCCTGCTTGGATGTTCCCTGTTAGATCCTCCTAACAGTGGTCAGACAAAACTCTGCAACGCACAAAAATCTGCAGAAGAGCAGTGAAGGAAATTAGTAGTATGAAAAACAGTCGCACTTGTTTAACTGAAGCACCACTGCAGCAGAGCTGGGGTCCGCTGCCCAGGAGTGTAGGGGGGTGCCGAGCCAGCCCCCAGCCAGAGCATGCTGCCCCCAAGGAACCGGGCTGCTGTTCTTTATCAGCAAGCTGGGGCTTTCTCCCACCCCCCGTGCAGAGGAAAACCTTCATGTTCATCAGGAAAATAGGAGGTTTTGTGGGGCTTTGCCAGTGTACTGAGAATAGGTGCCTGAGAACATATCCTGATGCATTTACTGCGCCTTGCGGCTAAAAGGAAAGGGGAAATCCCCCTGGCGCCTCCGCACCAACTTTGGGGGGAGCACAAAGGTACCGGGCAGAAGCAGCCAGGTGTGCTTTATACCAGCCAGCTGAGCCCATTTACTCCCTTCAGAAAATCAGCTTTGCAAGAGGATGGCTGCCAGGTCTCCCTGTGTTTACTAGATATTTTCCTTGTTTGCGTGATCATTTCCATTTACCTTTGCCATTTTTTCCCCTGGTGGGTAGTGGAAAGGAGCACTGGGACACCCAGGCACCCCCAGAGAGGTGACGGTGTATTCCTCACCTGTGCCCTAGCCCCCAAGATCCACCCTGGGGACCACGTATGGTCCCTCGCAGATCCCAAGGGCAGCTCCAGAGCCGCCTCCCTGTTCTCTCCCCAGTGTGTGGCTGATTCAGCCATCGGTGGCCCTTGGCCAGGAGGGTTTTTTCCACCTTAAATAGGACCATTATATATTAGTTCTTTCATGGGCCAGCAGGCCAGGGAATAAGACAAGAGGGTTTACTGACATGGCTTATTTAGCTAGTTCAGAGCCTAAATTTGCACAAGTTCTCTATCTGCTTTCTCCAAAGTCAGTAACAGGGCTTGGCAGAGACTATGGGTTTTGCTGGCAAAGTCTGCCTTTTTGTGCGAAGGAGGGAGGAGTGGGGAAACCCAGACTGCTGTGCTCTCTAGGTCAGGGAAAAGAAAAAAGAAAGAAAAAAAAAAAAGAAAAAAGGAAGAAGGATGAGACAAATGGGACAGAATTACAAAGTAAAACTGAAAAAAAAGACAGGAACAGAAAAAGATGTGAAGGTAATTAAGGAGAACAAGACAAACAACAAAATAAGGTAGCACTAGCAGGTTTATGCAAAGGAGATCTAATTATGGGTGGCTAAATCCTCCAGGACATTAATATTCCATCGTAATGTGTCTAGTTTCCTCCTTTCCAGACATGGCAGGGAGGAAATGAGAATCACTTAGATACACTGTTTAATGAGCAAATGATGGACGATCACCAAATACAGCCTGCCTGATAAGTATCCATTAGCTTAAACTCGCACAGTAAATCTGTGTGCAGCTAACGGGCCTGCCTCTTCAAACGCTACGGCAAAACTTAATGTAACTGCAACTAGAGAAAGGGATCATTGTAAATAAAAATCTCATCTCTGCAAGACGAGAAAGACCGTAGGACATACATAATGGCTAATCAGAGCCCTTCCCACGGACCACACACCTGACTCACAAGCCAGAGCATATTTATTCCCAGTGCTCATATTTAGTTTTTGTGTTTCTAATTCACAGACTCCACTAGAGACAGATATTTCCCATCAAAATCTATTATGTAAATAAATACAAGAGCACGGTGTAATAAAATGCAGCCAACGTTTCAGGTTGCTCTCAAGACCAACACCTTATACATGCAATACATTAAACTTATAGTTCTTAAAACTGGGCCTGCAGGCACCCCATTTCCATACTTTACATTATAGATTTGGAATCAATACTCTCACTGACGGTTCTACAGCTTGTCACTGAAGGTTAATCCCCAGGGGGCAGGGTGGGTTGTTTTTTTCCTTCTAATTGCAACACATGGTATTTAATCTGTGAAATGTTCAGGAATTTAGAGGTTGACCTGGAAGAGGCACCTGGTTGAGAAGCCCCCGGCTCTGTGCTGCATACGAGACCCACAGCAGCAGCACCTTGGCCCTGTACAAGATTCATATTTTCCCGGCACTCTGGTGCCAAGCCACGCCAGCAATGGCTGGCACAGGGAACATCTAGTTCTAGGTTCCCCATGTTTCACCAGGAAGCACCGTCCCGCTGCTCTGCTGTGGGGAAAACTGTCCCCTTCGCTAGGTGTGCCGTCGGTCCCTCCTCTGCCCTGCATTGGGCTGTGCCAGGCTGTGCTCCCTGCGTCCCCAGCACAGGGGACCTGTCTCTTGCCTACCCACCTGCCTCTTGCCTTTTTGGACAAAAATCTCTTTCAATAGCGGTTGTTTCTAATTGTTGCTTCCACATCGGAAATGCAGGAAGAGACTGGAGTTGGGCAATCCTTCTGCTTTTTCTGCCTGGAGTTTGCCTGGCCATGAGACTGGTGGGGCACATCCCACCCAGCCCAAGGGACTCATCCCACCGATGGCCCATTGGTGGCTGGCACAGAGCTTCCACTGATGTGCTGCATCCCCAGATCCACCATCTGCAATAAGCTCTGCTGGAAACAGATGGGAGCACCCAGGCTCCCTACTCCCACCTGCCCCGGTCAGGCTGAGCCCGGCTCCGGTGGGGCAAGAGCACAGGCCTGGGGCAGACAGCAAAGGGTGGGGAGGGCAGTGGGGATGCAGGAGGACAGGTGGTGCAGGGTGGCCAGCTCCTGTGGACAGGGATAGGGGATGGCAAGCACCAGCTGTCTGTGGGTGTGCTCCTCTCTGCATTATTATATGTATTTCTAAGGCAACTGTCACCATAGTGTCTGCAGCTTCTTTCAAAAACAGATCTACTACGAGTAAACAGGCGCTTTAAAGCTCAAGTGAAACAAAACAGGTGAATCTGACATTCCCCATGTTGCCTATAAAATCATGTATTTTACTTCAGCAACCGAGAGTTTAAATATTCTTGCTCCATCTGGAATGCTGCTGGATGACAGCAACACATACGTGTTGAAACCCTAACAAACTAAAACAAGAAAATTAGAGAAAGGAGGAATTAACACACCTACAACTCATGGCCAGGACTTTAATTCCATGAGTTGAATTTGCAAATTGTGAAGTAACCCTTTGCTCTGCTAAAATGCTAAAAGCAGGCTGAAGTTACCCAAAGACAAGACGATGACGTGAGACCCATGAACAGTGACAGACCAGAGGTGGGTCAGCAAGTACAAAGACCATGCTGCTACTCAAATACTTGCTATTTCTTACACCTTCCTCCAAAATTTGCTTGTAGAAGTTGTACTAGCGAACGCTCCACTACCACCTTATGCGCTTTTGAGCTCAGATACCTGGTGGGTGACGGTACGCAAGTCTCAGGTATCACTTATGACAGTATTGGCAAACACGTGGGACATGGGGCTCCGCGTTGGAAGACAGCAGACCTGAGAGTTGCAGTTGGCAGAGACAAGGTGCACATGGCAGAGTTCAGCTGGGGGGATGCTGCAGGCCAAAGGGGTGCCAGAAAGGCCTTTACTGTTTCCCAAATGTAAAAGATGGCTACAATAAAATCAAGTTTCAGAATGAAGACAAAGCACCGTGACGTTCAAACACCGGGCTTTGCACAGAGGATGCAGGGTCTCACCAAGTCAGATTTATAGCATGCTTTGATTCTCCAGGATAAAAAAGAAAAAAAACAGACAGGAAAGAGCACTATTTTTACATTAGGGCTATAAAGTTTCACTATAAGCAGGATACTTAATAAAATAATTTACATGTGCTGGCACCGTCTTGAGGCAGCTAATGAGGATGCTGAAAGGTTAACATCTAACACGGGCTAATGACACAAAGAAAGGGGAGTGTTCTGAAATCAGTTTACATAAACTTTTGTACAGAAACAGGAACCAAACTAGGGAAGAACAGAAGTAGACAACTAGACAACTGCAGATGGGCAGTGGGGCCGTAACTCCTAACACTAGCGCTTTCTCTGGTAAAGCGCATAAAGAGATTTACGTGTGCCAGCACTGAGCACAGGCTACCTCGGACTGCAGCCTGCTCCCCACTACTAACGGGGATCGCCCTTCCATGTTCTGCTTAGTCCAAACCATCCGACCAACCATCCGTTCTGTAATAAAGAAACCTCACAAAAAACCCCATTCACTGCCCCACTTACTACAGTCAGACCAAGAGCCACATCGCTCCAGACCCTCCTGCCGTGGACAGCAAGTAGCCATTTCCTTACCTTCTGCAAGGAGCTGCCGTCAGGATGCTATACTCTCCAAGCTCATCTCAGCACCACTGTAAATGGAGTCGCACTTCACAGCAATTTTCCCACTATGGATTTCACCCATACCCAACAGCAGCAGATGCAACATCTCCCATTTCTTGTGGGGCGGGCGTGATATTGTCAGCCTCTGTCCTGAGCTGTCTCAGATGGTGGGGGCACCCCAGTTTTCAGACTTAGGTTCAAGGTAGAGAGTTCAATGCCCATGAAACATTCATACTTGCAAATGTGATAAAAAGAATAGAAAATTACTTGAACAGCAGCAATTACCTTGAGGGTCGCTGATGAAATAGTAAAGCATACAAGAACTCTAACACATGTTGAAGTCTCTTCATAACTCTTCAAAGCAGGTTTTACTACGTTACGCCTAAAGCCCTAGTCCCCACTGCGGCGAGCACCAGCAGGAGTGGAGCTGCTGTACCAAACACTTTGTTTAGCATCACGATCCCCTCCACTGATACCCAGTTCAGCACCCAGGGCTATTAATCACAGCTGAAAAAAAGAAAAATAAAATAAAATAAAATAAAAATCTTTGACCAGATTTCTACACCTCAGCCTAAAAAAAATAAACTGATTTTTTTTATTGCTAATCCTTCAAACTTGGAAATTTTTTCACTGGTGAGCTATGTTTACAGCGTAGGTAGCACAGGAAAAGGAAAAGAGAGGAGGCTTTTCCTGACTAGCCATTTTAATTAGAGCTGTGAGGGCTTGGAAAAACCCATCTGGTGAGCGGAGTTACTTCCCCTCCTCTTGGGATGCTGGTCCCAGTCAGAAAGACCCAAATTTCCAAAAGCGTAAGTCCGCTGGGCTGTCCGTGCACCTGCTTTGCTGCTGAACAAGAAGGGCTTCGGCTTTCCTGAGCGAACATGGGTTTTCGAGGGCTGTTTGTAGGAGTTTGTTTCTCGAGCAAATATCTCGCTGTGTTGCTTTTGTGCATGCGAGCGTATGCGCGTGTGTGTGTCTGTGTGGTAATACTCCCCAGGCTCGCTCATTTTAATGCTGCTTTCTCCCCAGATGAAAATATACATATTCTTATTAAGAAAAAAAAAGTGCAAAGTATAAATTTGCATCTATGATCATTTCTGGTTCATAAATTGTATTTTAATAATAAAACCATATACTCTTCTGTACTGCCTCTTAAATACTAACAGGGAAGTCTGTCTTATTTGTACACAAGCCTAGATACTTTGATGAAGGAACACACAAATGGTATAAAATAAATACCGTGAAGTGAAATATAGATAAAAGGGTAAATAAAAGCAGCTGTAAAGCATGGAAAATCCAGCAACTCATCCTGCCTCCTCAGCCACGAGAAGAGTTTCTTCCATCACACAGAATAACCCACATGAGCGGATGCTCCACACCGCCCAGCCATAGGTGCCCCACACTTTCCGACCGCTGCATTTTTATCACACAGGTCAAGGGAAATTCTCCAGCTGAGCTGCTTCTTACTAGAAAGACAGGCTTTGTTGGCTGCATTAAGGTGAAAGAAATTACAATGAGGGAGAGAAAGCTGTATATAGCATATATATCCCTTTTTTAGAGTCAAATTTAATTTGCAGAAAAACCAACTCGGACACCGTAAAGTGGAAACTAATATTTTTTTATGACCCCTTAACAACCTGTCCTTAGTGCTAACATACCATAAATAAATTTCAAAGTCTTGTTATACACGTAGTTTATTTTAAACAAGACTAAAAGGGGAACACAGTTCTTATTGAAAATTGGCACACATACAAAGAAAGGAGGAAAGCCGGCTTTTAAAACTGTATCCCAAAGCCTATTTTTTTTCATTCTTATTAAACGTACCATATTTCCACTGAAATGAAACATAGAGTTTCCAAATATTTTATAATTCTGAATGGATTTCCCCAGTGTAACAGTAATAATATTTTTACAGTTAAAAGATCCACTGATTTAATAAGTGTGATTTGTGTATTTAGAAAATTCATTAGAGCAGACATTCCCCGACATTTTTAGATTTATTTATTTATTTAGCCTAATTTGGGTACACTACTTCAAAAGAGCGCTTAGAGCTTCCCAGTTCCTTAGTCACTCACTAATAACATCTAATAATTAATAAAGACATGTAAATTCTTAACTCCCAGAACTATTCCAAACTTACTATCTGTACGCTTCATGTCATGTCTCACTTATAGATATCTGCATTACTTTGTTTCATAAAATGCTGAAGGGACACGTACTTATCTTGCTCTCCACCACGAGTGAATATTCAGGGATGCCGCAACCAAAGCAAAACTAAACCAAAGCTTGAGCAAACCTCTCCTCTAGGAGCCTGCAGAGTCTTCCAGGCAAGCGTGGAGGCTTTTAGCTGGTTTTACTGCATGGTTGTGTCCCTTCTGCAAATGGCCAAATGCACGCGTGCTTGTGTAGGGGCACGCACCTGCGGCAGCTACGGGGGACAGGTGCTTCTTCAGCCACTGTGCAGAAACGCAGGCGTGGTGTCAGGTGAGTACATCGGGATAGTCTCGTTAGTGCCCAGTTTTACAAGTATTTGGGAGACAGGAGGGAATGGACTGACCAAGCGCGCAGCTGTGATATGGAAAGAAACAGCCCAGTTTAAGAGTAAATGCAATGCTCGGGACAGCAACTCTGAAAGTATCTGTAGAAACAAAGGCGGCACGAAGGGCATGAGCAACCACCCTCATCCCCCTTCATAAGGCTGCCAGCCCCTTCTGCCTCTGCCCCCAGAGCTGTTAAAATCTTTAATCTATGGACAGAGACTACGGGGAACAACATTAGCTGAAAACATTTCTACTTGGAGGCAAATTATATTGTGTCTGCTCCTCTCTGACAAGTGCTCCTGTCAGGGCTTTGTGTTCTGCAATGTTTCCTTGTCATATTTATTTGCTTGTTTTGATTTCTGGTCTTCTGTCGGGAGGAAGACTGCCAAAACCATAAGTCCTGTCTCCTCGAAGTACTGCTAAGCCTGGGAAACTGGGTGTGGGGATTTCCACACACAGCTCAAGCCAGTATGTTGACAGAAGTTTCCCTAAAGAAATACAACTTGCATAAAGTTTTGTATTTAAAGTTCAGTGGACTAAATGAACGGGACTTGAAAGAAGAATGAAAATAGCCCACTTCCCTAAACAAAAGGTACCATAATAGGTATTATGAAATGACACTCAGAATAAACTACCCATGTCAGAACCACAGGCAGGTGCGAGGTTATTCACACAGACAAACCGTAACTGTGCTGGTAGTTTTGCTGTGTGAAAAATGAGTCCCCTCAAGTTTGAGGTTTCTGTAACAACTTCTGCAAACATAATCTGCTAATCTCTTCCTCGAAGCCAAACTAACAAATAAATGCTCCTACCTTCGCAAAGAACTTTCTTCCAATCTAACCACTATAAAAATGCTCAGATAATTAATTTACACTTGAGGCAAACAAGGTTACTTAGCTGAACTAATGTTTTTTCCCAGACAAATTTCACCCGTAGCCAGTGGGTCAGTGAAACAAAGTTCCTCTACAAATTTTTATGACATCTGAATATATTTCCTATCCACACTTGTATTTTTCCCTGTTAATGAGATTTCTCTGTTCTGCTGTTGATTTCCTGATAGAGTTACATAATCTTATGGAAATTCTGCGATAAATAAAAGCTGTGCTCGTGCTCGGTCCACGCTTACTCGTGCTTCACAATGTAGGCGTGCTTTGGCTGTGCACACATCAATACAGAAATGACTCCAAGTCACCTGACAAATGAACTGCCTGAACAGCAAATACGGTAGAGAGGGGGTCGACTGCTGACATCCCTTCTGTATGAGTTACGGACGCTACAGTGTTCTGGGAAACCATCAGTTTGTATTAGTGCTGACTGGTTTCAAGGATGGGCTGTTAAGGTGAACATCACTCAAGCGTACGTAAAACTTTCTATTGATCAGAAAGCCAAACCAGTAATCAATACAGGTGCAGACGTCCTTTCTCCTCCATCATGCAAGTGATTCACCTAAAAATGTGAAACCATGCTTTTTTGTTAAGACAAGACTTTGTGATAGTCTCTGTCTGGGAAGTGGCAGACAAATGTTTCTTAAATACATGAAATAATCATCGTAATTCTACTATACTCAGGGAGACTTGAGCTCACCCCTGACCTCCTGGCTCCTTCCATGCTAGCCCTTCAGCATTGGCCACCACTGGCCACGCCAAAGGGTTCCTCATGCACTGGTTAGTGCTGGTACCTCGTGAGCAAGCTCTTTGCCATGGCTCTACTCACCGCACTGGCTCTGGATCGACAACCCTGAGCATCCCTCGCAGGAACACCCCACAAGGTTGAAGTTCTCCACCTTGCAGACTCCCAAAATCATCTCTCTGATTCAAATGCAGGGCAATGGGATGTGTTCCTCCACATCTTTTCAGATAAGCTGGTAACGTTTTACTTCTAATATGAGCAACATTGCACTTATCCACGACTCACACGTACCAACAGAGAGCCTGACACCAAGGCAGGATGTGTGAGTATCTCTGACTGCTAGCACTGATAACACAGCCTCCACGTGCCCTCACAAATAGCTCCAACATATGAAAGACCAGAAAGCTTGAGTCTTTAAGGTATTTAACATTATACAGTATCTTAAGTCCTACTTGAAAGTCAGGTTTTATTTTTTTGGCAGTGAGACTTACTAAACAACTTTCAAAAAATAAGACAGGCAAGTGGCTCCTGTTGAAGCAGTAACCACAGCAGATATTGTGCTCAAGCCTGGATATTTTTATTCTTCTTTCCATAGTTTAGAACACCTGGAAGAGCTGACACTTGCTCTAATTCCTTGAACCTTGAGGGGGGGAAAAAAAAAAAACCTCTTGCTCTTTTAAACTAATCATCTACAGACATTCATAAAAAAATATATATATATAAAATGAATACACTTGCATTTTAAGTAAGTTAACACACAGTTGAATTTAAAAAAGAAACCCAAAAATCTTTCTTTTTTCACATCTGTGCTTAAATAATAGATGCCATTCAAAACCACAATCGGTCTCCTAAAATACCACACTTGCACCCATTCAGCTGAACCCAGAGACTGCTTTAAAAAGTCTGTTTCTGGGCTATTGGAGTCGGTGGAATTTTGTGCGAAGCCTTCTCTTCTACCCAGACTCATCATTTATTTACATGGAAGTAACGAGACCATAAAAGAGGCACCGGGGTAATGATGTACAGCCCAAACGCTTACTGGGTACCCACAGAAATGTAACTTGCACTCTGAAAGGACCAAGAGGGGAAGGGAGAATGTGAAAAGCAACTGCAGGGCTGGGAGGAGGCAGATCAGCTCACTCCCAGCTACCCCTTTTCCAGCTTCACCCTTCCTTCCCCACACCTTGGATGTCCCACCACAGGCAGCCCTACAGACGAGCGCAGGAACGAATGGCTGAAGTTGGCGACAGACTATCTGTGGAAAATGCTTTTCCCAAACACTTCTGGTTTTTCCCTTCAAACACCACATACGTGCGAAGAAACCAACCTACCATGTTTCCAAGTCTATAGCTTACGTGATACCTTTTAAAAAACCTCTTGGCTTCAGCAGCAGTGAAGTGTCATCTTCCACATGCCTTGTGTGTCTGCGTTGCTTGAAGATAAAAACCCACAACTGGTTACAAAACCAGTTTTTTGGCAGTTTGGCAGTTTGGCAATAACACCTTCTGACGTGTCATTAGATGCACATTTTCCCCCCCCAAGTGTGCTGACGTAGCTGGGTTTGGGGTTGTAATACCACATTATTCAAAGACAGCTAGTTAACTTTAGTTTCCAGTAGACTTTAACCGGAAACAAGACAGATTAATACTCCTTGATCTCCATCACTGTTGTGCTGTCGTCAAAGCACCAGCCAACCGGTTAGCGACCAGTGAAAGGCTCCAAACTTCTGGCAGCCAGAGCCATTTTCAAAACCAAAATGAGAGAGCTTTTAATAACTCAAAAATAGCGCGCAATGTGTTTGGAACAGCTTTTCATTTATATTATAGTATACGTCTCCTTGAACTAAGAGATCATTTGTTTAAATTGTTTGATTATACATAATGATCCTTCTCTTATAAAGCAAGATTCAACATTGCCACTGGGGGAGAGGGCGAAAACGGCACAGAAATTTAACGAGAAAGAAAAAATATCCCACAACTCTTGCAGTAACAAAACATCAGGAGAATTTTCTCTTGACTGTTGAAAAAAGCCGAGCTAGAAACATCTTGTTCTATCCTAGCTATTAACACTAACTCTGCATTCACAGAGTATAATGTACAGCTTTGATCAAGCTATAGGATCCACATGCTCACAAAATATTTAACTTTAAACACATAGCATGGAATTAATCTCCAACAATTTATGCCATCGCCTCCTGCCACTCTACATTTTCCTAAACCTTGGAGTCCAATTCACATATGTAAGTCAGATTATTTTATTTTTAACCTAATAGGGATTGGATATGATTTATTTCAAACCTGCCAAAAAGGGTTAAGGTTTCAAAGCAGTCCTTTGCACATTTATAGACTGAAATGAGCACAAAAATTGAAATTTAATAAAATTTGAGAGCTAGAAAAGTGAAATCATTTACCAGTGAGTTGGAAAGCAGCTTACACATATTTTATGAAAGTTTTCTAAAAACATCCCACAGGGTAGACAGGAAACATAAGAGCTTACCTATTCACCTAATTTTTATTCTGTAACTTTTAAGAGGAAAAACATGGATTTTTGTCTCTCTACACTTAATTGAGGGAAGAAGAGACAGGCCTGCTCCCAAATGAGAAGAGACTGATAGAAAGTGATGTGTTTATCCTGTTGAAACCGTTCACCAGCCTGGATCCTCCCACTGTCTCCCAGAAGCAGCTCCTGGTTGCCCACCCTCATTAGGCTGATTTCAGCTTTCCCTAACAGCCCACTGAGGAGGCAGCAGCACATCACCATTACAAACCTTCACCTGATTGCCAGGTGATGGGTGCTGACCTTCTGCTTGCGGTGGTCTCTGGACTGGGGGTGAGGTGTCCCAACTGCCAGCACCCCGCAGGATGCGTTGATGATTTGTGCTACACCTGGGGACACGCAGCTCCTTCACAGGAGCAGCTCCCGCCCAGCAAGCAGGGGACGGCAGAAAACACAGCGCTGAGAGAGTAACTCGGTCTAACAAGAGATTAATTTCTAAAGAAAAGAAAGATAAAAACAGGAAAAAAAAAAAAAACGAAACAAAAAGAGCCCACATACAATAATCTCTCCATCATTCATACTTCATCATGAACTTAATCCTGAAGTCCTTCTGTTTCTGGAGGCCTAGCTCGTTCTTAATAAAAGTTATTTCTCATTACGTTAAATCTAACATTTGTCTATTTAGCAAGAACAGGGAATACACTTTCTGACTACCCAGCCACGCTTATCCATGGCACGCGGCTGCACGATGAAGAGGAAGAACCACAAGTGAGAAGAATTGAACTTTTGGAAAGAAGTCTTTCATGATCTACATTTACAAACACAAGCACAAGGAGAAAGACAATACCTTCATAGCACCCCTTCATCTACACATTCCTATGGGACATTACCACTCCTAAAATTTTCACTGCGTTTGTCCATATGTCTGACACAAGGTGAGAAAAGGACAAAGATGCTCAAGAGCTACGGTGAATACGCATGCACAGGAGGGATGAGCCATTTTTAGATGTCAAAGCTTTCACTGGTCATTTTCACAGTATCTTAGGAAAACAGAATTGCCATCACAGCCAAATTTATCCCAAACATTGGTATTTCTTGTGGTAATCATTCAAGGTATTATTTTTCTTACATATGTCAGCTCAGTGCTCTCTCCAACCAGGCACTTGGAAATAGGATGTGCTTATAGACATGTTTGGGGCTTGCTCTAGGAGATATCACAGATTCACACGCAGATGTGTACCTTCAGCATAATATTTCAGACATAGCATAAACATCTGTATGTGTATATGTATGTGCACCCACATATCTGCAGCCTCTTTATTTTTAGCAGGGAGCATCTGATTTGGGGTTCAATTTAACTTTTTTATTTGGCAATCAGGTATTGCACTGTTGACTAACACTTTTTAAAAATTAAAGTCAGTTCCTGGCAGCACAGACTGCTTTTCCAGAGCAACAGTTGCTGGATACCATGGATCCTGCCAGGAAGAGGCTGGAACTGGCCAAAGGACCATTTTCACCCCAATTTACAGCTAGGAGCTTATGTGTCACCATGGCAAGGCAGGATGGTCACCTGGGGCAGACAGATTTTTCTACATTGCCCTGTTTTGACAACTGAGGTCTTGGAAAACAAAAATATAGCCCTTCAAGAGTTGCAACATCGTTTCAAGTGATTCCCCACCCTATCCTTATAAATATTTACACTTTTAATAGACAAGAAGGGATAAATAATAAATAAATAAGTACCAAAATACCCCAAACTACAGACAGCCATGTTTGCAACTTTGAAGAAATCCCCTTTCATTGCTCCCCAGTGGGTAGTTTTTGCTGTGCTGAAACCAAACTGCTGGAAGACGGAGCCCGGCGCCACAGTGGCCAGGTGGGAGCCGCCGTACGACCCTGTCTGTGAGGGGCAGGGGCTGCTGCGGGGATGGCCAGCAGGCAGCCCAGCAGGACTGCTCAGCATCCCACCTTCTCATTGCTTCCTCACCTGCATATTGGCATCCATAGCGTGTAACAAACCTAACCGTGCCACCGCCCCAGCTAACACCCAGCATCGTTCATCATGGGCTAACACACACTCATCCACATCAACATAGGTATTGGTACCCAAAAGGGCAGCAACTTCCTCTTCCCTTTTGTTGCTCTTTTTATCTCAACAAAGTGTTATTAAGCATGTTTCTAAAAGACTGGTTTGTGTTCTGCAGGTGTTTTAAGACAAAGGAGTTTAATGTCGAGTATAAAGCAGAAAAATTAGCTATTCTGCCAACTGTCCAGAACCAATACAAATATATACCTTAACAGATACATTCAGGTTTAAAAGCTGATAAATTAGCTAAGGAGAGGAGTCAACATATCTTATCTATCTTCATTAAGATTGACTTCCAAATACTAAAGATGGGAGTAAATCACCCCCTGATGCCGTGGGCAGAGCTGAATTAGATTTAGATGGTGCCTCTTCTTCCTCAGGCAGGGTTCACTGGGAGATGCTGAAGGTCACTCGTAGGCTCATGGTCATACACAGGTGTCACAGCCAGACCAGCACGCAGGGGTCCAGCAGTACCGAGAACAACTAAGGAGTTAGTAAAACATACTATGTTGATTAGAACTTGCTCTTTTTAGGTCAGCATTGTTTAAATCAACACCTTTGGTTTCATGAGCTCACCTGTGTTAGAGAATTAAGTCCCTCTAGCCCAGCCGAGCCAAGCCCTGCCTGTAGGGGTGCTGCAGGCAACCGAGGCCCTGGGGACAGCAGGGACCCCTGCAGGGTGACAATGTCCCCTGTGGCCAGGGTCCTCCTTGCTTTACACCCAGCAGCAATGTGGCACAGGCATGGTGCGGGCTGAACGTCTCTCCCTAGTTCTGGGGAAGAGCTTGGCATGCAGGGAGGGCATATTTTGTAGATCACGTAGCATTTTGCCAAGATACCAAGACTCCTATTTGTTCCTTCGCTGCCACTTTGGCCACTTATACCATGTAAGAATGAGCAAGTAGGGCTGCTGGGCAGATTTTCCCCCCACTGTGTACAAAGATGGAAGGCCCCATGTGCCACCACCATCCACCTGGTTGGCCACACTGCCAGCCCCACCGCCCTCACAGGTGGGCAGGGGAGCAAACTGTTGACTTTCTCCCTTCCCAGCCCCTTTGGGAGCCAGTGGTCAACTCTCCCCAGGCTGGGGAAGCTGGGCACAGCAGAAGGCTGCCAAAAAATCATCCCGCTCCTGGGTGCAACGGGCGGGAAGTTCACTGTTGTTCCTTTGGAGATGCTCAGGGCTTGTGCCGTGGATCCCTGTCAAACCCCCCACCCCGGGACAGGCAGCAGCAGAGCTGCCCAGGGCAGGCACTGGCCCAAACCCTCCGGGAATAACAAGACAAATAAATGTAAACCAAAATTATCAGCACCCAAAGATGCTTAGTGGGGCTGGACAGCCCCAGCAGTTGCGAGCGAGCTCCCCACAAGCTGGGGGCACTTCAAACAGCAGAAAGCATGTCAGCAGTCAGGCAGCGGTGGATACCGAGTTAGCGGTCTTGAACAAAATACAATTTGAGAAATAATTAACTGCACTGTGAAACACTGCGATAATTTCAAGTATTAAAAAAGTAATCTTGCATATTAAAACAAATTTACTAAAATCAAATCAATAACTCAGTGTCCTCTGTATTTCCTCCAGACAACTAATTTAATTAGTCTTTTTGTTCACTTGGATATAGATTTTAGATTTGCGTTTTACCATCAGAAAATAGCTTGTGCAATACTACAAGATTTTCACAAAGCAAATACATTTTTACATGGATTGGATTTTATTCCCTCGGCTGAAATTCTGATCACCGAGCAGCAAGAACGCTGCCATAGCACACAGGATGTCACTCAGGATGTGACAGTTTCCTCTTGTTTCAAACTACTTTAAAAAAAAAAAAAATGCTTCTCAAATTAGAAACAGAGTATTGCTTTTGATCAGCAGAGACTGTGAGCGCACTGGGCCCAATCCAGTTACTTATGAGTTTTGCTTTTAACTTTGATGGAAATTAAATGGGAATTAAATTCAGTGCAGCAGAATCAGTTCCTTAAAACACAGTTAAGGTGACAAGCCTGTGACTCCATTTGTGCTGCTCCTCTCCAAACCCCTCCATGCTGCCACAACACCCTGGTGCCTGCCTCCATGTCCCGCTTGGTGCTGCCATCTCCCCCCGGGACAGCCCAGGGCCGGACGCTGCACCGTGCCATGTCCCAGCCCTGCTGGCACAAGGTCCCCAGAACCACAAGAGCGGAGATGGGCAGGAGCCCCACAGGAGTGACCAAAGGAGAAAATACCCCGCCCAGTGCCTTCCAGAGGGTATGAGAACACGTCCCTCCCCCTTGTTGAGCTGCACTGACTCCATTGGTACTGACTTCTCTTGCAATACTTAAGTAAAGACGTGCAAATAAAAGGATCCAATGATGAAGAGGTTCAGACCCCGAACTGAATTTTGGGGAGAGTACTTGAAAAATATTGCTCAGACTGCTTTTTTCAGGGCTCTTCCAATGCCATTTTCAAATGGACCTTAACTCAGCTGCACCTTCTCAACCGCTGCAGTCTTGAGAACTGAACTTGCGAGGGTCACATCCCATATTGCTTCAAAACTCACTTACCCTTGACTCTCCTATGTTTGTCTTGGTAGAACTTTGCTTGAATAACCCATTTGTTGGGCTAACATAACATTTTGCTTGGCTTGTGAGCTCTATCTGGGTAAACGCACATTTCCCCATTTCATTTTTTGATCGTTTTCTTCTGCAGGCATTTAATTGGCCTCACAAAAATGTTTGCAGAAGTTTAAATGAGGCATAGTTAGAGCTTTCGAAAATACATATAATTACACACACCTACAATCTCTAAAGAAAAAATAAGGCTACAAAAGAACTGATCCTGAAGAGCCTGGTGAGAGATTTGCAAAGTTTCGGTTAAACATTTGGAGTTTATGGCAGATAAAGAGACTTTCACAGAATTGGGCAACGTCACGTTTTCATATTGGTATCATCGCATGGCTAACCAAATCCACCGCAGCACTCTAACGACTGAAGCTGTGCAGAGTCTGGGCAGTCCCTCTCTGATTATAAAGGTGGACTTTATGCAAGGCTTTAAGAACCCTCAGCGCATCCATACATCCCATCCCTTTTGGAAAGGGTAGCATGAAGGACTAGCAGCATCACACCACAGCCAGCTGAACTGGGACGGTTTTGCAGAATTCATGCCAATGGAAGAGTCTGGTCTGTACTTGTCTATCAAAGTCCTAAAATTACCATCACAAAAATTGGTTGTGGACCCAGAAAGCAAGGCAAGAGATCTCATCTGCCTAATGAGAGCAGGAGGCACAAAAAAACAGGCTCACAGCAGGCAAAATCAAATCTCGTGCACAGAAAGGGGCGAAGGGACAGGGAGGATGGCACAGAAGGGAGGGACAGGTTTTGGGAGGGCTTCTTCCAAAAGAAGGCCAAGGCTTTCTTGGGAGCTAGAGTAACCAGGCAAGGGTCAGGGCAGGAGGCAGACTGGCACATAAGTATTGCAAAGGGGGAAAAATAAAAACAGAAAGGAAAGGAGGACTTGGCTGAACAAAATCTAATCCTACTACTATTAGGGATTACAGGACCTCTGGGTCAGCAGTAAGTTGGGATCAGCTCTACTGCAACTACCTGTGCCATGCTGAGAGCTAAAACCAGAGCGAATAAACCCGAGCAAACAGCAGGCGCCACTTCATCGCTCCCTGCCCCGTCCCCGCCAAGCCTGAAGTGAGATGCACAGGAGCACCAAGGCACTCAGGAACCAACTGGGGGCACACCGGCCATCTCCAGGACACCTTTGCCTACCCTCTACAAATACTTTGCAGCTTAGAAAGTCAGCTGAGCTCACACATGTCAGCAATCCCCGTAAACAGAAGAGATTCTGACAGGAACAGGCAGATCTTTTGTCTATGTAACAAGAGCCCAAAAGGATGAGCGAGGGTGGCAGGCGAGCCAGGGCTGCACGGCAGCCCCAGTAACTGCCAGCGGACATCTCAGCAGCCCTCCTGCAGCAGCAGCGCTGAGGTGGCGAACCAGGGAGGAGGAGGCAGCAGAGAGACGGGACCCGAGGGGGTTTGCTGCATTATTCAGACCCCAGGCTGGCACGCTCCTGGCAGCCGCAGCTCAGCTATGTGGAGCAATTTAGGCAGAGGCTGGCAGGTGTATAGCACACGGACTGAGACTGCAGAGCACCGCCGAGGCTGGGAAGGGTCATACTGGTCCAGCTCTTCTCTTTGCAACATCATTCGAGCCCAGTGCGACACGCAGTATAGGAACAGGAGGCCGCCGCAGTCCCCTCACCCGTTCAGGTGGCTGCTGGAGCCTCCTCCAACCCCACCATCAACCCCCTCCAGCAGATGGCCACCCCCAGCCTCACCCCACCCCTCCCAAAAAATACATAAATTTAAACAAGGCAGGGAAGGGAAAAGAAGAAGAAAAAAAAAAAAAATCAGGATCATTTCAGAGCAGTACAAATAGGAGGCTCCGCTGGCTGCAGAAGTAACCAGCTGATGCAATTATCCTGGCGGCCGCCAGTAGACCATCTGCCCGGCTCCCGGGTTGCTGTTGTTGCAGTCTCAGCGGGGCTCGCTCCCAGAAGAGCGGGGCCCCCACGGCCGGGAGGGAGCCATCTGCCCAGCCCCAGGCTGTTCGTGCCGCCCACCACGGGGGCCAGCCCGGGAGCCAACCCGCTGCCCAGCAGCCTCCAGTTCACAGCCACGTGTGGCTGATGACAGCCAGGGCTCGGTGGCCAGCCGTGCTTTATTCTCTGCAGGGCACATGCTTGCTGTCCCTTACCTCCACACAAACCGGTTGTGGTTTTGGAGCATCTTTGTGCCTGCATGCGTTTAGGGTTTACTTGGTGTTCATGCAGGGAGACTGTGACATCCCCTGTCCTCCCATGTGGGGACATTGAGGAACCGGTGACATCCACCCCATCCCACCCCTGTGATTTATACCACAGTGAGAGCAATGACTGCCACGTTCATTTCCATTTTGGTGTGTTTGTCATCAAAACACAAGTAGAAAACGACACCCCGAGGGTAAGGGATGAGCACTGACAAGGAAACAAGGAGCATGCAGATCTGATGACTTTCACTCCCATTGCAGGTAACTACCTTTTCTAAGGAACAGCAGGTAAGTTTGATCTCTCTGGAGTTTTCCCAAGTCTTCTGCAGGGCATGGGAAGTGCCCTCCATCACCCAAGGGTTGTGCTGGGCATCACCCAAAGCCAGGTTTCAGTAACAAGTCTGCCTCACTGACAAGGTTTCTACAAACTTGGTAGTCTTGGACTGAAAGAGGCAAGAAGAGTTGTGGAATTTTTTTGTCCTTTTTAACTGTATCAAGTACGTACACCTACTGCTGCCTCAGGCGCAGGCTGTGTGCATTCATCTGCAATCAGTCAAACAGTCCAGGGTGCCCAAGTGAACTGGTTTTCATCCTGAATTTAAGCTTCCAGGCTATAAAAATTTACACTTTTCCACCCCCAGATTAATTGCTATTTAGAAAGGAATGAAGCGGGGAGGGATGCAAGGCTGTGCCAACATGTCCCACTACCTCCCCGACATCAACAAGTCCCTGGGCACTGAGCACAGCTAATCTCGCCCACAGCCAGTTTCCTGGGCAGTAATTTCAGGACTGGCAGCTTCTGGAGGGATACAACCTAAGGGGCAAAGTGCTTCCCATCCCTTGCTCCCCGCAGCCAATGCCAGCCCCATCCCTGCCCTGCACCTCCCCGCAGCCTCACGCTTTCCTCTCTGAAACTAAAGCATCCGACCTGCACTGACAAGGCTGGTGAACCCTTTATAAAACAACAACATAATACGTGGGTTTAAGTTGCCAGACCACATTTACACTTCAGCTGTGATTTAGACAACGCCTGGTAATGTGGTCAGTCACACAGCTGAACTATTAATCACTTTAAATGAGTAAAGGAGAGGGAGCTCTGAACACAACTAGGACTGGCCCAACCTGTCACTGTGCCCCCATCCCATGTGCTGCAGCCTCTCCCGCAGCCGTGCCAGTACTGCAAGCACTCGCCTGCACGGGCTGCTCAGCGTTGGCTGAAGCCTTTCCCACCTTCTTTCACCCTGCCATTGTTTGTAGCAGTTTGGGACCACAGCCACCAGCAACCGCCACCCCCAGCGCAGTTGGGGGACACCAGCTCAGACTGAACCACCGCCAAAGGGTGCGCGTACACACAGATAATGACAGCTGCAAAAAACACTGTTTCTGCTGGAAACCAGGCTGAAACACTGCATATGACCTCACTCTTTAGTGGCCATGTGCGGTGGTGCAAGCAAGGGACAAATCCAGTGACAAAAGTAAGTCAGGGTATGCTCTGTAATAAACATCATCTTCAGGCTCTCTCATCCTGCACATTTGTTTGAGGCCTCATTCCCTTTCCTCTGTACCTCTTCCCAAAATGCAGCCGACAGTGGCGACAGGCAGGGAATGCTGGAAGCAGAGCCACTGTGTCATAGGGAGCCCAGCACGGGGCCAAGCAGGGACCCGAGCACCAGGGAGCACCATCACAAAAGCAAAACTAGAAGAGTGAGATGTTCCTCACTGTAATCAAAGGAGGCTTACAGTTACCACTTCCCTAGCTTACAACAATGCAAGTCTAGGGGTACCAACTCAAAAATAACTCCAAATTTCATCGGCTGTGATTACAGCCTCAGCTATGGTACAGCACAGTGTATAATGCAGGGGCACAGGGAACTGCTCTCAGATTTCAGGATGTAAATAGTTAACATCACCCACTAAAAGTCCTTCTCATGATAAGGATTCAAGGGATAAAGGGGGTTAAAATAACTTAAACTGAAATCTTGTTCTCCTGCAGTGATACAGGCTGCTGCTAAGAGGGTGTAAAGGAGACAAGAGATTGACAAATTTTTCTTTACAAGGAAAACAATAGTTCTGATACCACAGAAAAACCTTGTAGTGCTTCCTCTCTCTCTATAGGAAGGAAATTCTTCTAAGGCTTTGTTGGCACTGTCCCTGTACTCATTTCGCTCAGCGGCTTTTGTCCTTGGGCCCACAGTGGCAGACGGGCCAGGCAGGAGGACCCCAGCAAAGGGCATCGTCACCAGCTCCTGCGTATCCCTCCAGGCCCAGGCTGGGCTGGGTGCCTCCGCAGCACCCACGGACCACAGCAGCTGAGACCAGGGCAGTGATTCATTTTATTGCACAGATTGGAATAAAAAGCTATTTTAAGATTTTTATATGCCTTCAAATAATGTTCTCATTGGTGCAGTTTACCAAGCACAAACTAAATAAGAGTTCCAATCTCTAAAACACAATGCTTATTTTTTTTCCAGAAGGGTGGAAGTGGGGAGGGAAGAATGTAAAAACCAAAACAAGCGGGTATATTTCTTGTGGGATCTGCACTACAGACGAAATGCAAAGCAAGTCTCCCTCTCCCTAGAGGGTCTTTTTTCAAGAGGGAGAATAATAATAATGTAGTAATAATAAGCACTTATATAGCGCTTTACATTTTCAAAGTGCTGTGTAAACATCAACTAATGGGACACGGTAGAATAAGTAGTGTCTAAAATGAGTTTATGTACTGCATTATATTTTTCTACAAAGTGGCTGGGACTGTTTTTAAAATTAAATTCCCTCACATATTGATACTTGTGTGAATGGATTTTCTTCAAAGAAGTGCAACAAAAACATTTTTGTATTAGTTATACTCCGCAACCTGCATATTTCCAAATTCTGGCACAGAACAAATTGTTTAGACAGTTTCACGGACACAAAACGCATTTTGTTTCTTAAGAATAGATGCGCTAACTAACTCCTCAGGATGATACACCAGTACACTTGCAGACACATGCCAGTGTTTTCCAAGAGAAAGTCACATCCAAGATAAGTATTTAATCAACAGAAGTTTTTAAGAAAGAAACTAAAAAATACAGAGAGGTGTTACTATTGCTACCTTGTGGACAGAAAGGCAAGGCAAGCAGCACCTTCTCAGCAAGAGATTGCCGGGCAAGGACAAAGTCCCTCTACTGCAGCTATAAAGCAACCATCACTTTCTAGTTTTTCTTGTTAATTCTAGTCTCTAAAACATCTTCTAGAGTAGGGAAGATGAAACAACCACAAAGCAAACCCAAATATTATGGCCTGATCTATAATATTGGTGTCCATTTCACTTTTACCTATCCAGCATCTCAAGATGTTTAATAAATTCACTCTGCTCTCCAAGGCACAAATGTTATACCCTCTTTGCATACAACCAAGATGAAAAATATTGAGAGAGAGAGGAAAAAAAAAGTAATTTAAGTGACACATGTGCATCCATCAAGGAGCTGTGGCAGAGGCAGAAGAGAAGGTAGGAGGGGAGAAATCTGACTCCGAATCTCTTGTAACAGCCTGGAGTATCTTACTATTTTGCAAACTTTTCAGTCTTTATTATCAATAATCTGCTTTATAGCAAACCTAGGTGCTTCTGTTGTGAGCCACAGCGCAGCGTGCTACAGCTGTGTAAGCACAGAATAAAAAGGCTGCACAAGACTGAAGCGATTGAGGAATTTTTTTTTTTTTCTGCTATTCTCAAGCTAGGAATCAAACGCAAGTCAAAACGGCATGCTGAATATATCTACCTTTAGGCATGCGCTTAACTGTAAGTATATGAGTAATCCCCATGGTTTCAGTTTTGGGGATTTTAATAGTTGTATGGTTTTCATAACTACAGGAAAAACCCTTTCCAACAAACTGCCAGCGTGACTCCCTGTTGTACTACACCACAATTACTGGAACATATTTGGTATTTCTCAAGAGGTTCAGATAATGAAGAATCCTCCAAATTTTCTATTAGCCCAAACTTAGGAATTCTGCATCAGGGAGTTAACAGCAGAACAGACAACGTATGTTAGGTATTGCAAAAGAAAGAGAAAGAAAGACAGAAATATTTATAAAATTTAAAGCTTTTTTTTTTTAAAACTAAGGTTGTTTGAGAGCCCAGACTGCAGCCCAACCAAAGCTATTGCACAAGCATGCTGAGTTATTTAAAGATCTTACTTTCTTTTATTCCTTTATATGAGACATTTCTTCATATTTTCACACCACAATGTTTTCCCCAAATTTTAACAAGATTAACAATAAATAGGAAAACACACAAGAAACCACCCTATTTTATTCTTTCACGCGCTATTGGTTTAACATTGAATCACAAGCTTCTCCTGAAAAGAAAAAAAAAACAAAAAAACAAACAAAAAAACCCCACCACATTAGTAGTTACACTTAGGAGGAAATTCTTTTTAAAGGCAAGGAAAGGTACAACGTTGTGGTTGCTTTGGGGTTTTTGTTTGTGTTTTTTTTGCCTCTTCCTTGGCAAACAGCCAATTCTTTTACTTCCTATGACTAAAAATAAGCAAGGGCGGGTGGAGAAAAGATAGCCCTTCCCAGCAGGGAAAGCCATCGAAATTTGCCACATCAGAAATAATCTAAATAAGAACACAAACAAGTGCAAGCCACTGTTGCAACATTAGAGGCCAGGCCGGCCACCAGCTGTGTGGGCCCAAGGACACTGGGTGTTTTGGGCAGCAGAGGCTTTGTCCTCAGCAAAGTCACAGCTACGTTATAACTCCAGCAATGTGCGTCAACCTATACGTGAGGTTACGGGGCACAGCGATATTTGAGTCAGCAATAGTCAAAATTCACCCATAAGAAAAAAGCCTGTATAAAGTAGCAAAGAGAGTTGGGATTTACCATCATATCTTCTGTCATCCAAGCACAGGAGACAGACCAGCATCTGCCAAAGGCCCTAGTGCTGGCGTTTAAGTGCCAGGATTAGCAGGAGCACCCACTTGGTGGCACACGCCCCACGGTGACACAGCCTATGGTGCAAGCTAAATGCAGAATAACAAATCTCCCTTTTTCTTGAGATACATAATCTAATTTCTTAGTGATATTATTTCCACTAAGTTAGAATAGAGAAGAAAATTGTTCTCCAGCAATGCTGCCTCATGCAAGGCTGCTGCCAGCAACTTCCACCAGCACAGGTGCAGTGAAAGGCATCGGCCAAATTCTGATCTCTGGGTGCCTGCCTTCTTTTCCCCACAACACAAGCTCTCGCTCTCTCTGTTCTGCATTACTTTCAGAGCTGCCCACTCGGCTGGGATTCCCATCCAGAGAGGGACGAGAAGCAGCACCCAGCCACCACAGCAGGACACCATGGACCACTCCACAGCTCACACCCCCACTGGGACACACAACTCTTGTGCGAATGGGAGAGGAGCGAGCAGTTGTGCAACTTGAGTCTGTTCTTTGCCACTTTCAGTGAACTTCTTCAGGCTGTGCTCATGCTGTTTTGCATGCTTTGCTTCACCACAAATTCGAGCATTTGCTTCAACAACAGTCATTTCTTGGCCACATCCGCAGAGACTTTGTGACCTGTCCATCAGCCCACTCCAGGTGTGGACACACACTCACATGCCATGTGAACGGACACAGTCCAGCCACCTCAGCAGAGGATCTTTTCAGAAAGATTTGACCCAAGCTGACAGCACTTGAACGCTGCCGAGGAGGCTTGCCGTGCCATGCTCACCCTGCACCAACACACACCAGACCTGCCTGCAGCCAGCGGAGAGCTAGAGGGTTACTTTTCTGATGGGCTGGCGCATAAAATCAGCTCCTTAGAGTCCTTTTCTAGGTAGGCAGGAGGACAAGGAGCCAGAAACAGAAGAAGAGCAAAACCCATCGGATCAGCCCTCACCTCGTGCAGTAGTGGGCACAGCCACGGGACTGTGCCAGGCAGCAAAACACAGAGTTTCACAGGCCAAGCGTAAGGTAACGGCAGCCCCAAACCAACCAGGATTCACCTCCATGCTCCCTTTCAAAGCCGATGGGGGATACGCCAATTTGCAGGCTACATTTCAGCCAGGGGCTGGCGTGTGTTTTTCCAACATGGCAACATTGAATTAAAAAAGTCTTCAGAAGAAAACAAATCTGTTGGGATGTGCCAATAAAAGAAAATTGAGTCAAGCCAGCAGTAGACAGTAAGAAAGACAGAAGAGCAGGATAAATTCCCTTTAATAAGAGCACCAACAGCCTTCAGCTTCCCAAAGCAGCGGGACAATTCCACCTTGTCTCCTCCTTGTCATTGTCTCGGCAGGTCCCACCGTGAGCTGAGCGGTGGCTGAGGCTGGACTCCGCGCACACTGCCCCACAGACAGGCCGTGTCCTGCCCCTTCCTCCCCTGCCTCCTTCCCTCCCGAAACGCATGACTGACCCAGGGAGCTCTGCTAACACATTCCAGGATTGTGGTTATGTTCTCCATATCTGCAAGGAGCAAAACCAGCAAAGATTCAAGGGAAGAAAAACCAGTAAAGAGGCTTCCACCTGGGGAGGAAAACCTACTTGTAGGTATTCCCCCAAAGTAAAGCACTCTCAAGCTTCCTAAGCTCCAAGGTAGGAAAGATGCTGTGGGAAGGGAAGCGAAGCTGCTAAAGGGATTCCAGCATTCACAGGCTACAGATATTAGGAAGAAAACAGGAGAGAAGGAAGGCAAAGAGGACAGCGTCTCAAGGTTAGTTATGCACAATAATACCCTCACATAAGGCAGGATTATTTCCTACCATCACTAGTCTTCAGCTGCCTAATCGATACGAGCACTCAGATACCACAGTGAAGGGCGGCTGTCTCTACCTGGCTGGGGCAGCTATAACAGCAGCAGCTGCTCTCCTGGGTGGAGGAGCACTGGGAAACATACAGTTTCCCTGCCAGTACCACAGCTGAACTAGTTTTCCTTCAACCCATCACCATCTGCCCATAGATTTTAAAATCAAAGTTCTTGATTTCTACCTCAAGATAAGCTTTCATTAGGTGGTTTGAGGTTTGCTAGGCGATAAGCTGCATTTCTTAGATGGGATACCTGCCATCCCCAGTGCTTGGACAAACACGCATGGTAGAAGAGGCCATAGGATGCGCAGCCAGACACAAAATAAAATCTGTAGAACCAATATGGCATTTTTTTTAAGTATTAATTCAAAGGGAGTTTTCCAACAGCAGTGAGTGATAGCACAAAGAAACAATTTGCTTCCTTCGTCCTCAACATTGCTGGACAGAAAGCTTCAAGCAGCCCCTGCTCTGGAGGCAGCCAGGACCTCCCAAGCCACTGGAGACAACAGTTTCTCTACCTGCCTATTTGTTTGCTGAGGTTTTGCGCTGCGTTGGCTTTGCTCACCCCAATCAGGCAGCAGCAGGTTTTAAGCCACCGGTCTGATGTCTTCAGCTATGCCACTGACAGCTACGACACACAGAACATTTCTTAGATGGCCGTGTGTGGGGATACAAAAACCTCATTTACAACTTGGCATCTCAAGGAAGACAGGGTGGTTCAGCAGCAGGTGACAAATTAAAAGCTCATTTTTCTATGCATTTTCTTTGGAGCCACATTTTGAATACAGACCCACTGGCAAGGAGGAAAAAAATCATAGCCGAGATACCTCTTTATGAAAATATGCATTTGGTCTTTGGGTGAATTCCTGGTGCGTGTCAGACCGCCCTGCGAGCCCCGCTCGCCGGAGATCTGCCTGCCTGCCACTAACAGCCCCACCACTGAAGCGGCGTCTTTCTGCCAATTGCAGGGGGGTTTTGTCCCCCCAGGTCTCTGGAGCAGCAGCTCCTGCTGCAGCCAGGGATGCCCGGCTGTGCAGCCTGGCAGCTCCACAGGCAGGGATCTGCAGCTCCCCTCGGTGCGCTGGTCACACCACGGCTCTGCCAAGCATCTCGTGGGGGTGGGTTTTTTCCAGACCCTCACCTTTAAGTTCAGGTTTATTACTGAATTTACTTATATTGAGAAGAATAAAAACAGAAGCTCTCTGTTGAGTATTTATTTAAGATCAAGAATAGTAGTCAAAATAAACCAAATGGGAGCTTTAAAACAAATCTCACTTATCTGTTATCAAGCAGAAAAGAAATTAGGAAAGAAAACACCCTTGAAATGAAGGGAATCAAATCAGTGTACTCATACACAAGCATCAGGCAAGACTCAGTACAAGATCCAAAGACAAGCACTCACAGTTTCATTTTAAAATGGCTCATCATATATTGTACCATACTCCTGAAGGATGCTCAGAATTAGACTGAAAGTACTTCTTTATCTTTAAAAAAAAGTCTCAAGGTAACAACTTTCTCACCCAGTGTTGCCTACTACATTCCCCACAAAGTATCACCGGCAGAAACACACCATTTTTGCCATATAAATCTAGCATAAGCATAAATAAGGTGCAATTCACACACAGCCCTCCTTCTCTACTTCTCCATTCCAGTATTTTCAATACTCTGCCACATCCCACATGCCCTCTGGGGGAACAGTCTGGTCAGTAAAAGCAAAGAAATTATGAAGGGCAAGGCATGCCATTTTCCTAGAAATAAAGGAGGCCATGAGCAAATTACCTGGCTGAAATGCATCCACAGAATTCAGCAATAAATAATACACAAGCTTGGCATTACTATGTAATCCAGTACATCTTTACTCATGTGAGTAATCTAATGAAGCAGGAGAAATATGAGTAAGAGCTTGAATAAGTAAATCAAAGCAAAGCTGCATTTACCTATCAAGCAAAATAGCCAGAAGGCTGCTGCTTTTTTTTTTCTTCAGAGCAGAAGGTAAGCCTGTGCGTCAGAAAAACTTCCTTGCGTTTTCCAACCATGTTAGTTGGCCTAACAAGAGACACTACCTATTCTTCTAGACCTTCTTTTTCATGTACACACGAACACACATCAAATGTTATATGTATTTCCGTGCATTCACAGAAGAAGTGTTGAAAACCTACTTTTTTTCCAGTTACCGCCCTGACCTCCTCTTCCCTCCAAAACTCTGAACAATTCAGAGTCCTCACAGGCCAAGTTCAGATGCTGCCATGATCATAAAATAGCTGAAACTTCCAGAATTAGTGATTGCAATCACAGTTGTCCTCAAATTCCTCTATATTAAACAGAAAACAACTATAAGCCACAACAAATACGTTCCTCCAGACAGGAAAGCACTGCCACTGTCTATTAAGAGCAGAAAAGCTACTTTGTTTAGGTGTTTTAAATTTTTAGTGTTTTCTTTTCTGCTTATGCTTAATCATACCCTTTTCCATGGAGTTGGAGTCACATTTCAGATCTGTTCCTTCTCTCAGTCTTTAAACTAAAAGTAAAAAATAATATAGCTGCAGCTCCAGGTAAGTAAACCTCTGTGCCAAAGCTTTGCATCTCATCATCAGGCACCCTCCATACTCCAATATCAGCAACAGATTTCTTAGCTTCTCCATTTTATTTTCATCTTTCTCTGTTCAGCATTTCTGCTTCCCCAAGTAATAAGTTCATCCTTCTACCATGTGTTTTCTCTACATCCTTTTAGTTTTCCAGTTTTGGGGACAGGCTCACAAAAATCAGTCAATTTTTCTTATATAAGCCTGTACCTGCTTTAACAGGTGTTAAACAAAATCCAGGTCTCTTGGGTTTCCTGCCAACAGGGAGCTCCCACCACACTGCTACATCCTCTGCACCTTGAACCTGCCCAGCGCTCTCCTAGAAATCCCCTCAGCAGCAATCTCACAGAGCCAGCAGAAGAAACAGGAGATGCTCTCTGCAGCGTTGGGTACCAAGTGACTATTCCCATCAAGTCTCTTTGCTTCTCTTGCTCTTTCAATTGCAATGCAAAAAACGAGAATACGATCCCATCCCTACTGAGGTCAGTAAGAAACACTACCACCAGAACAAGACAGAGGCTTCACCCCCATGGCTGATATAAGCCTAGGGCTAGACACAGTCCTCTAGCACCAACAGGAATCTTGATTAAAAGCATTAGATCTCCAGCAGGCTTAGGGGGCTTGGAATTACACTGTTGGCTTACACTTAAGCACCCAATCCAGCTCCAATTAGCCTCAAGAAAAAAAAACATACTCACCCTAAAAACTGCAAAAGCAGATCCTAGATGCCCACCCAGTGAAAGACTTCATCTCTGCACTGCACCAAACACCTTTTTTTTTTTTTTTTTTTTTTTTTCAAAGGGCACAGCAAGTCTGTCTTTATTAACATTATCTTCATTACCACTCAGTTCATCACCATGTGAAACAAGTTCCAGCATTCACCAGGTGGAGGCTTGGCCAACGTACCTTAATGGTAACCCTGAAAATCCTCATCTCTGCCAGGTGAGGATCATCAAGCAATGAGCAGAGCTGCTAATTTAAGTGCCAGTCCTGTTGGAGGTTGTGTGGAGCTTCACCCCTACCTGTAAATTACCTGTAGGCAAATGTTGTGTAAACCCAATAACAGCTTTTGTGAATCCAATCGATTGAGTGGTTAAACTTGTACAGTCAGCAGACAACCAAGGGAGGCATATATTTTAATGGTAGATGTGGAAACAAAGGAATTTTGATTAGCCTTGGGACTGGAGGGGGTAAAAATACTGGTTTAGGAATTTCCCAGGATATGCATATTAAGAACTTGTCTTTTTGCCCTCTGTGTAATTTTTTTTAATATTTGGAAAGCAGAATTAGGCCACATTTGACCAAACCTCCAGAGCCCAGCAGGAGCCAACAGAGACTGGAGCACAGCAACTTGTTAACTCTTGTACTTTTACTCATAACAGGATTTCGCTAGTGAGCAACACGTTTTCTGTAGCGCTATCAGAGGCTTAAACAAACTGTTTCTCTACAAGCAGGGACCTTTCCCTCCGCTTCGCTTTAAAACCCAAATGCATTGTTTACTTTCTTTAATATGAACTGGAAATAACTTCTGCATAAAGAAACTCCAACTGTTACACTTCTGAAGCAGCCTTCGTTATCAGTACCAGACTCGAGGAGAACACAACTGCGGGTGATGCTACAAAGAGAGCCGAGATCAACCCCACTAGAAATTGCCCAGGAGAACACGCAGGTAGGGTGGGTTTAAATGAGACCACGACTGAGATTATTTCACCTCCAGCATACCCAAGCGAGCCCTTCAGGTCTCCTGAGTGGCCTTTATTCAGCAAAGGAAACACTTCTCTGCCACAAAGGCTGCCTTACATTTGTACTTGCCACTCCGCCGCGGTAGCAATAAGTCCTTTACTGTTTGTTCAGCTCTTGAAAGTCCTGTAAAGCATTCACCATTCACCTGTCACGCTGCACAAACTGAGCCCTTTGAAATGAAAATCTAAAAGTAAATGTGTTAGTCAACGGCTGCTGCTGCAACAAGCATGCCCGACACCAGCGCGAGCCTTCAGGCAGGTAATTCGCTTCAACATGAGACTGGTGAACAACAGTATGTTTTATTTAATTAGGATGAACAGAAGAGATAAACCTCACAGCAGGGCGGGTAATGACAACATTTCAAAAATAATTCATGCCCAGGTAACAAAAGGGCAAATTTCAATTACATAAAAAGCTAAAAAGTTGACTTAATACATCCAAGGGGGAAAAGAAAAAAAAATTAATAATTGTACTGCATATGATTAACAAGTGGCATTTACAAGCTCTGCAAATTGGTCTTTCTGTTGCCTAATCTGTGGCTAGAAAGGAAAAGGTTTTCTTTCTAAGCAAATGCAAACAATATAATGAAGCTACTTATCGCTAGATTCAGATGGGTATTGCAGTGCTATCCGAAATAAGTCATACAGAGGAAAGCTAATGCCATATACCGATTCACTGTACCACAACGAGATTTGTGAGCCCGTTCCGATCGGCATCACCCAGTTTCCAACCCCATCGGGTCCCTTTGTTTGCATTTTAGAAAACAAACCATTGCAAGAAGTCGAAGCTCGAGCCCTCTGTAGCTGGAAATGTCACAAGAGACCATTTAGTCTCTGCACATCCTTCTACTCCCTAGAATAAAGTGACTCGGACAAACCACCATAGCTGACTGCTGCACATGTATGTACATCTAGGTGTTGTCAAGAAGATGTAGTACTTAAAACTCGCATCACCTTATTTGTTGAAGAGAACAAGGAACCAGCTTCTCTGCATTTACTAATGGACATCAGGAAAGAAAATGCACAAGAATCTACTTCTGGGCTGGAAAAGTATGTTGAATAAATGCACGCGGTAGAGAGAGCTCAGAGGTGGTCCTCACTTGGCTCCAGCTCCCACACGCACCCTCCGAGTCCGCATCCACCAACACACGCACCAGAACCAGACCCTCCCCTCCAGCACCATTTGTCAGTCAAGATTTAGCATGGGTCTGTAATAGGTTTTATATTATTAGTATTTCATTACTCCAGCGCATTTACTAGGATACAAGGGAACATAATGGCCATCCTTTTTCAGAGGCGTTTAAGGAGAATACTGATGGATTGATGAAGGGTTGATGCAGGCATTTTTATAAGACAGTTCAATTATTGTGGGTAATTAATAATCTTTTGTTTAAGAGAATGTTAGAATACATGAAGAAATGTGTTATATTTTAGAGATTGCAGGTAACGCATGAGACCAAGAGATTATTTCTTTTTTTTAAAAAATGTGGTTTGCATTTTTCAAATGTTGTAATGCACAAAAACTGATTTCACAAATTGGAACTGGGAGGGGAGACATAAATTAACTAGTTCAGTAAAAATAACCAAGTAAACCATTAAGAGCACATTTATCAAAAATAGAAGTAAATTTTAATGCTACAGTATGAGAAAGTATCATCAGTCACAGAGCCAGCAGGCAAGGTAGATTTTTTTAAACATTTACTGTAATAACTCATCATCGGGTGCCACCCCAACCACTTGGCTTAGTTAATTTAACCAGGCTGAAACCACATACCCAGGTTTAACCTAAAAGTTAATTTGGCACCAAACAATAGATAGAACCAAGCCAAAGCCCCATCTATGATAAGACAATTTGTATTTAAACAAGCTTAATGCATCTACAAAACATCATTTTTATATCCAATTCAGAGGATGGCATGAACATCTGCTTTCACTTCAAGACATTAATTTTCAATTATTGAAGAAAAACAAAATAAATCCTGACAAATTACTGGTAACTGTGGAATCTTTTGTTACTCTATTAGTTTATAATAGTAATTTAGAAATCTTACAATTAACGTCCTAACAAGAGCGCTCTGATTATTTTTTTGCACGTGTCATCTGAAGCAATTCAGCAGTGAATGATGTCCTCTAACTTGCACTGATGGTACACAAATATTTTTGAAGAAAAAAAATAGGAGGCCTTCTCCGAGAGCCAGTACTGTTACGTGGTAGTCGTTTTTCATTGATGGCTTTAGACGAAGCACCACTAAAAATACAAGATTTCTATTTTCTCTCCATTCCCATTTAAACCTTTTGCATTACCTTTCCCACTCTTTTCAATTTTTGGCCACATTTATTCGCTATATTCACTGAGACCAATGGGAACAGGCCACAATTAAAAGGTGTTTGCACACAGGCAGGAGTTTCAATCAGTAAAACCAGTTAAATACCACCCAGATCCCATCCAGGAAAGCACACCGGAGAGAGAGAAAGGCAGGAAAATGGGACTTGCAGAGTTCAGGGGAGAATGCTGCTAGGCTTGTAGCAAAATACACAGGCAAAAATTAAAAACTGCAGGCTAATCCCTGAAGGCAGCGCTCAGTATACTGCATGGATTCAAACGCTCTCAGGGCACCAGCCCCACAATGAAACACCAACATCTCCAATTATTCCTAATCCCCCAAAAGCTACACTTGATAAAGAACAATCAAGAGCGTAATCTTATTTGATATGAGTTTTATCAATTTTAGCTGCTGCTTTCACTGTATCAATAAAATTCCGCCAAAACTTGAATGAACTGTAAAATTAAAGGATAATCACACAAGTCTCTTGTATTTGGCAATTATGATTATACTTGTCAAAATTTAATTTGTAGAATGTGCTGTTCCAGTACCTTCAGGTTCTTCTCTATCAACTGGGAAAAAAAGGAAAATTATATCTTTAAGACAAGTATGAAAGACATTGTTACTTCCACAGTCAACTCTGTAACTGAGCTCCGACATTGTATAATTGACTTTGCAAGCAGAACAACAGCAATATAACAAAGAAAATGTCAGTGTTTTCACAGCGCTAATCTATAGCACTAGGAGGGCCTCCTGCTGTCAGCCAGAGCTGACAATACAATAGCTTTCAAAGGGATATTACCATCATGCTTTTATTCCTGACATCAATCAAGACAAAGAGAATCCTTTTCACAAGACATTCAAAATCAAACCTTTGTATGAGCAGATAGGTAAAACAGCATTCCTTTAAAGAAGATCATTCATAGCAATCAACTAATTGGAACTCAGCAAATGGTTGAAGTATTTTTATTTACTTTGCAGATAATGAAGTAGCGAGCAACTCCCCTTTTCTCTTCTTGACTGACACAAATGAGGCAGGTAGGGTGTGAATCAAAAGTTTCTATCAGCATTTTTTGCCAACTGAAAGCAAAAAAATATGACAGCAATTCTGCAACTTCAAGTAGGATAACAAATCTAGACTTAATTAGTGCATTCTTTTGCAAAACAGTTTGATTACTGACTAGCACGTTTATGCACAAAATACCCTTGCAAGCTGACAGCAATTTGCAGAACTGTCAAATTCAGCAACCAAACTGCATCTGATGCTTAAAACCTTGTGCCAACGCCAGCCCAGGCCCCACAAATTGCAGTCGCGTAATTCCTCAATTACAATTACAAGGGACTGGAAACCTATGAGTTACTGTTACCAGCATCTCCCGCTTCACATTCCAGAACCACTTCTGAAGGCCCTAAAAGTTGTAGCACAAGAAGCTACAGTTTAATCAAGAGGAATGATGAGCTACAGTTTAATGACGAGGAATGATCAGTGCCGGTCTTCCTCCACCCCACAATGGACTGGGTGCCAGCACTCCCCGCAGCTGGCAGCACAGAACAAACTTTTAAGGACATTGGTGTTGACAGCACTCCCCATCACCTGTAACGGGGGACAGACAGTGTGTTTTGGTGTTCACAGCTGTGTTATGGTTCTGGGGTTCAAGACCATGTGGTTCTAATGACACTGAGTAAGGTACAACTCTTCGCTACAGACAAGGGATAAAGCCCTCAGCAGATGAGGTTACTGGCAGCAGGGCTAAAGAAGGGTCTGTGCCGAGGAAAATTACTTTCACAGGCTTCGTCTGTGATGTGAAGCAAAGCTTCAGAACAAGCCAGTGGTTTACTCCATCACTGCGACCACTGCAGTGTCACCAAAGTGTTTATTTTGTAAGCCAACAAAGACAACCCCTCCTACTTTTACTCTGTCCTCAGTGATCTGCAACAACCTTCCTTTAAGCCAAGTAGAACTTTGTCCCCAGCCACCAGCTAGGAGGTTAATATCTTCAAGTTTGCACAAACTAATGGTCAGAACAAATCAGCATATTGTATTGCAAATCAGAAATCCCACATCAGGGTAAAGTCCATGGTTTCTGCTGGAGTTACAGCTGCAGGAATCACTGCAAGTTTCTGCCGGGCTGAACCTGAGACCTGATAATACAGCACAGGGGCCACATGACCCGCAGCTTCGCTGGCATGCAGCTTTGGTTTGCAATCACTTTGTTTTAAGTGCATCTAAGAGTTGTCAACATTTGATACTTCTGTCAAAGTCAGTTTCTTCTTTAATGTCAGATAGCACTGCTCACAGGTAACATGCAGTCAACTTGCCTTTCGCATGCAGAATAATCCCTTTCATCGCAGGCACACACTGATTCTATTTTAGTGCGTAATCTTTCTGAATGAAAAAGGATGCACAAATCTCAGTAGCGGTTAATAAATAGCAAAGCTGCTATACAAAAGTGAAATAAATATATGGAAAAGAGAAAAACAGTAAATTATTTTAAGTCCTAAACGCTACACATATATCCACATAATTTATGCTTGTTTTCTTCTCAGTTGAATTGGGAAACCTGTGACCTCAGAGTGCCTTTATTTATTACATCTCAATTATTTCCATGGAAACGTGTACTGTGGCAATCTACTGGGTTGCCAGCTCCCTAGACCACAAAATGTATATGATGGACTTTTTAAAAGCAGATGATATGGATGAATACAAGGAAAGGAAGAAATTCTTTATCCTACATACACCTATGAGTTGCCTCCCATTATCCAAAATTTTACCCAGATTCAGCTCATTCCTCAGACTCTCTGTTACCCAGCTCATACTAAGACATGTAATTTGCAGCCAGTTTATGCTGAAGCTGAAAACACATTTTTTTGTGCCTAGTGCCTACAGAAATATTTAGAATCTTTAAAAATTGGGTTTCATCCAGCTCACTGTTGCAAAGACCTTCTAGATATTTCTACATTATCGGGACAATGTTTCTTAGCTGTGACTTGCTAGTAAGTTACCTGCTTCAATTCAGAAAAATGCTCTTGTATATAGTGATCAGTTCTGTATTAGAATTAGGGTCAAAATTTCATTATAAAGTATCAACCCCTTGTGAGAGATATTGTCGCCTAAAAAGTAATGAGGTAGAAAACAAATGACTAATAAACAGTAAATATCTAACGTTATTGTGGCACAAGATGTCAATGTTTACTAACTGAGCTTCTAGAGCAAATAAGGTTTTCACTGACATAGAACTATTTCCTGAACACTAAATGCAACATTTTAGCACAGAAAAATATTTTAAACTCCTGAGGCCTGGCCACTAAATGTGATCCCCTCATCTAAGGAAAGTCATGACCCGAGGCCTGCATCACTGTTTTCAAACTGCGATCCTTTTAGTTTCAAACAACGTATTTCAGAGCATCCCCTAGAAATAGCTCTAGCTCTACCCTTTCTTCTGCCCACGGACTGTAACATTCATCTACCAATTACTGAAGTAGCTCCTTTAGCAGAGATTGTCCGGGATTGTGGAGGGTCACAACGCCACACTGCAAACCTGCCCCACAGCACAATGCTAAAAGATACTGTTAGTCTGGGGGGGGGGATGATTAAGAGTTTTGTATAAAGATGAAGGACTGACTTTACAAAAACTTCATAAACATTTGAAGCACGTATGACTTACATTGCGATCATCTGTTAAACAGGGGGTATTTCACAAATAATATAAAATGGCCCTGGATGGGGTTTTGATTCCTTCTTTAGCTGGTCGATTAACTGCATGCTAATTTTGTCCACCGACAAGTTATTTAATTACGAATGCTTTAGACTTTTTGTTTCATCAGTGGCACCGAAAGTTATGATCCTTTTGTGCTTCTACAACAAAGCCCCCAGACCACTGAGTTTGCGACTTCTGCTTTGTGCAGAGGACAATAAAACCTTACCCCACATCAGCTAACCTCCTCGTGGCTGGGAGCGAAAGGCTTCGGAAATCACGCCTTCCCCTCTCGCACCCATTCACTTCTAAGTCAAAAAGCTGGCAAGGCGTGCAATACGGCGCGGGGCTGGTCCCGGCCCTCCCTTTACGTTTCGCCAGCAGCTCTTTTCTTATGGAGGCAAACGGGAGGTTTTAAACACCCCTTCGCTGTGGACGGTGAAGAACACGCGACGTTTAACGTTTAACCTTTATTAACGCAGCTCTTCCTAAATTTGGCTATTGTTTCTTCAAGCCCAAGCAAGTTTTCAACCCCCAGCTATCAAATCGGTTTTAATTCTCCCCTTCTTTCACCCACCCTTACGCGCATTGGACAGCGGGAGGAAACAGACGGCGCTACTATTCCCAATCATAAAGAAACATTAATTTCAAGCCAACCGGCTAAAACACGAGTGTGCTCCTTGTTCCTCCCTTCCCCGGCCGCCTGATGCGCCACCAGGATCCCGAGCATCACCGACAAACTTTCCTTCCTCCCCGCCTCAACGATGCTACCCGGCTTCTTTCATCAATTATCGCGACACGTGTCGCCAGCGAGTCTCGGCCGGCACCGCGGTACCCACACACCCACACCCGGAACGGGCGGCGGGCTGGCGAGCGAGCGAGCTCCCCAACGCCCCGCGTAGGGAGCTCGCTCGCCCGCCCGCCGTCCGTTCCGGGGGGGGGCTCCGCCACCACCGGCCCGTACCGGGGGGGGGGGGAGGGGGGGGGGGGATTTGCAATCCCCGCCAAGCCGGGACCCGGCCCTGATTGGCCGCGTCGCGGCGGCGGAGGCGGCTGCCCGGGGCTGGGCGGCGGAGGCGGCGGCGGGGGCCGGCGGAGGATGCCTTACCTTTCACCGAGCGGGGCTTGGCTTGCTTCCTCCTGGACATGTCCGGACGCCGTGGCTCGTCCTCCTTCTCCTCGTCTTCCTCCCGTCCCTGCCTTCCCTTCCTCTCCCTGCTTTCTCTCTCTCTTCCCTTTCTCTCCCCCCCCCGCCCCGCTCCCCACCTCCAAACTTTGCGAGGCGAAGCGGCGGCGGCAGCAGCAGCGGGATCGATTATTTGATTTTTCTCACTTCTTTTGCCTGTTGCAATGCGGCAAGTTCAACTCCTCTTTCCACCCCCTCGGGCACCTTCCCCCCGGGGAAAATAATAAACATAAAAAAAAAATTTAAAAATAAAAAAATAAAATCACAGGCGCAACAGTTGCAGTATTTTTTTTTCCTTTGTGGTTTTTTTTTTTCCTTCCTTCCCCCCCCTTGGATGTGCAAATACTACCGACGCAAAGCGAGCCCGACCCGCGCCCCCACCCGCCTTTTTGTTCTCTTTAAAGTTTGCAGGCGCCCTGCGGCTCTCAGTCCGGCTCGCACTTTCGGAATAATTAAAAAAAAAAAAAAAAAAGAAAGAAAAAAAAAAAGAAAAGAAAAGGAAAAAAAGCAGAGCCCTGCACGGGGTCCCTGGGTTTGGGGTGGGGGAGGGCGCGCGGGGAGAATTAAAGAATTAAATGCCTAAACCCACGACGAGCACCGGCCCCGGCGATCCGGGGCGCTCCGGGAGTGCGACCTTGTTGCGATTTTCCTAAATCCTCCCCCGGCCGCGCTCGGCCCCCTCCCTCCCTCTTGTCCCCGGCTGCCTCTCCCTTCCTCGCCCCCGCCGCTGGCCGGGGAGGGCGACGAGTCCTTTTTTATGCTGGCCGAGGGGGCCGAGGGGCGGCCGCCCCGTGTCCCCGGCGCGGCGCGGCCGGCCGTGCGCGGCGCGGAGCTGGGCGGGCGGGCGGGTGGGCTCCCCGCTGCCGGCCGCGCTCGCCGCCGCCTTCCCCTGCACGCACGCACTTCGCGGAACAAGGTAAGTGCTTCTTTGCATCGATGCTGGGGCCGCTAGCTGCCTCCATGGGTTATTCGCTGGAAGGTGGCACCGCTCCTGCCTTCATTGCTGCCGCTGCTGCCGCTGCTGCCCTGGGTTTTTATTTTCTTTAGCTCTCGCCAGCCTCCCTCTCTTTTCTTTGTCCTGGCTCCTTTTCCTCCTCCTGATCTTGCTGCTGGGGCTGCAGTGCAGACACACATAATAAAGCCAGGCTTGGCTGGAAATGTAGCTGAGTCCCAGCAGGAGGATGTGAGGAGTGGAGTCCCGGCGGGGGAGCGCTCTGATCCCGTAGGGAGCCCCGCGCAGCCTGCGCCGATCAGACGGAGAGAGAGCCAACAGCACCGAGCCATGGACGGCCCGGGAAATACAGCGGCCGCCCGCAAAACGCGGACCGCCGCCGCGGACCGGACTCGCCGCCGCCGCGCGGAGCGGCGCGGAGCGGCGCGGAACCGCGCGGAGCCGCTCCCCCCCCGCCCCGAATCCTCTCCCCGCGCCCCGCCCGGCCGGCGGTGGCTCCGCGGCCCGTCCCGCAGCGCGCAGCCCCCCGCGGTGGCGCGTCGAGTTGCCTTTGATCTGCATCGGGGAGGCGGTGAAATCTCCCCCGAACTCGAACGGCTCAGCGGCCGCGGGAAAAGTTGCGGGGGGGGCGTTTAAAACACCCCCCCCCCCCCCCCCGCGCCGCCCCCCCGCCTCTCGGCTGCTCCTGGAGAGCTGGAGGGGAAGATTTATTTACTTTGCCTTTCCCAATGTGTTAAATTTAGCAGGAGCTGGAGTCGCCCGTGCCTCTCTGCTGGGAAGGTTTCTTCTAGAAAAATCCTAAGTGTTTTAAAGTTGTTATCCCACGGAGCACTCGGTGCCAAGTTATGAATGACATTGCTCAAGATAAATGCTCAATGAGTTTCTTCTCCCACTTAGACGGGGCTTGTTGGTTTCACACAGTCTTTATTCCTTTGTAGGACCATGGTACTTCCAACCCTGCATTTATCATGTCCCAACCAGCATGAGGAACCGCATCTCCAAGCATCCTCTCCCTGGAACGCAATGGGCCCGTGCCATCCGGAGAGCCTGAGCGATTGTACATCCAGACATCAAAAGAGAAGGTGTCTCGAATGGAAGGAATCTGGGTGAGTTATTTGCAGGTACTGTGGAAACAGCCTGGCAGAAGCACCCCGATCTGGCCGCCTGGTCCAGGCCAGCAGGAAGGGTACCATGCTCTGCCCGGCTGGGTGGGCTCGGACCAGAGGGATGCAGGGGCTGTGTGAAGGCACCGATTTCCTGATAATGGTCTTTACCTGGAAAACATCTTCCTCTCTTCTTTTTTTTTTCCCACACAACAAAAGAAACGCAACTGGGGAATGAGTCTGTCATTCGATCAAGTGAATTCAGCATAGAACTGTGAAGATTTTTCTTAACACAGCATCGCATTTGAGTGGATGTTTAGTAGTGATTTTCTGGTTTCTTCAGGTTTGACAGAAACTATTGGGTTTATTAATGTCATAATAAAGGTTTACAGTTCCCTCCTACTGTATGACTCCAGATTACCACCATGGACTGGATATATAGTAAAAAATGTTTCCTATAACACCACTATAATAAAGATATACTTCCTCTACATCACTGCACTAAGTATCAAATTGGGGGTTCAGAAAGGACAACGATGGACTGGTAAAGAGCCCGTGACCCTAAATCTGATCCCAATAAAAAATGGAGATAACTCTACTCGACAGAGATTCACTGCTGCAAAAGCCGATGTGATTCCACTTTCTATAAAGACATAAGCAGGGTTGACAAAGAAAAAAAAAATGTTGTGATATTCATATACTGAAAAACACAACCAGGATCATTGGTAAATTTGGTCAGCATGACCCTAGATTCATATCCGTTCAGCATCAGAGTCAGATCAGGAACTGAATTACTTCTGTATCCTCATCTTATTGGAGAGGCTTAATCCCCAGGCTATCAAATTGTTTCTGTTCTCTCACTGGCCCAATGAATATTTAATTATTCTTACAAAGCAGAGCAGCTTCAGCAGGACAGATTCTCATCCCAGAATGTGCCGGCGGTTGGGCACTCTCAGAGGAGTTCAGAGACCCAAATTCAAATCCCCGTGCAATCAGGCAAAGAGGGGATTTCAACCTTAGTTTTACACATTCCACTTGGCAAGTAATTCCCAAGCCCCGTTGCCATCCCAAGCCCCTTTGCCATCCAGCCCTTTGCCTCCACACTTTCTATGCTTTTTTAAAAGCAATTTTAAATGCCACAATTAAAATGAACCATTCCTACAACTTTCCCCCTTTTTTTCAATTTGCTAAGAAATCTATAAATTTTCATTTAATTTTGGGTGGTTTTTTCACCTTTTTTCTTGCCAGAGGCCCGGTGACAAGGTTTATTTGCAAGCCCCTACCTGGTTTGGAGCAGCTGCTGGCAAGGTGCGGAGCCCTGGTCTGAGCATCCTGAACCCCTCCCATGAAAATTGTTCAAGCTCCCTCTCACAGCTGTCGTCAAAGCAGCAGCACCCTTGAAACCACTGCATTCCATGCTGGCATCTGTTGAGAAATACCCAGTTTATAGCTAGAGATAAAGAAAGCAGGAAGGCAAGTTTGACATAAAAAAATGAAACACATACATAAATCTGTCTTTAAATGTAGCGCACACATATATAATTATTAATTCATCCCTCTCTATTATCTTCAAACCCAGCAATACACAGATTTCCTCCAGGCCCTGCTCTGTAAGTACATCTCTGTTCCACAGAGTTTTTCAACATGTGCCTAAATGCTTTGCTGCTCTATTGTCACAACACATCGTTTGTGTATCTCCTCCAGATATATGTACAGAGAGTTTATGTGGTTTCCCTACCCTCTGGTCCCGCAGCCGCTCTTGAGCAAAGAAAGCCCCGTAACCCTGCTGAGCCCCCCAGAGAAATGCAGAGTTCACCCATCCAAGCTCTCTTCCCAATGCCAGAACTTAAACTCACATTGTCATTTAAATAGATACATTCCAAGAGCGCTAATAACAAGGGAAGACTTCATAGGCTTTATTAAAATATTTAAGGCAAATGACACCAGCCTGTGTGCTAATTTAATAAAAATACATTTAATAATTTAATTTAATTATGGTAATTTAAGAATGCAATAAAAATACATTTTGAATCTATTATCAATCTTGTTTCCTCACAGATGCCTTTCCTTTTTATTCTGGGAAATTTTAATAGAAGCGCAAAGCCGAGAGTGCCAAAGTGCAGAGCTGTCCTCTCCAGGAGAGAACCAAGAGCCCTCCTGCAGCTCCGGATGACATCCGTGTCTCGTCAGGTCGCTGGGGCAATTTGGATGCTGGATTCTCTGCTTGTTACCCCTTTTGGGGATGTCACTGTCCTATATAATACATGACACAGTTCCCATACTATACGCCAGCAGCTGCTGGTGAGAGGGAACCAGTACGGAGATGCAGCGCAGCCCCCTGAGCTCAGCATGGCTTGTCTGAAGATGGGATTTGCTGGTGCAGACAACCAACAGCTTCACAGCGTCCACCACCTCCTCCATCCAATTTCCCATCCGAGTCCCATGAGGCTGACACGGAGGCACCAAGCCCACAGGGGGACGTGGTGGGCCCTGCCCCTCCGCTCGCTGCCACACTCCTCAAAGACACCAGAGCCTGCACGAACATACTCCTTTTTCACGTAGGGGAAAACAGATACATGTGCTCACTTTTCATGCCAACTAACTCGAGATGATGATTTAATTTTTCTCTTCTCTCTTCTGCCATGTGCACACACAGTGAACATAATTTTTAAAGTTTGATGACATTTTCAGGAAGGTATTACCCATAGCAATACTAACAATGATCTCTTTTCTCTTTGGAAAGTGGTTACACCAACCTGCTGTCTTTGGATATTATTCCATCCACATCTGACAGGGAGCATTCAGAATATTAGCACTTTGGCTTCAGTTTTCTCCAAACAATTTATGTTTAAAGCAGAGAACTGGCACAGACAATGTTATCTCAGGTAGTTCCACCCTGGCAGCGTTATAGGAAACCGATGGTTCAGCCTTACTATGGGAAATGCAGGCAGGACTACCAGCCTCTCTATAACATATAGATTTATTGGCATTCAATACTGAGAGCAAAACCCTATATATTTCTATATGTAGGCATAATTAATTTGAAAATGTTTCAGAATCAGTTTGAAATAACAAGTTACATAAAAATAGCACAGTTGTGTAAAGGCAAAAATAAAAACTTAATGACAGCTGGGATGTTCAGTGAGGACTGTGGGAGTTAGGCCCCTGATGGACAAAGCTGACTTTGAGAAATCCAGCCTCAGTAAGGATTTAAACTTTCTAAAGTCAGAAAGAAGAATGTCTTCAACACATAAAAGGACTGATCTGGTGGACCCCAAACGACCAGGCAGCATGGGGAGGATGACCTTAATTGTAGAGCAGCTGGTAACAGAATCAACCTTAAATTAAAGAACGTATCATATGCATAGACCTAATTAAGAGACATCGCATAATATCTAAGAGAAATGTGGCAAAACACTAAAGCCCCAGGAAAAGGCGTACAGCATGTTTGATCAGGGGGTTTATGTGCAGCTAAAAAGACCATACAAAATGGGAATCAACTTGTGCAGAGACCGGGTGCCCACAGCACCTCCACCCTCGCCAGCCCTCTGCTCGGCAGGAACCAGACTGGCTGAGGTTTGACAGAGGTGGGCAAACACCTGAGCTCTCTGGATCTGCAAAAGAATACAGGCACATACAGGAAACTATTAAAGGGCTGGATTATTTCTTAAAAAGAGATAATGTTTCCAAAGCACACGGCACAATAAACTCATTCAGAAGAGAGTCAAATGTCACAGTGGATACAGCTGCAAGACAGTGTTGCTCTTTATTTACAGTAAAATATGTCAAATAGGGAACACAAAGGCATCGTCAGGATAAACATGGGACTGGAGCACACAAAGGCAGGCGGCATCCACAGTGCATCAGACAACCTGAATAAAAGCCCCGACTACAATACCAGCCCAGTTTCTATGGTGTTCTTGAGTTAATGCCTCCGAACACTTTACATAAATAAATAACTGGCATCCCCACATCCCAGTCATAAGAGAGGACTGACATAGCCTGAAAGTCGTGGTACAGAGCAGCACAAACCAGAGGCTTCATGTGAAGAGCCATTGGTGTGCCTGCGAGCAGGATCCGGCCACAGCGCCCGAGTTTACACTTTGGGAAGTTACAGTAAAAAGAGATGAGATGTTATCCAAGAGCACTGAAAAACAAAGGTAAAGTTTCATTGTGAAACACATTTTACTATGCGCAGGATTATAAGCCTGTTCCAACGGCACACCATGCAGGCCATGTGCACCAGCATTAGCATTCATACATCTCTAATAAGCATGGTGATTTCAAATTCCTTTTCACTTGTGTACGGCACTTACTTCTATCAATCATTTTTCTTGTGTTAAAGAAGACATACACTAGTCTGAAATCAAGGCAGAATAAGTGGTGCAGTTAGTGACACTTTTTGAAAAATACTATCATACACTGGAGCTGAATTTAGCTCAAATATCACAAAATACCCATCTGTAGAGGAATTGCACACACACACCCCTGCACAGTTACAGGAAAACAATCATTACTGATAACAGTGCTAAAGATACAGGCCATGCAATACCCTACAAATACAAGCAGGTATTTTTCCCTTTCCATAGTTCACCAAGCAAAGTATTCATTTTGGCCTCCGCTCCAATTAGATGCTGCAGGAAACGGTGTGGGAGTCAGACAGGGGCTCTGCACTTCATGACAAAACCACCTTTAGCACAAATTTTCCAGGCTCTGCATCTGCCTTTTGAATATTCCCGTAAAGATAATTTACAGCATTATAATATTACTTAATAACTTATAACGTTTAGTATAAGAAAGTATAACATTTCCATATTTTTAACACAGCTCAGAGAAAGTATCTCTCTGTGATCAACTTATTCTGCTTCCTTTTGTCCCCACTGCACGTGGGTCTGTACTGCTTCTCAAGGGAGGACTTAAGGAAAAAAAATACATTCTCAATTTTAATTAGTTAGAAGAAGGTGAAGCCCTGGTGTACGGCAAGGTGTTCACTGGGGTGAGCTGGCCGATGGAGGTACATCAGGGTCTCCCTCCAGCTGCTGGCTCCGGCACAAGCCCCTAGCCCTCACCCGCTCCTCCACATCAGCTCTGACAAGGCAATTTCTGCAACGAGGATGGGTCACTGCATCTCTCTCCCCATGAGAGCAGTTCACTGTGCCCACTGAGACCCCTTCTTACCAGGGTTGCTATCAAAGAGCTCATTCACTTTCTGGGGCTTTGTTACTTGGGTGGAAGCCCCCCTTGTACTCAACAGGCATCTTCACTGCTGTCTGACCAGCAGCCACAGCAAAAAAACACGACATAGGATTTTTAATTTTATTTACACCTTTGCCAGCGTTGCTGACTAGGATAATATTGAGATACAGGGGCAGAAAGTCAGGCAAAATGGCAAGGGCAGTGGGCGAAGTGTGGAGAGGCCCGAGGAGAGGAGAGGAGAGGAGAGGAGAGGAGAGGAGAGGAGAGGAGAGGAGAGGAGAGGAGAGGAGAGCATCAGGAGCTCAGCGAGGGGCTCCAGGGCAAACCATGGCAGCCCCTTCAGGGCTGCTCATTCTCCACCAGTACAAAGCCGTTTAAGCGCACTCTTTAAGCTGAATGCTGTGTACTTTTACATAACTGAAGGAGAACAAATACCCCATTAGCAGATAATTAGCACTTGGACTCAGAGTACTTATTTAAGGTATTATGGATCGACCTCCTGCATTAGGAGTGATTCATGTCCCCCATATATTCAGGCATCCTTGTTCTTTTTTATGATTATAAATATGTGTGGCATGTATCTGTGCAACGTTTATGAGATGTCCAGAATTACACTCCGGAGACAGAAGATTTCTTTTTATCCAGCTAAAAGGTTTATCAATGTTAATAACAGTGGGCCCATCGCTTTTCCTTACACCTTGCAGTCAAGAAGTCCCACTCCCACTAGACCAGGGCCATCTCTAGAAGTGTAAGGTGGATTTCCAAAGCCGATAAATACACTTGGTCCCAGCAGGGTGTTAGGAAGTGCTGGGAGGCCTCAGGGCAAACTCACCCCGGGAACCGGACCTGGCAGCACCCACACCATGGAAACTGACTCAAAATGCCGTATCAAAGACTGCCAAACACGAGCCGGGCAGCAGCCATCTGGACTGGTCTCCTAACAGCAGCCAAAGAGCAACCTGTTGCCAGGGTCTAGGCTCTTACAAGCATTTTACAAGCACTGCTTGTCTAAAAATTCCTATATTTACAAAGGCTTCCACTCCACTGGTATATTCCCAGTAAAATAACAGTGAGAAGTGACCTCTCCCCACCTCTGCATCTTAAAAAAGTATGCAGCCAGTAGAGATGCTTACCTTTTTTAACAAAACCTTCTCAACCCTCGAGATTGTCTCTACCATGAAAACCATCCCCAACAGCTTTGGTACCCAGTGGTATGAGGCTGGTGCTCACAACTGCAGTATAATGTGTTCCAGCTCAGCCCTGTTGCTGCCCAATGTCCCAGGGGAACAGCAGTGTCCCCTCTGCAACCTAGAGCTGCTCATGGGTCCAGGAAAGCAAAGTCCAAACAGAGGTTTAACATTAAACCAAGTGGCTTGAGAACAGGCAGCCAAACTGCTGCTGTCACCTCCTCTTCCAACTCCTTCCTACTGCACCGAAGAAAAGAAAACTGAAACACAAATCAAGTCCTGTTCTGCAAAATTAATAGTTTCCACTTGCTTCTTTTCTGTGTCTTTCATTCTATAACTATGCAAAAAGACACCGCATACTGCGTGGTGCTATTGATTAACAAACCCCACAGCTGCACCGACAGACCCCCAGGCAGTTTTGAAAGCAACATTTTAAAGAAAGTTTGTTCTTTAATATTGAGATATTTATGGTCCCCCCCCTCTGAATCGGTGTGATAACGTGAATGAGCTTGCAGTGGGGAGCAGGTGGCAGTATGAGAACATGCAGTTTTTATTCTTGTGAAAAACTTCTATAGAAACTAATAGGAAACTATCTCCTTGCTATTGAATAATGTGGGATGATGCCAAAAACCCAGGGAAAAGATCTCATTCTCTATTAAATTCAGTAAGATTTGTCAAGTAGTTTCTGCCCAGGTTTTTACAGATATCTCTCGGTTTCATCTCTCCACAGGGTTTTGGAAGAGTCACAGAATATTGCCCCATTATCAGCCCCACTGATGTCCTGTTTAAATCCTATGATTGGCAGTGTTTTTTCTTCTCTTATTAGGACTCCTTTCTCAGATAGAAAGGAATAAAGCTTATCAGCGATAAGGCTTATAGTCAGCTGGGCAAAATAGAAGAGGCCAGAGGATATCAGGAGAGCTGCGTTTGTTTACATTTATTTTTACTTTTTTTTTTTTAGTCCTAAAGTACATTTTTAAATGCAGCAGTGCAAATTCTCAAAATATGTATAACAATACCATTTTAAAAATTGCCCTGCTCTTTGTTTATTTTATTTGGTTATCTTGCTACACTGACCAATATTATTGTTGCATCCTCCAACCAGGCACTGAACACCCAGGGTCCCAGTGCATGGCATTTCCCAGACGCAGGCACAAACATCCAAGAGTCTTACAAAATCCCATACCTGAAGCCTGCACACTTCTCCAGGCAACTACCACTACCACTACTCTCTTGGGGCGAGCCTCTGCCACAGGAGCAGCCTGCCGGAGACTGCTATGGGGCTTTCTTAGGTGGGCACTGCCACGGGGGGTCCTTGCCGTGTCCTGGTGTGGCATGGTACAGCAGCACCAGGGCAGTTGGAACACCAGGGCACCCAGGGTGGTGGGCGCAGCGAGGCAGGCTCCGCCCGGTGGCAGTGGTGGCTGCAGTGCTGAGCGCCCATGCCTCCAGCTCCTGGGGGGAAACCGAGCCCAAAGTGGCCATCGGCTCGTGAGCCGTCTCCACTCGGGGAACAGCATGATGTTCCCCCCCACCACCCCCGAGGGGGGAAAAACGCATCCCCGTGAAGACATGCCGTGGGAAAGGAGCGCGGTGCATTTCTGAGGCCGTAGCCCCGGTGCCGTGCCCAGCCCCGGGGCGGCAGCTCGGGGGGCTCACCGCGGCGCAGCCCGGGGCGCGGAGGCCAGGCTGGGAGCAGCCGGACGGGCCACGAATTCCTGCCGGTGGCCGGCCCGGCGGGGCATAGCAACGGGAGCCGGGGGAGGAACAAGAAGCAGCGGGAGCTGTGAGAAAGCGAGTGGCGCCGCGGGGCGAGGCGGGGGCGGGCGGAGGGAGGGAGGGGGCGGGCGGCGAGGCCGGGGGTGCGCGGCCCCGGGTCCCCCGCTGTCGGCCGGGAGCGCACAGCCTCTCTGAAAGGAGTTTTCCGCCATCCTAACTCACCGATTTGTGAACCGCTTTGATTCCTGCCAGCCCCCGCCTGGGCTGGGTCCCCTCGGCACAACCCACAGCCTCCCCCGAGCACAAAAGCGGCCTGAGTTCAAGCAGCACACATGCCTGCTGCGTTTAGGAAACCCAAATGTCACCGACGCGTTCCCAAGGAAAGCAGCCGAAGCCCAGAGCACGTGACGGTGCTGGCGGCAGCGAGCGCCAGCCCGGCATCCGCCGCCAGCCCCGGCCCCACGGGGGGCTTCGCCTTCGCTTTGTGCATGGGGCAGCCATGGGGGCCCCACGCTCGGGCCGAGCCGGACGGGGAGCGGCGCTGCCGCCGAACCACCGAACGCGGCCCCGGAGAGCCCTTGTCCCACACGCACACTGGCTGCCGCCAGCCCCGCAGCGGGAGTCGGGGGCCGCCCGCTGCTCTCCCCACCGAATCCCACAGATTAACTCCCCCCCTCCCTTTTTGGGCTGCCAGTCTTTCACAACCCCGCTTTCTTGGCCAAGGATTTGTAACAGCATTGCTCCCAGGCGCAGACCGCGGGGGCCGCGGCGCTGCTCCCCCTGCACACAGCTTTCTTTTGAAGCGCCGTGGCACCGGGGCAGCTCCCCTGCTCGGCGCAGCCATTGCTGTTGTGCAGCGGGTCCAGCTCCCGCGACAAAGCAGCCCTCGCTGGGGGCAGTCCCTGCTCTGCCGCTGGATTTCATGTCGGAAAAGATGTTTTACTGCACGTGAGTGGTCGTCCTCTGCGTGAAGAAAATGTTAATCAAACTGCAGAGAAGACACAATAGCTGCACAGATACATTAAATATCTAGTTACTATGCGATAAATAATTAATAAAGTTAATCTATTTGACCATACTCTGCTCAAGTCATACCCTTACAACAAATCAATAGCAATAAGACATAACATTTGTATGAGGCTTCGCTTTCTTCAAGTGCTGTGTGATGATTAATAACCAACGGCTGAGTACTCCCGATACCGCACAAGCCAGCAAAAACTTTGGGAAGTTTTGATTACATCAACGATTCTGCCTTTAGTTTGTGAAATGCTCCTGAAGTGCCCTGGCATATCTAGCAGGCACATAGGGTGGGGTTTCCCAATAAAGTTAGGGAAGCTACTTGCCGAGCTCCTGTTGACTTTCAGTGGAAATGAATTCCAGCCAAATTCAGGGCTTTCCAAAACCTCAGCATTCATATTTTGAAAGCTACATGTACATAGTGCCAGGTTTTTAACACTTTCCTAATTTTAGCCACAAACATGGTTCTCTCCTATATAAGAAAGAAAAAAGATGAAAGAACTTGGTTTAGGAACTGTGAAAGATTCCTTAATTGTATAAAGTTTGCAACACTTGCATAAAGTTTACAAAACCATCACTGCTATTTCTGTTTCAGCATTAGCAGACACCTGCACCTGAAAGAACTCTCGGCTTAAGGCTACCACAGGGCTGTGAGTCATTGCAGACTGCAGCACCAACCATCCTGCTTTTCCTCTGGAGTTAAATTAAAATAGTTCCCAACACACAGCAGTTTGTTTCTTCTCCAGCGATTTGGAGATTTGCTTGCCGCAGGGTGAGGCATGGTATGTGGGGCTGGTGCTCCTGCCAGGCCACTTGCTTCCCTGGGTGGAGATGCACGCAGAGGCAGGAGCACCAGCCCCTTAGAGGCAGCAACTGACTGAAGCCGTGACACTGAGCTTTCCTGCAGACCACCTCCTCCCAGATGGTCCAGGTTGCCCCCGGCCACAGCTGCCCCCAGGCTTTCAGTAGGGTCAGCCTGCCTGCCGGCTGCTGCCTCAGGTACCGCCACGGCAGGAGGGAAAACATGGATTGTCCCTCCGAGGGGCCCTGGCACCAGCCTTGGGATGTCCACAGAGGTCTGCCTGCTGTCTGTTTCAGGGGAGCCATGCGCCCCATCCAGCACCACCGCCCTGCCACGGTGCTCCTGTCTCGCTCAGAGTGGCATCAGGGTGGGAGAGCTTGCCTTTTTGGGGCGTTTTTAGCTGTTACCTGCCCAGTGAATGCAGGATAAAGGCAGCCTGGCTGGATGGGAAGACGTCAACTTCTCCTAATCCCCAGGCTGTTGCCCTGCTATAAGCCCATCCTTCCCCTCTGCAGTTAGCTCCGACACTGCACAGGAGCAGCCGTACTCACACACGGATGCCTGCCCTGCTGCAGCGTGTCCCGGCTGCGGCTCCGTGCTCACATGGCGCAGATGGCCATCCCTAGCCCCGAGCGCCAGGGCCACGCTGGGGCAGCTGAACTAAAGAGCCGCAGGAGGAAGAACGCAAGAGCTTTGTAGAAATATGTATTTTTACATCAGAGTTCTTTTTATATACAAAAAAAAATCCCACCCTGCTGTGTTAGGAGAAAAAAAAATCCTGTGGGCATTTCAGACCAACCTATTTTATTAATGCAAACTGCCAAATTCAACACGCGAGCCAGCCTGAAAAACAAGAGGCTGGGAAGGAGGAATGTATCCACGGTAAGCACTCGGCAGGCCCGTGGGTCACATTGCCCCTAGCTGGGGATCAGAAACAGAGGTGGGCAAGTGATAGCCATGCAAAACAAAGATGGCTGTAATTTAGAGAGGGTTTTGCCAGCTCTGCCTGGGGCTGTACTGTACCTGCCTTCTACTTACTGGTCAAATGACCTGAGTGTTCCTGGGCAAAATAGTAACAGCAAGCAGTTTTGGATGTGGAAAATGTTCATGGCAACCGCTGTCTACATTTGCACACCTGAGTGCGTACACTCGAAACATGGCTCCACATCCCTGGCTGGACCTGGCTGCGACACTACGGGCTTACATGGGCAGTTCCTACCTGCCCCATATGGTGTTGGTGTGAAATAATTATTTAACAGCCCAGTGTACAATTTCAGGAGATTTCACATGATTTCAGAATAACTACATTTCAGAAAACGTCTGTAAAATGAACTCTCAAGAAAAGACACGTGGAAACTTTAAACACCAACTCATTAAATATTCACGGTAATGTATTTGCTCAGCTCTCATCAGCATCCAAAGAGGGCTGATAAACGCTGCTGAGCAGTTCAAACAACAGGATGGGTCAAAGTAAAAAAGAAAATTAAATCCCAAGGTACCAGCAGCCAGCACAGGGAATTAGTTGTCCAACAACAGGAAAAAAAAGGTTGGTATAAAAGGCTTTCCCAGAAAAAGACAACCAGCTTATTCTGACAGCTCGCTCTGGAGGTGCAGACACCGAAGGTCTCCCAGAAAGAGCCAGGCCTGCGGGTGCTCTCCCCAGGGACATGCAGCAAGAAGGCACCTGTCTGCCCTTGCAGGGTGCTCACATCCACCCCCCAGCTGAAGAAACTGAGTGCCTTTGAGGTCTCTGCCTCTCTAACACCATCAGAGGTTGGTACAGACATGCACGCATGAAGGCTGCAGAGTTCTGTTTCACTACGAAACCACGCTGCAAAATCCTCTCACTATTTTTAGTTAGTAGAAAATATGCCCATGCAGGCAGGGCACAGAGGACCAGAGCAATACTGGCAGAGACGGGTGCTGGAGCAGAGGCAGAAGTTAGGCTCTGGAGTCGACAGAAGCGTGACCGGGTTTTCAGTGAATATTGCATGGCCTCAGGGCACTGCTGCAGGACTCGGGCTCTGTGTCCATGTGAAGTGCAGTTACCTCTAAAAACTGTGCATTTGAGCATAAGTCGTGAGGAAAACAAGGCTCTCGAATCACTCTGACTCAGTTTCACCACTGAGAAAACGGAGCTGATAACTGCTCCATCTCTCTGGGGAATGCTCCATAACTCGGGCTGTATTTGGGTCATAAGAGACTTCAAAGGTTCTTTGAGCAAAAGCACTAAACTGCTGCAAAATACGACAGGCACTGGTAGACAGTGACCTGGCAGTAAGGCATGCCAGAACTACAAAATTCTTCTAATCTTTCCTCCCCCGTCAATTCTGTTGGCTCTGCAATCACTTTTGCAGCTCTTCCTTGAGCTCTTCCCAGCTCTCAGTATTTTTTTTGTACACGATGGGATGCACAGACCCATCACGCTGTAATCCTGATGAGATCCCCACACAGCCAGGTGGTCTCAGAGAGGTGCCGGCCCTGCTGGCACCTCCTGCTCCCAGTCCCTGCAGGCTGTGATGATGAGCCATGTTGTCCCTCAGGAGCCCAAGACTTCACCTCAGGAAGAAAAAAAATCCGAAAATGATGGAAGAGGCTTGGACACCATCAGAAACCAAGCCACGGAAACAGCTGGCAAAGAGTTAGTTACTAAATAATTTAAGACGAAATAAACCTGACGTTTGAGAAGGCTCCAGTCATTATTTTTGTTCAAATTACATGTGCATCCTCTGATATATACCTCCGCAGCCATAAACACTAAACATGAGAAGGGTAGAGAAAGAAAAATCGTGCTGAACAAGGGAGTTACATACTGTAGGAATGCAGGAGCCTGTGATCTGCATTATTTCTTTGCTTAAGGCCACCTAGCAACAGCGCATAGGTTAATCCTCCACAGACTGAACAGACAGCATCAGCCAACAGGAAAACAAAACATCTCTGCTAGAAAAAAAATCAGAACAAGAATTACCCATTTGCAAGAGGGTTGTAGGAACAGGCAGCAACAAATAAGAAAGAGGTATACATGATACTCCTGCAAAAGGAAGATTTCCCTGTAAATAGAGTTATTGTCCACCACGTTATTAAAAATACAAAAAGAGCTTTAGAACATTTACAGAAAACCTCTGCGGGAGCCGCAGGAGCCCTGCTCCACAGGGAGCTGGGGGGACGAGCTGGACCGTGGTCAAGGCTGGTTGCCATCTTAGAGAGCGCCTTTAAATGATAAATAGAGTGTCCTCTAAAACGATAAATAAATGTCTGGAGCTGTAACCCTTCTGCCAGGGATTAGCAGCACCTGCAAGGGCAGGTTCAGATCTCCACGAGCATCTCTTAGATGTTAAGACGTATCATCACCTTAGAGCCATTGTTCGCAGTGGCTCAGCCCCTGCTTTGCAGCTCTGCCAGGCTCCCCTGCACCAGGACATTCTGCTAGAGGCCTGGAAATACAGAATTAACTCACCAGCAGATCTCCACCATGCTGGGGCTGTCCCACACAGCCACTGTGCCCTGGAGAAGACACCCTGTGGGGCTTGCCAGCCCCAACACCCGCTGCATTCTCAGCACCTGCGCTTTGGCAGCATGTGAGGTGGTCCTGGCAAAGCTGCAGCCCAGGAGCCGTGCTGTCCGCCCCGGCACTGCCCCTGCCTGTGCTGCCCCTCCTGCTCCACCAGGGATGGGATTTTGCAGGAAAATGCAGTGGGAGGCCATCGCTCCTTGCCAGCCTGCTGCAGCGTGCCTCCTGCCTTCCCCGCTGCCCCAAGCCGAGTGTCACCTGCTGCTCACCAGTGCCAGCACAGCCGGCACTGTCCCCAGGGAACCTTCTGACCCAGCTTTTCCAAGGGGTCTTTGCGGCATGGCACACCTTCCCATGCTTGCTGAGGGATGGTGGCAAACGTGGTGCCGCGCATACCTGCGCGTCTGGGATGTGATTTATTAAGAGATTTATTGTTGCTCCTTTTCTGCTGTTCACCAACAGATGGTAGCAGCACTGCTGCTGTCACGCCAGACCAGGAGCTGCTCGTGGGAGGAGACGACTTCTGCTGTGAAAGTTTTCCTACCTGATGAAAAGTCATGCTTGCCTGTACCCTCGCACTTCACTAGCTGCACTTCCAGAGCCAGCTTGGAGAGCAAAGCAACTATCTCCCAGCACAGCATACTCTCAAGTCAAGGCTCTAGGGAAGGGCATGGGCAGCTGATGGGGTTACAGCTCCGTTCACAAAGGCCGGTAAATCAAAACATGTTCAAGTGCACCAGTGACACCTGGGCTGGATGCCCCAAACCGTGACTCCTGGGCTGTTTGGGGTTGCAGCAGCGCACCCTGCCTGGCTCTGCCCCCAGCACGCCGTTCCTAAACAGTGAGCAACACTCAGCTTGGGGACAGGCACTAGCAAGTCCCAAATTAATTACTTCATTTATTATTTACAAATTTAATTATTGGGCAAAATCAGAGCATTTCCTGCCACTGGCTGCACTGGCCGCTCACACCGGACGGGGCCCCGAGCTGCTCACCGCCTTTGCTGGGTGAGCACTGAAGCCAGCTGGAGCTTTGCCTAAGCAAGGTCTGGCTAAGACGGAGCTAAGTACAGACCTCAGGATTTGGTCTGCGGCGAAGCTGCTCTGCGGAGGAAAAACAAACAAACAACAACTCTGCTCTAGAGGCTTCCCCTAATTCTGTAAAGTGCTCTGAGGCTTAGGAGCAGATCTGTGTAATCAATAACACCATCAACAAAAAGGTGGCCAAATGGCAGCTACCTCTGATTAAAATAGAGCCCTCGGTGTATTGCAGTGAACAGCCATGTAGCCATTTCTCTGATCAGAAGCAGGTCTTTCCTAGTGTCATATAATTCATGTTAAAATCACAGCAATAAGGCAGACTTCCTTGCAGCTGTTCAGAAGTCTTTGGAGGCTGCCGTTATACTTCACCTTTTTAATGCTTTATGTATTACAGCTTTATTTTCACCTAAGGCTGTGATCCTAAGCTTCCTCACAGCCTTATCTACAACTCATATTTCAAAGCCTAATTTTCCTGCCCCCAAACGTAGAATAAAATAGCTTGCAAAAAGGGCTGCAAGGAAGCTGCAAGTTCTGCGGTTTTACAGCCCTTCTCCATTGGATCTGTATAGGTATTATTCCTCACGGAGCCAAAACTTCCTGGAGAAGTACTGTAGCTAGAAGATATTTCTTGACCTCGCGTAACACTCTGTCCACCCCAGCTGGTGGAGAGATTATGAAATTTTAATTGGACTGAGAGCAAGATATCACTATAATTGGAGCCCAAGTGCCTGCACAAGCCTGAGAGCTAGGACTTGCTGGAAATCCTCGACAGCCGCCAGCGGCCCCAGTGCCTGAACATGCCTGTGCCCCTGCGTGGAGGCGATACGCTTCCTCCTCTCCGCCTGTGCTGCAGCCACTGGATCCCTTCCAGAAATAAAAGGCTTTGCAAAGGAAGGATGCTCAGGCCCATCCAGGTTTCCATCTCCCCTGTGCTGGAACGAGCAGCAGCACAAGGGACAACGAGAATATCCCAGCTCATCCCAGCATGAGCTGGTGTCTGCCCTTGGGAGCACACACTCCTCATCACAAAATGACTCTCTGCTGCAGCACTGGCAGCAGTCTCTCGCTCCGCTGAGCTGCAGACCCCTTCTCCAGTGCCTGGCTGGCTGGACAAGCCTGCCATGGCTGTGTGTGCATGGCGGCCCTGCAGTGGGCACAGCTCACCCCACAGCGTGGCATTACATGTCTAGGCACCAGCTGGTTTTGTACCATCATCTGGTAGGACATAAACCAAGCACTGACTTCCACCACCTCCAAAAGGTTGGCAGGGGCCATTGGTTGGAAAAGACAGGCATGCTGGAGGAATGCAAATGGTGGGATTTTTTATTATTCACATAGATGCTCAGCCTGTAGCGTGTCGCCTGCCTCTATGTAATTGTACAAATCACTCAGCTGAGTCAGTGATCTAACTGTAGACCCCACAGCTCAGGGACTCAACTGATCCCAGAAGGACTGTGTTCAAACATTCATGCCCAGATGACACTTGCTCCCATGCATACTTTTAAAATCTTTGGCAGACATGATGAGAGATCATTCTGCGTACGTCACATATAAAATAAGATCTCAGTTTTACCAGGAAGCCCACATTGAAGAAGCTTCAGGAAAACAAGGCACCACTACAAAATAACAGTCTGAATGCTTAGTCTTCATCTAAAGGTCAAAGCAAACCTCCCTTGCATAACATGCTTTTTTTTCCTTGGTAAACACAAATCCAAGCTCTGAGGTAGCCAAGTGCTCCCCCTTCTTAATAGCCATCTGCTAATAAGAGCGGCATGCAGCTCTCCCTGCTCTGGCCATCCCTGCTGCGAAGGGCTTATTGCGTTACTGCTGCTCTGAGAAATCTTGACTCCTGACATCGGCACTACGAAGGCAGATGTTGGCGAAGCACTGTCATTTTACAGTGCAGCCCAGCAAAATCTTTGACTTCACCTCTACCTGTGATGCCATAAAACCTCAATGGGCAAATGGCCCCATGTCAGGGTAAGGAACTGACTTTGCCAAGTGATTTCATTGGCAATGGTCTTCATTTATGTCAGTGTGAGGGACAGGAGACCAGGACCTCTCCAATCCTCTGTCGTTGCTGTACAAAGGCCCCACTCCTCCTTGCTGTCTGGTCTGTGCTATTCATGGGATGGGTGCTGCTGTGGGAAGGCTCTGACATTACTGGCGGGCCATGCAGGTCATTCACTGTTCTAAGAAAAGGAGTATTTTTGAAAATATAACAATGAACCAAGGAAGCAGAAGGACAATTTAAAGTGGTTGCATTGGGCAGAGGCATCCTAGGGGACACCTGAGCAAGCTTTAAGCTACAAACTACTGTTTTGAAACTGCTGGGCAAGTTCCTTGCCCTTACTAAAGGCAGTGGCATGACTGGGGTTTGCTTTGTTCAGGTCTCCAGCACCAGTGTTGGACCATGCTTGGGGACTAAGGATGAAATTTAATTTGGTTTAGAGGCCTTATCTCCTTCAGCATCAGGATTGCTGCACAGAAAAAATAATCTTAAAAAATAGGCACTTGAAGGATGGGCTCTTTGAGATATAGCATTCATTGAGGCAGAGCTGGGAGCAGCATGTGTGACACCAAGAGATGTCCCATCCCATTTAGTGTTGGCCTCCTCCCCACATTCTCTCACCATCCCTCGGTCCACATCTCCCACCAAATCCCAGCAGAGCTGCAAACCCGTGTCCCCATGCCAGGCACAGCCGGGCCAAACTCTGCCCAATGCCTGCAGCCAGCCTCCAGCCCACCTGCATGGCAACCACTGAGGGAAAGCAAACAAAATAACCAGCACGAAAACACTTCACATTTTCGTAGCAGTTTTCATCTGAACAAAGCATTTTGCAAGCTATGCTGAATTCAATTAACCAAGTCTTCATTTCTTAATTCATTAAGAAACAGAGTCTGCTTTATGATCTCATAATTGAAATCAAGTTGTAAGATATTGACTATATTCACTTCTTCCTCTTTTGTGAGAAGATTAATAAAAAGGGATATTAAAAACCTCAATCTGTATTGAGCGGGAAAGGAAGGAAATGCACTTCTTTGTTATAATAAGCTATCTATATTTCTGCTTAAACATTTTCCAATTGTGCCATCCAGCAATTGTGCTCTGCGAATCTGAAGCCAGAATGAGGTCCCTGCCCCAGGAGCACAGTGTGTCATTTGGGAAGGAAGTAGCCTGGAAGCTCTGATCTGCAGCCAGCGCTCATCCCACAGTGACAGGGTGGCCCAGGAACGGACCTGCCCAAGCAACCGGGGACCGAAGTCAAACAGTACCAACCCCCCAGTTAGCATAAATAATTGGTTTTCCAACATGGAGGCCTCCACGGTGACTTTCCCATCGAGGAACCATGTGCTACTAAGAAAATTAAAGGTTGAAGGTTCATTACTGGGACAAGTAGAGCACGAACTTTTGCAAAATGCCTCATCGATTAGCATCATCTCTTGACCTAAATGAGAAACTCTAAGGAGAGCTGATAGGAAATTGATTCCTGCTGGGGTTTATTGCTATTAAGTATTATTATTATTGATTTTGGCTCATTATTTTTCTTTATTTAAAAAAAAAAAAAAAAAGAGGAGGAAAGAAAGAGAAGTTCAATGGGCGTTCCATCAGCCTGGCTCCAGGTAAGGCTATTCACATTGCAAGGCAAAACAGAGTTGCACATACAGATGCTATTAATACTTCCTTTCTAATTAAATTCCACAAGAAATTGTGCAGGATATTTCTGTCCCCATACTCATTCTAGTCCCATCATCTTTTGATTAACTATCCTCATGCACTAGGAATTAAGGTGTGACCTCTAACTTTTTTTGAGAGAGATGTGCTGTTTTTAATATTAACAGCTCCATCTTTTCATTGTTCCTTGAGCAGGGTTGGGAGGAGAAATATAATTACACACAATGGGGGTATAATTCATACATTAAAAGTGACATTAAAATGATAGGTAGCAAAATATAACAATATAACAGCTTGTCTGTCACTCTTTTATGGATTGCTGGCACCCTCCAACCCCATTACAAACACATCCCTGGGGGGAGTGCAGCAGGAAGACGTGAGCGAGATTAACGCCAGCGGAGACCTCATGGCGCTTGGTGCTGCAGGGCTCCCTCAGCAGGGATATCTGATTTAAACTCCTGTTGGGTCTCTGCTTCCCACGGGCGCCCTGTCTACGAGCCAGCTGCCACAGCCCACACCACTGGCACCCGTGGGTCCCACTCTCCTGGCAAGGAACCGCCCCAACATTACAGATTCCTGAAGCAGAGTCCCAGCGCTCCCATTAGGAGATAACGTTATGCGGTTTGATGTATCTGGGGCATGGGAGGCCCTCCTACGTAGCACACAGGAGAGCAGCTCTGCTGCCCGCAACATCGCCTCCTTCCCAGAAAAAGGAGCCATCTCTGTCAGTGAGGAAGCCATCAGCAGGGAGGCACACTGAAAGGGCTGTTTGCGTGGAGCCAGGCTGTGGGTACCAGCCGCCTGTGGGGCAGGGGATGCCCAGGCCCAGCTACGGCTGTGCCGCCGGCAACATGCCTGGCCTGGCAAGTCGCTTGGGCTTTGCCTGCCTGCAGAAGCTGCAGCCCAATTTCACTTACACTGCTTGCACGCGGCTACAGAGAAACTGGTGCAAACACCCGTACATGCAAATTTGGGGATTTTTTTTCTGCTTAGCTGCAGGGTGGCTCCCTGTCAGCATAACCTAAATGCAAAATGCTGTTTGGAAGTTGAATTAGGGCATCATCTGCTAAATACACCAACGTCCAGCATCCTTCCCCTCCGCGTGGGCACCCCTTCAGGGCTTCCGCACCTGATCACAAGCAGATGGGTTTGTGTGTGGCCCCAGCCAGCTAGGCTGTTGATCTGCCCTAACGCCACCAATTTGGGCTGAAGTGACATAGAAAACATTCATACTCGTGGGAGCCAACCCCCCAGCAGGGAGGCACAGCCTCCCCGCAAGCTCCAGAAGAGGAGGATGCTACCCATGGGCAGGCAAACTCCAGCTCAAACAGTTTCGGTGTACACCTTCCTCAGACTGCAGAGAGCTTTCTTCTGAGCGCAAGCACTTTGGTCAATGATCACCATGCTTTATTTAGTATGAAAATCAAATTAACCTAAGCATATGCTTATATTTAAGCATAACTGACTCTGTGGTTAATCCCCACGAAGAGAAATCTGCAATCACTCCTCTCGATAAACTTCTTGTGACACTGGCCATGCCGTATTGCCTGCTTGAGCTTTGCAAAGCCCAGGTCTTCACATTCCTCAAACACAAAGAGTAAACATTGCTTTTGACAGCAATTAGCTAATGCTCAATTAAAATTGTATTTTTTTCAAGTCCAGTTTTGAGACATGAAGATCCTGACGGACTAAATACATGTGTAAAAACAGCAGTGGAAAATGCATCTAGGGCTGTTACTGGGGGAGACCGAGAAGATGCAGCTCCATGTAGTAAGGAAGGTGAAAATCCATAAGGATCCAGCCTGAAACCTTAACACAGCAGCCAGCAAAAGTCCAGCAGCAGGAGCTTCACTGGACTGACAATATTCTAGTTAAAATATGCAAATTTCTCACTTTTGCCTGGATAGTGAAATGTGTATTTTAAGATAGGCCTGTTTTGGAGAGCATCAGCCCTTCCTGCTCCCTGCTTCTTACCCCTGCAAGTCTCGTTTAGACACCAGTTAATGAGCAGGGAGGTGAGACCATCAGGGGTCCTGCTGCAGTGAGCAGAGTTTCCCTGCCCTGAGTCACCCTGCAAATTTTACTGCAAGGTTTTTTGCCATCATTGTATTTGTGTTTGGGAAAATGGACAATGGGAGGCCTCCAAGGCCAGGGTACACACCTTGCTCTCTCCAAGCCCTTCCCAGCCACTGCCCCGTGCCTGCCAATACAGCCCATTTCTCAGCACACAGGAGCTGGTTTCATCCCAGCTTTTTTTCCTTTTTTTTCCTTTTCCTTATTCTTTCTCTTTCCTTTTTTTCCTTTTTCTTTCTTTTCCTTTTTTTTTTCCCTTTCTTTTTCCTTTTTTTTTTTTTAAACACAATATTTTGGTCCATCCTTTAGCACTCCTCACCATCTAAATGTAAGGAATTAACTGAGACAAGAAGCAAGGCTTTGCTACATTAATTACAGCAGCCCCAGTTCTTTTGGAGCTGCGTGGAGCAGCGCGCATCGCAGCAGCCCCTGTGGAAAACAGATCACCGACACTGTGCTGCGCTTTCTCAGGCTGCGGCACTGAAAGCAACCCGAAGGAATTAGGTTTTCTTGATGTCTAAAATTAACTAGAAAAAAATAGTACTTGCCATGGTGGCTACCCCAAGTGAAAGCATCAGATGCTTCTTGTGGCAGAAATTTTAACCGGTTTAATCTGTTATATCCACATCAAGGAAACCCATTGTTGCCGTGGCGCAACAGCCCACCCAAACGGCAGGACAGGGGTGACCACTGCAGCTCCCGTCCCCCTCCTGGGACCCCCATCCCACGCCAGGTCCCGCTTTCACTCTTGGCTTGTCCTACAGGCAGGACCAAGCACCCACCCCAAAATGGGGTACAAATCTCAGTCCTCAGCTACACTCAGTATTAATGTCACCAAAACTTTTAAGTCAGATGACAAATTGTGGTTGTACAGATTAAAGCAGTCACAGACGCGCCATTTCAGGCAGCACAAACATAGAAACTAAAATTAATTTTTCCCGCACCCTGTTGTGATAAATGGATATCGTGTTAATTTCTGGAAACCTTCAGAATGGTAAATGTAAGTCTGAAAAAATGTAGGACAGTTCGGATGTGAGGTTAAATTTTGTGATTTATAGCCACCTCTACTTGTATGCAGTCTTTGAGTTACATTCTGTTTTCCTTGGGCTGCTGCTTACTGAGGCCTGCTTCCTTGTTGGCCAAAAAGGTAAAAGGAGGGTGGCTCTCATCATGAACCTTTCTGTGATCAAGCTGTATTTTAAACAACAACAATTTAAAATATTGGGGTATGCATTTATCCCAAAGTATTTGTTCTTCTTTTTCCTCCTGCAGTTATACGCACAACTATCATTTCACACTCCTGAATCCTGCACAGCCTGAAGACAGACTATTTAATGGTACCCATACTATCAATAGACCTTCAAAGTGCCGTACCACCATCCAGTGCCAGTGCCCCAGGAAGGCCTATGCGATGGGCAGCCGAGTATGACTGCACAGCACAGGGAGTAACAAACTAGAAAATCACTCCAACAGGCCAGCTTTAAGAAGCTCTTTTGCATTAAAAGCTATATCTGTCTGTCTGTCTACCTAGTAATTATGCTAAGATTACCACCATGGTGCCCAGGAAAACAGGCAGCTAGGAAGTCCTTGGTAAATTTTATGTATATATACACAACTACCCTTTTCTTAAACAAAATATTTACATAGCTAAAATATTTTTGAGCCTCATGCTTCCATTCTCCATGAAGCCTTTACCTGTATATGCACATTTTCATGTTTTATTGTTAACATAAGATTTAAAGGCATATCTAAGGGTTTAGGCAGTGGAACTGGAAAGCTCTCCATGGACTGTGAGTCATTAGCTGCAGCTTACAGCAGCCGAGCACTGAGCCCTTGGAGTAAAAAGGGGATTGGGTTTATTCGGGCAAGTGCCAGAGGGGAGCAGTGCTGTGGAGCATGGGTCTGGCGCTGGTGCATCAGTCCCAAGGGGTCTGTGGTCATGTGGTGTCCTGGGCACCTAGAGTCGCTGTATCATCACCATGCTGGCATGTCACCCCAGAACTTTATTTATTAAATAGCTTCTTCACAATCATTCTTTTTGCACATCCTAAAATCCTCAAATGACTTGAGAGGGCTGTTCAATATATGTGGCTTGGTAGAAAATAAAAGCTAGAAAAGAAGATACAATGCTCTCTTTTTCCAAGACAGCCCTGGGTCTACCTCTACACTTGTTCATTTGGGGTTTTTTTCTATACACCTTCTACTTGCAATCACCGGCCAGCACTCTGGCATGGTCAGGCTGTTCACCCATGCGCTTGCAAGAGCAATTTCAGTGCACAGATTTAAAGGCTGCTTTTGAAAACAGGTCTAGCAAGACTGATGTGTAATCTCCTCAGTAGGGCCAGACAAAGCTCTTGCAAGCTACAGACAAGCACAAGCATTAGGCTAAATATCTTACAGACACAATTTAAATACATCAGAGTTTCTGTGCAAGAAGACGGCGCTGGAGCACAAAGAGCGCGAGAGCCAGTGGTGGACGCAGTCTGCAGGCTTTGTACCTACACAATGCCCCACTCCCTGTGGAGGGGACCGGATTTGTTTCACCTCTGTGCGGCTCTGAGAAGCCAGCTCTGATGGTATTAGTGCCAGCCGCAGATGAAGCTGGGTCCCCTCACTCCCCAGCATGTCCACTCACTCCCCAGCATGTGCCCAGGAAGCGGGAGGGTGCAGGGCCAGCCCTAGCCATGCTCTCGGTTCAACTACTGGCGTTTCCTTCAGCGGGACTGAGGTGAGACCTTTGAGGAGCTCGAAGGAGGTGAGGAGAGCCCCAGACACAGCCCCCATCCCTGCTGAGCAATGTGAGTGGAGAAGTCAGCAACAGAGTACAGCCGCCAGCAGCAGCAATGCCAGGCACCAGTACAAGCAGACACCCACCGCGAGCTGCAGAGAGCCCAGAGGAGAACAGCAAAAACCACAAGCAGCTTAAAAACCTAAGAGGACAGGTTTAATGGCATGACTATATTTGGTCTACAGGAGAAGAGTCTCAGGGAGGACATGCTTACAATCTCCCTGGAGGTAAAGGGTTTTGCAAAGAGGAGCAAACCAGTCCTGCTCCAGGTCCAGGGCAAGGATGATGCACTCTAACAGCAGCAGGGGAGATTCAAGCCTGGCACTGAGGAAGAACTTTTCCATTAGAAGCACAGGAACAAGCCATCTCCAGAGATACTCCAGCTGTTTTCTCTTTGTTTGTTTTTCCCTACCAGGTGAGGCAAGCAGCTAGCAGTAGTCTAGATATGCCTGTTCCTGTTTCACAGCAGGAAGGTGTACTGAGCCATTCCCAAGATCCCCTCCCAACCTGCACTCCTGTGGTTATCTGGTCCTAAAGCTTCCCAAATCCTTTCATGTCAAAGTTTATCAACACAACTGTTTGAGTTTTAAGTGGATAATCCACTCAGCCCTGCCGAGCCAAGTAACGCATTTCAGAATGTTACAGGCTCCTTGTTTGGGAGTTTTTCAGACTGGCAGGTTCATGTGCTTTCTGGCCAAGCAGAGTGGCAGACAGCCCTGTGATGTGACAGCATCGCCAGAAACAAGCTCCAGAGTTCACTTCACACAATTTACATTTCCCTGCAAAATTTGGATGCAGCCCCAAGTAGCCAGAGCACCCCACTACCACGACCTGCCAGGCCTCACGAAAGGAAGGGATCCTGAGGTGGCTGGGGGGGGTCGCACAAGCTCACAGGTGGCAGGCAAACATGACAAACCTGGAAAAGAGCTGATAAATCCTCCTCTGTGTAGACAGCATGGTTTTCCATTTTTCCTCTGCAAGCTACAGTAAACCGCCTCTCACATAGTATAAATGAGTGCGTTTTGGGGAGGATCACTGCAAATGAGCTGAGCATTTGGATACCCCATGAGAGTCAATGGCAATCGCAAGCACTTGGCTCCACTAGAAATTGATGTTGTTTTACCTTTCCTCTCGTAACAGGAAAACCAAGAGGATAGTCCTTACATCCTCCAAAGTGCATTAACAACCTGATGGACAGCTAGTGGATAGAGGACTCGCAGCCCCCCGGGTGCCAGGAGAGGAGGAACTGCAGCCGTCACTGCCAGTGGTCCTGCCGCTGGAGGGGAGAGCATGCCACCCACCCACCCCAGCATTTCTCACGTCACGTTGCTGCTGTTAGCAACCCAGCCCCTGGGCCAGCACAGCCATAGACCTATTGGGCACATCCTGCAGCTTCTTCTAGCCACGATAGATCTGTCCTAAAAACACATTTCCTCTTTGCAGAGCTGTTTAGTGGTTCTGAGTAATTATTCCCTGTGACACTATTTTCCATAGTTTTAAGAGCCAGTGATTTATCTTACTGCTGTCCATCTATCAGATTTTCATCTCCTTAGGAATACAAGCACCAAGAAGGAGACGGTGCAGACTCCCAGTGATTGTACATGAAGCATCGGCAATAAAAACTTGCAGCAAGTTTTCATTTTCTGCTTTCTTGAGCTAAGTTTCTGGAGAACTGACATCCATTTGTCAAAAGGCATTATTATGAAGCGATACCTATGAGCACTGATATTGACTTACTGTCTCTGTGAAATTTCTTCTCATCTCTTTCCAACAGAGCTGAACACAAAGCTGGCACCGTCTCCAGGGAGCAATTCAAATAAACTTTTAAGCTAGTACCAATGCCCAATACACCTCCTTCCAGGACTAGCAAGACGTCAAGAAACTCACTGGGAAGAGCTGTGCAAGTGCTGCTGCAGAGAGCTGTGAGGCGCATTCCCCTCCAGTCCAGAGGGGACACTGCCCTGGGCGCCATCGTATGACGTCTGGGCAGTGGTCAGCCAGGAGATGAGTTATCACTTTCACCCACAAGCAGATCTCCCAGGAAACAGCAACACACCCTCTGCAGCACAAAAGCACCCTCTAAATGAAGAAATTGAGCTGAAAAGGGATGTAGCATTTCCAGGACCTGCAGCCAAAGGAGACGACCACGCAGCAGAGGGCAGGGCTGGCTCACGGCACACAGGAGTGTATTTTACCCCCTTTTTCTATTCATCAGAGCAACGCAATGCCTTGGCAGAGGAACAGAAAGCCAAGAGTGGGGCAAACATGAGCTTGCCATCTGCTCTGGGCAGGCCGGGCTAATTCAGGTGTGTAATGCCCTGCACCTTCTGCCATGTCCTTTGCACAGGCTGCCCTGGCAGGCAGCAGTGAGGAGCCAGCGCACCCAGGCACTGAGAACCTGTATTATAGAAATGGTGGTCTGTGATTGTAGGCAGTCTCCTGCCACAGGGGCAGGAAAAGTTTTGGCCGTCTTTTTCCCTTGTCATCTCTGCCTGCCGTTATCCCTCCTTGTGCTGGAATAAGGAGGTCAGCCAGACCCACACAATTAGAGGAAATTGTATAAGGTTGACCTTGTACCCTGCCAGGTCCTTTCAAGCGTGGGCAGTCTTTATCAGTAGCAGCATAGAAAACACAGAAGAGATGTGCTTATAGGTGGGAGAATGAGATTGTTAAGACATTTTTTCCCTCACTCTCCACAAACTAAGATAGTACCTCTGCCACTTGGGTGAACTTAGGTTATTCCCACTCATATCTGACAGCCCGTGGTTTCCTCCTTCATCTTGACTTCTGCTATTTTCATTCTGTGATGTCTGTACTTTTGCACTATTGGGAGTGGATTGTGTGTGGATCACTAACTTTTGGACAGGTCAGCTATCTCAGCCTGAGCACCACTAGATGGATACTAATAAGAGGAAACGAATACATCAAAGAAAATTCTCTCTTTTTCTCCTCATATCCCTCTCCCAGGCACACTGCTTTCTTCTGCTCTTGTTGTTGCTGCCCTTTCTCGCTCTGCGTTTATGCTCTGATTTCTGCAGATGGTGCTGTACCAAGACGAAGTGAAGACTGACTTTTTAGGTCTGCTGCAACTACCCGAATGAGCCCGTGTGGAGCCTCCCCTTCAAAAGGGACGATGTAAAAGAGATAATGGATGCTACAAACCATGCACAAAATTTAACAAAACCATTAGAGCCGTGGCTGTTAGGAGATGAGTGACGGTGCTGTGGGGAATGCATTGGCGGAGTGAGGAAGCGGCTGTTTGAAGGAGAGATCTAAACCCTGGAGCACATGGGGCCCTCTAGTCCAATTAAGTCATCTGACAGCTGGACATGGCTGTAGCTAATATTTGGCCCAGATGGACCTAGATAAGCGTACCATGTTTGTTGCTTCCTTGGCAGAAGATGAGGTGTAGGACCCCTGTAACAGCTTAGCAAACACCCCTTCATTTTGCACAGCTTTAGGAGACATGAGAGTGGAAACCTGTGGTTGCTGTAATAGTTTTTCTGAGGATATTGTCAAAACATAAGAGCAATTCCTCTTTATTTGTAAGCGATGGAAGCTGGTACAGGACATGGTTGACCATTTATCCATTACAACTCTATACTTGCCCTGCCTGCCAATAGACCATATGTAAGCCAGCCCGGTGACACTAGTGAGTCATGAGTTGGTCATGCAGAAGTGTTGGGGACCAGAGTCTCTATGGCCACACTGACTGTGACTGGAGACATGCATGTGTCTCAGCTGCATTGGCATAGCTGTCTCTGAGGGCCTAATTTCGCGAGCAAAGTCTTTGCTACCGATGGCAATCCCTGAAAAGGAATTGCTCCAGCCTGACTGCTGGGCTGGCTCACCATGGTCGCAGTTAGGAAAAAATATCCCTTTACCAGTAAAAGGAGTAAATCTGATTTGGAATCAGCAGGATACAATAAATTGGGATTCCCAAAACACTGTTTCTACAGCACCCATGCTTTGAGGACTTCCAGGGCAAAAGGCAAGTATCTCACATGGCAGAAGGACTGCGCTGGGCGAGACGTCCTGTTTCTGCTGCACTGGCAGATTACAGGAGACCAGGCTCTAAAACTGAGAAGTTTGGTGGTTTGGACCCATGAATTCAAAGTAGTTGGGCCCTGGGAGCTTTGTGGAAGTCTACCTGCATCAGGACTCAGTACACCCTCCAATGGCAGCTTGGGTTACCTTCTTTGGAAATACATGAAGCAAAAATTCCCCACACAGCAAATGACTGCCAGGCCACTGAGCATTTGCCTGGGGAGCAGGGTGGCAAACCTGCTGATTTTCAGCAGGGGAATCAGTCTGTGGGGCAATTTAGGATGCACCAAACACTTGCCTAACCCCTTCCTGATCTCCTGGCTTTTTTTTTTTTCTTCCCCTCTTTTCTTCCGCAGTTTAAGCATCAGCTATAGCAACAATAGTGTGGCACAAGGCATAAGGATACACAAACTCCATCCAGTCCAACCCAAAGTGCTCACCCTTCCTTGGCCACTTTATTAATAGGCCCGGGTGGTCACAGCAAGCAGTTGCTGGAGGTGCTATGACCTGCAAAGGACTCGCTGCAGGTCTGATTATTAACAAGCCAGTGGGAAGCTCTGCCAACTCCTACAAAGACAGCCTGACCCTCGTGCATGGAGGCAGCAGGGGATGCACCCAGGGCTGGTCCATGCAGCCCTGTGCCTCCATGGCACTGCCAGGGATGGGAACGGGCTGCTGGAGCCAGCTTGGGCATCTCCTCTTGAGGCTCCATGTCACCTTATGGACATACCCTTCAAAGATAGCTTGTATATAATACTATATACATGGGTCAAACACACGCATGACCTGTGGCAGCACAGGCTGGCAGGGACACTGCCAGAGGTCAGGGCACTGGCTGCACTCCCAAGGAGGGCACTGCTGGCATGGCCCGCAGCCATACACCCATACATCCCTAAACCCCATGCCTGTGCTGAGGCTGGCTGAGCAGCCGGTCACCAGCTCGTGCTGCGGCCACCTGCCATCACCTGCTTCAGCACAACGGTCTGGCAGGCCCAGCCTTTACCCTGTGCTCTCAGCTCATGTCTGGGTTTCCAAATACATGTTTCATGCAGTATTTCAAAGACTAAACACCAGTCACCTCTGACACAGCTTATTTTTAAAACCTAAATCGATATTTGTATGTGGGGCTGTATTTTCCCTGGTGTCTGTACCAAGAAATTACAGTAGATTTAAATTTTTCCAACACAAATATTTTCCTGAATGTTTTCTGCTAGCTGAAAAGTAGCACATGGGGGAAAAAAGCAACAACAAAAATATCAAAATCCTAAAGGCACCGGATCAGAAAACATACTCCCACATGGCAGGATGCTCCCACCCTTGTGTTGAGGAGCTCACAACTGTCTGCAGCAGATGTCTCAGCCCAGCCACCTTTCTTCAGTCATGATCAACTACCACTATTACACCAAGTGTGAAATTAGGATACCACAGTTCACTGAAGAAGGTGAGGCCCAACTTTGTCAACAGTACTGGTGGAAACATTTCCACCTCCAAAATTTTTATGTGCACCCTTCCTGCCCAAAGCAGGGAGGTCAATACTGTTTTCCAAACATCTCCAGTGAGAGATGAGGCAGGTAGTGATGCACAACCTGAAATTATTTTGGTGCAGGTGCCATGGAGACCTTACGAGGACTGTACCCCAGATGAAGAACTACCTCTGATTCAGCAGTACCTGCAGGAAGCGTGGTCGGCCTTGGCTGTCACCGTGCCACCAGGTCAGGCTGCCGGCCACCACAGTCCCTCATTGCCCAGGCAGAGACAAGCCAAAACGGATGAAAACTAACACAGACCACTTTACCCCTAAGCAGCATAGGAACACCCATATGTTCCTGTACGCCATTGTGGCCCCTCTGGGGAAGGGAACATTGGGGAGTGAGAACATAGTCCCCACTGCAAGGAGACTGGGATTTGCCTGGGATTTGCCCCCATCCTATTGAGCCACGGGTCACCATTTCCAGCAGTCATATTTGGAGGAACTGGCTGTCTCAGGGCTGCCCACAGCAAGTCCCTGCCTCCTGCCGAGCCCCCATGGCAGCACAGCCCTCCCGCCGGCCCACACTTGGCCACCCCCGCATCTCCGAGCTCACCCCGTTTGCTAACATCCCCATTAGCTCGTAATGACTAACATTTAGAAAACATATTTCCTCCCACATGGTTCCAGAGGGGTTTGCAAGCTGAGCGACAAGAGCTCAGCGCAGGGACTGCTCTGCTCTCTGGGGCACAGCGCGGCGGCAGCTCCAGGGTGCACCGCAGCCCAGGAGAAGCCCCACGCACCAGCAATGCCCTGGGACAGTGGGGAATGCCAGCAAGGGGCCTGGCAGTGGGGAGAGAATCCTGCATGCAGAGCCACCCCTGCAGGGGAAGTAGCCCCCAAACCAGGCCAGCATCTCCCAGGCATCAGCAGTCGCAGGTGTCCCCTGGCAGCACGGCGTGGTCAGGGCACAGTGGGCAAAGGCTGCCCAGTGTCTACCAGTGCCATGGAGAGCTTTGTGCCACCGGCACCTACTGCCCCACACCTGCCGTGGGGGCCAGGAAAGCCGGCAAGACAACAACCATGACAAACTTCTGCTACTTTCCTAATTTTCTAAATGTCTGGCCATTAAGCATTTATTTCAAATTCCTTGCCACAGAGTCATTACGCATTCAGGTGGAGAGGAAAGTGAGCTCCGCAGGAGGCTGACAGTAATTCTGCATTAGTTAAGCATTAGCTGACAGATGTACAAAGCAAAGCCATTACTCCCATCAGCCACTCTGCCCCGACTCCTGTCCCTATTGTGGGGCTCCTCCAACAAACAGCTCCAAAGCCCCACACAAACGTGGGGCCGAAAGCCTGGCAAGAGGGGGGGTCAGTTGTAATTAGAGATGAATGAAAGTGGGGGAAGGATTTTTTTCTGGAACACAGTTGGCAAAGTGTTACCATTGCATTTATTTATTTCAGTGCTTTTCTGTTGATGCAATGTCGTGGATACAAACCTTTTTGAATGCACACAGGCCGTTTAGAGTGGGCATGCCAGAAGTAATGCTTACATAGGCTTCAGGTTACTAAATATTAAACAAATTTGAATTTATTTGAAATTCAGCCCATTAGTAATGATACTGTAAAACCACAAGAACTCCCTAGAAAATTTGGCCTCCAAATAGCTTTGACTAAATCACTTACTACATACTAATCACTAAGCACTATTAATAGGAAAAGAAATGCATGAAGAGACCACCGGGTACAGCCAGGATCCAGAATTGTATAAAAGATCAATGCTGCTTTTCTGCAGAGTAAACTTTAAAAAACATTAAATATATAGAAAATCAATGCAAATTACAATTCCCTATGATTACTGTTGTTGGGTGCAAAATCAAAGATACATGGAGCAAACAATTAATTCTCTGATGTATTTCTGAACCCCTCCATCATCAGCCTGAGCCTCACAGAAGTCTGAGCACCGTCCCATCACCAGAGACAGAGCCCCCATGGTTCAGAAACATGCTCAGAGCTATCAGGAAGAAATTCCAGCGCAGCAGAAAAATCAAGCTGGTGTCTCAGACAAGTCCTTGTCTGACAGGACAACCAAGTCTCAGACAAGTCCTTCCTATCTCATACTATTTAATGCAAAATTATGAACAGAAACTTAAATAACGTGTTACAAAGTGCTTAAAGATATAAGAAGACAAAAAAAAAACCCAAATGCCAAGGTCCTTTATTCTTGCTGCTTACCAGATAATGTCCAAGTTAAAAGCTTTTGCACAAGCAAGTGCAAAGATACAGTGAGAACAGCACCCACACTTCCTGTGTGTCACAGTGATATCCCTAGAAAGCACAGAAAATAAGGTTCACAAAGAATTAAAATTTAACACTCTCTATGATCCTGATGACACTCGGCTGAATATTTATTTTCAAATATCTGAACAAAATCTGCTGACGTTTCAGTGCAATTAATTCCTCCCGGTACCAGTTCTTGCTATTTTTGCCCCCAATACTGTCGCTGCTGCACAGTTTCAGTCCTTCCCTTCTCTGTGGGCAGACCGTGTCAGCAGTGATGATGTTTCCCTTTAACACACCTCAGAGCAGCTTTTGTCTGCTTTTAGTTTCTTCCACAAATAGGCCATTCTACAAGAGGGAAGCGAGGATGGCGGGTGCAGTACCACGAGCGGGTGGTGCCTCGACAACTGTGTGCACTTCAGCCCCCCAACGGCACCAGGCTACCTGCACTTTGGTCCAGCAGCTCAAGCCACAACTGAAGTTTAATTCACTTTCTGTGAACTAAACTAATAGCAGAGAAGAAAAAACAGTGAATTTTGGGAACCAGAAACCTCGTATTGTATCTCTTTGGTTTTAAATTTAAATCTAATTCACAGATGAAAGACCCTATAAGCCCATCGTTCCCTTTAGGATCTGCACGGAAAGGCACAGAACGACAAAGCTCACACCCACCAGTTACTTTCTAAAGGTCCTGCAGTGCTTCTTGCCCAACACATAAAGCCTGTCTTACCTTCTCCCTTTCTCCCACCTTTAACTACTTGGACATCACGCACCTTTTAATGACTGGCTTCAATATTTTATTGCCCTGTACCACTTTCTGTTAAACCATCCTTTATCATTTCCCTCCTGCCCGTTAGACGTTCCCCCTTAATAAATTATTAAAGCATGTATTTAGATCACAGAAGCAAAGAAATTAGATTACATTGATCCACGGCAATTTTCTCCCACACCATTTCTTCATGAGACAACATCCCTGCCACGCTTCATTCACGTCGGACCTCAAGATTGAACTCTCGCCTCCAACATTTTCATCAGCTCAGCGTGTGGGTAACCCAGGAGCCAGGCAGGCGCAGTGCAGGGGACACGCTGCATGGTGAGGATGCCCGGGGGCCAGCACAGCTGCATCCCTGCTGGGCGGGTGCTTTGCAGGATGAAAGCAAAGACCCCCATAGAGGGGGTTATCAAACTCCAGAAGGGGTACTTCCTCCTCCTTGCATTCCTTTTCTCTTTGGCAGCATTTCTCTTAAAGAAGAGACTAGACAGATTTTTAATTATTTTCAAGACTTTCCTGAAATACCAATGTCTCCGTACAGCCCTGTGTGCTGCCACAGGCAGCTGTGGTACCCTCGCCCAGGGACAGTGCATTGCCGCAGACCCATGACTGTGGTGGCATAACTGCATCCCACAGCACTGTGGTGGGGACATGCAGTGGTGGAAGGGGCTTACAAATCCAAATGCATCGGGAAGAGATGGTAGGAAACTTCTATCCATTTTTACACACAGACAAAAAATTTTTAAACTCCTTCCCCCCTCCCCTCCAACCTTGTCCTTCTCCAAAACACTCCAGTTGTATCATCCTGTTGTGTTGCTTTTTTGACACAACAATTTAATTTCAAACAGCAACCAGCAAAACAGACAGAGATGTGTCACCTGCATGGTACTGTGGATAAACACTACCAGTAGCAAAACCAGCCTGCGCCTCCAGGGAGGTCGTAGTTCTGCCATCAGGAGGGGTCAAGCAACCCCATCCCATGCGGAAAGGCTGTGACTGTCAGGCAGGTTGGGGTGACCACTGAGGACCCCCAGCTCTTTCAGCACGGGACGGGGGCCCGTGTGGGTGCTGAGGAGCACAGCTGAGCCCAGCGCCGGCTCTGGAGTGGTGCCTGCCCTGCTGGCTAATTGCAGATGATGCACAACTTGGGCAAAACCTGCTTAGTTTAAACAACTTGCCTCTGTAGGGAAATTCATCTAGATCCAGCTCAGTGTATTCAAAGCAGAATAGCTATTTCTGACCAACTGAAGCCATTATCATCCTTATTCCAGGCTCTAAAATTAGCCCAGGCTGAAAGTACAGATGAACACTAACATTAATCAGGTAACTCAGTTTGTGCCTAAGCACAGGAGGTGACTTTGCACACCAGTGGTATGGAGGGATTGTCTTCCACAGTGAAAAACTATTCCACTTCTGAGAGGATGCAGTTTCCCAGGGCAGACAGACCCAGGACACTGGCATGAGGTGCCATAAAAATCTCCTGTTATAGTGCTGTTGAATTTATCAAATCTTTCATTAGTATATTTGGGAGATTCTTAACAGATGAGCCAGCCTGTGTTTGCTACATGTTCTCATAACAAATCAAAGTAATGCACAAATTTCTACACATCCTGTAATGTCTATGTGGGTACAGCATTTTCTGCACAGGAGATGTTTGAGATGTTTGTTTCTGATTTGTGACATTTTTGTTTGCTTGTTTTCAAAACTCAGAGGCAGCTGGCAAAGGGCATTTCCCTTTCCGACTCAAATCTGTTTCAATGTTTGAATGGAAGTTTCCACCTTTTTTAACCAAATTTTTCATTCCATTACATGTCCTCTTACAAATGCTCCAGGTAGGAAGTAGAAAAAAGAAACAGCAAGGAAACCCAGAAACAACTTTCTGCCCCTCTCCACCCCAGTTCAGCTACACAAGCTTTCAGTGGCAGAAGAAAGATGGAGCACAGACACAGAGATAGGAGAAGACCTTTGATTTTCCCCAGATAAAACAACTTTAAAATCAGAACGCCGGTGTTAATCAAGCAAGTGAGAGCTGGTGATTCTCCTAGCCTCGCGGTGTTGCTGAACCTTCTTGTGCTTCTTGTTGCCAAAGTGCAAGTGCGGGCTGGCCTCAGGGTGCATCCCCTGCCTAGGCTCATTCTCTGTGCCGTGCCTGAAGCCTGCAGCCTCTGTCCCCCTGTCCGGCGCTCTCCCATCACACCCTCTGACACACAGCCCTGGTTGTTCAGATTGCTGCTTTCAAACATATGGGAAGGGGATCGTGTGAGACACCCCTCAGTCTGGGGAAGAGAGTCCTCTGTCACGCAGCTCTACTTCTTCTTCCTGTTCTTTCCTTAATCATCTGCCAGCACAGGCTTCATACCGAATGGATAAAAATACTGTAGAATAGGGTACTTATACAGATGGGTATCAGTGAAACGATCAAGAACTTCTAGCATATTGTTCTGACATAAACATCCCGACCTAGCCGAGCAAGACTCAGACACACTATTTTAATTTTTTTTTCTTCCATCTTTCCCCCCGCCCCTTCCTTTTTCTTTTAGGCTTCCAGAAGCGAACTCCTACCTACAACGCCACGCACCCTGCAGACCCAGCCCTCCCCTGCTAAACCTTCCTCCCCCGCGCTCTGTGCGCCCTGGCCGACCCCCGCCCGCACGGCCCCCCCTTCCAACAGCCCTGCCGGCAGAAATAACGTCTTAAACCGCTCGATTTAAGCCCATTGCGGCGCCTCCGCCGCGCTTCCCTCCGCTCCCCCGGCTGGCGCCCGGACCCGCGGGCGGCTCCGCCCCCTCCCCGCCGCGCCGCGCGCTCCCCGGTGCGCCGCTGCCCCCTGGCGGCCAGAGGTGGCGGCGCCGCCCGGCGCTCCCCGCGGAGGCCACCCCCGGAGAGCGGCGTTAACCCTGCCAGCACCGGCACGGCACGGCCCGGGCAGGGAGAGTCTCGGGGGCCCCGGGCAGGAGGCGCAAGGAGCCGGGATCTTCCTTTGTCCCGCTGCGAGGGGGCTTCCCCCTTCCCTGGGGCTGCGCCCGTGCGCTCGGGACCCCAGCGCACCGGCACACGCCTCTGAGGACATGAGGGGTCTCTGGGTTTCACACAGGTTGTTTGCCCTCACCAGCAACAGCTGAGCCAACTCAGCATCTCTCAGCTTTCTCAAATCCCTGAAGTAAGGCCGAGCCGCTCTCAAAAACTTTTAGAAAACCCCTCAAGTTTCCCATTTGTCCCCTCAAGCCCCTGAGAGCTCCCATTCAGTTTAAACTCACAACATTCCCAATCCCCACAGCCCCCTTCGAGCGGGTCGGTCAGGGAAGCAGAGCTCAGGGAGGCTTGCGGGTGAACAATTTAAAAAGTCACGGGGCAGACCTGGCATAGAAAGCGCTGTTTTCCCCTTCCCTCCCCCCTTATGTCACTGCCTTAGGACCCAAGGCGCGCGGCCTCAGCGCTGAAGGAGCCTTTCAGCAAGCTCAGGAGAGGTGTGACACCCGGGTAGGAAAGGCAGGAGCTGCAGGTGAAGGCGCTAGCTGTGATTGCTAACCAATGGCAGGAGCAGTTAATAACATCACCTTGGCTATTGCCAGGGATGCAAGCCCAGAATCCTTAGAGTATCTACTCTGTCCATTCATCAGGATGACTTCTCTAAAGCAGTTAACCCCTTGGAGCTCTAAACTGTAGAAAAACCATCAGAGAAAACAACGTACCAACAGTGGTTTCTGCAAGTCCCTACAAGGACTGAAGGGAAAAAAGAGGAGGGGTGGAGGGCGATTCAACAGGTAAACCCTGGGAACTCGGGGCACATTACATCCTTGTCAGCAAGGGTAAAGAGCTTCCCAGTTATTAGATGTCTGTCCTCTGCCGAGGTACCTGGACACTCGCATCACATCCAATCATCTTTTTGTGAGAAAAATCAATCTCTTAGAACTTAGCAGCATGAGGCTTGTTTCCACAGCCACAGCTCCTATCTCTGGTCTCTAACAGGCTCCCAATGTATCTCCAAATCCTCTCTAAAATATGGACCCCAAACAGGCAATTCCAGTACTTTTTTCTCCAGAAACAGCACCAGTAAAAGTGCTCTCCCTTCTGCTAACAGAACCAAAAGAAAAATAAGCCACGCAAGGATTGTATTTCTTTCTTTCACTGCAGCACAGCACTAAGTCTTCCAGCTGCAGCCCCAAAGCACCATCTCCCATCTGAAACACAACTTGCCTTCTTTGTACCCAGATGTGTGGCAAGAGCCAGCTCTTGCCTTTGGCTGTGTTTGCTGATTGAGTCCACTTAACCAACAGAGTCAGGCGGAAACAAAGTCTTTGTTATTTACTACCTTGCTGCTTCGCTGTTTGAAAGTTTCGCCAGAGAAAGGGTTTCTAACACTTAGAAGAGCTCAATCGACGGTACGCAGGCTGTGCTTGGCTTGACAAACCAACTCATCCCGCCCACAGCCTGTCTCTGCACCCCACCTTTGCACACAGTTCTCAGTAGCAGAAATTTCAGTCAGATTTAACCCAAGAGCCTAAATGCTTACAGCGAGAGATGAAGAGGACTGAAACCTCACAGCTTCCACGAGAAACAAGCGATCTGCTGTTGCAATTTCACCGTAGCTCACAAGAGGCAGCAGATACATTTCCAAGGAGAGTTTCTCCTTCCATTCATCCCATTTGCTTTATGTGTCTTGCTTCAACGCATCTAACTAGTTTACACAAATTACACAATCTAGCACTCTTCCCTCCAAAAGTCACAGAGAAGACCCAAGCAGACGTTACTAAACTGTTCCACAGCTGGTTTGCACTGAACTGCATAGGAAATTGCTACTAAATAAAGTAAATCAATACAGTAAAGCAATACTGCTACTAAATAAAGCAATACAATTATGATTTCTGTTTGATTTTCATACCCTAGGAAGCCTCACAAAGCTTTATGGATGCAGAACAAAGAGTTCAGGCGTTAGGACATACCTGAGCTGAAGGAATATGGTCCACCACGAGGTCTCTCCAACACCTATGTGTGGCATGGCACACTCTCCGATTACAAGATTGCATATTACACACCGCTTCTCTAATTGAGCAACTATCTACTTGATAAGGAGAAATGCACCATTTTATTTACCATCAGGGTTTGTTGTTTTTTTTTTTACTGTAGGGAGTACGACTAAGGGAGTGCCTTCCGTTAGCACCCAGCATTTAGCACACACTGCATGTAGCCTCCTGTTTCCTCCAACTTTTCTCTGACATTTGTCCCTTGTCACCGAGGTAAAAAGAGTCAGAGGATTTGGGGTACCCATTGCCAGCATAACAAATTGGGTACTCAAAATAAAGAAATCCTTACACAAACAGGACCCAGTTACCAACACTTTTTACATGGTTTGCCTAAAGTTACACAGAAAAGCTGTGACAGGCAAGAAACTTCAGGAAGAGCATTGTGATTTTTGTGATCTCTCAGGCTTACCGGCCTTAGAGGATTAGAGTCTATTGCTGACTCTTATCTATGAGGAGCCTTCCAACTTCTGCAACACCCTCTGCCTTTATTACATGAGGCGGCTTTGATTTTAAAACACCCCAGATATATTGACACAAACATCCTTTCCAAATAAGCGAACAATAATCAAACACAACAGAAGACTAAGGAATACAGCATAATCATTGTACACATCAGGGATGGGATTGAACGACAGCCTCAGTTCAGCATCTTCCAAATATTTGATATTGCAGCTTTAGCACTATTAATGTAGCCCCAATACATAAAACCAGCACTGAACACAGGTTACATACCTTAAATCAATCAGAACTCAACAGTTCTCAGTTACTGACACTTGAGTCTAAAATTTACCCAGGAAATAATGAATTATAATTAGAGGGGATGCCAGAATTTTGCAGCGAGCATTTCTGAATGACTAGTTCTCACTGAAGGGATATTAAGAAGCTGCTAAGACATCAAAGTACCTTAAGTACTGTCAAGCCAACACTGTACATCATTTCATTCATAACAGACCCGAGAATGGAAATTTTCTTCCCTCTACACATTCCACTTACATCCCCAACAGTGTTACATCCCATTAAACATTATAAAGGGATGATGAGGAAGAAGTACCAAAGATGAAAATATCCAATAAAGTATGTGCTTTTACAAACATCGTCAGAAAGCTTACAACACACAAATGAGCACAAAAGAAAGGATTAGGGCTTTAGGCTCACACCATTTATTCAGCCCACAGAACAAGGAAAACCAAGCACCATGTAAATAACTTATTATCACAAGAGGAAACATCTTCTTGCCTGGTGCCCATGCAGCACTCTCATCTTTAGCAAAACTTATTACAATATAAAAGGAAACTAAAAACACATTGAAGTATTTGTGTATGCCCAACCCTAAGTATCACAGGTAACTATGAAAAAACAGTTTGAGAAAGAACACAGAATTAGGAAATGCTTAAAAGAACTGTACCTAAAAACATTAAAATAGTTAATCATCAAGCTTCCATCATGATGGACTCAGACACTAAAGCAACAGCACTCATCACTCAGCAATTGACAAGCCAACCAATATTTGTATTTTTCAACACATCTGTTGCAAAGACCAAAGTTTACTGCCAACATATCATGGTCAGGTACACGAGCCCCAGCCTCCCTACTCACGCTCTGCGTTTAGAGAACACCAGAAATTACCTCCATAAACCAGTAACTTCTTTTTCTCAATCCCACAGCTCATGAAAGTGTTTGAGGGGGACCGAGCAGACAGGCTTCCCCACAGCCCACCCGATTCACACCACACCTGGGCACCGCAAGGCATGGAAACGGCTAAGCCCACTGTGCCCAGGTTTTATACACAGCCTTTTAACAATACACACAAGCAAAACTGCATTAATCAAAGCCTGTTTTTGCAGCTTATAAATTACTTTAGACAAACATCTCATGAAGAAGCTCTTACCTGCAGCAGGACCCTGCTCCCATCGCACTGCTGGCCACAAACAGCCCTGCCAGGTGGAGACTGTGAACTGCTGTCCCGGCACAAGGCTCACCTGCTCACCATCACTAGCTGCCAGCTGGTGAAGCAACAGGATAAAAGAAAACACAGGCCAAGGGAGCAGTGCACTTTCCTCCCTGGTCTGCAGCGGGTAGAGGGCATGCCACGCTCATTTTGCCCATGGAAATAAAAGGCAAAGCAAGGGCACTGTTTCCTCCCCCTCAGTTGGGCTGCAGCAGCTACAGGGCTCTCTGCAGCACTTTGATCCGCTCAGGCAGGAGAGTGGCTTCAGATGCCTCTCTGCCCTCCATGGTTCGTGTCCAGTTCCCAGGCTCCTGGAGAAGGGCTGGCAGGGAGGGCCGTTCCCCCCCAGCAGCTCTGAGCAGCCGGGAGCTGGCAGCCTCCCACTGTCCTTGTTCGGGGCAGGGACCCGCGTCTCTGTCACCTTGGGTGCATGGCACTACGGAAAGCGTCACACTGATACGCAGCCGTGACTATGGTACACTGCAAAAAGTTGTTATATGCCCCAAAATACATGTTTCAAATGAGGAAGTCACTTTCTCCTGCCTTGGTTACTCAGACTTTGCCAGGCCTCTGCAGAACCACTACAGCTCAACAGCAACGTTTTCATTTACTCCAGATACAGCGTTTAAGTTCAAAAGCAGGTCAGAGTAGCGCTGGTGCTTGCCTGAAAAATACTTTAAATCCAACTTTTCTGTCAGAAAAGTAAATCCAGCTAAAGATGTAAGAGTGCAAGATGAAAAATACAGTGCCTTTAAAATATATCACCACATGAGCCCCGAGGACATCTAAATCAACGATAGTACTGGTGATATGAAAAGCATTCAATAATTCAAGCACTCTGGGCCATATGTCAGCCTTAACTACAGATGAAAGTTATCTTTCCTTTTTCTACTTGATCACTGGAGCAGGATTCTGGTTAAAATCTCATCTGATACGCTTTCTGCTTTGGAAGGCACAACGTAGGCCTCAAGTGACTACTGCACAACGGAGCAGTTTGGAAAATAAACAGCAGATTGATCAAAGGATGCATTGAGAGTCGTTAGGTGTCCGTGTCATGTTTCCTGCTGGCCTCTGACATGGGCCGCACTTCATATTTGTTCCCATCCTCAGGCATAACATGAAGTTTTGAAGACCGGAAGATGGACAACCGGCAAAGTTTCAGTCTCCTCCACCCCCATGTCCTCAGCAAGCCGGCTGCCTCACACAGCCCCACGCACGGCCGGTAGCTCTGAGGAGAACTGAGAAACCTCCAGAAACTCACAGGCGAATAAAAAACGAGCGTTGGAAGTGGCTAAGCAGGAATTAGCTTGCTCTCCTTCACTTTTCACAACCAGCGGCCCTGCCCCACACCTGCAGAGAGGCCTCCCCTCGGGGCGGCCAGTCCAGGGACTGGCCCTTCGCCTGGGTAAGGGAGACAGAGAGACCGGCTGCCCCACGCCATGCCACAGCTACCAGACGCTGCTTCTGTAAGGGAAGCGGTATCAGCCCTTTTAAAGCGCAGGAGAACTTAAATATTTACCTGGTCAAGGTTCTGTTTGCTGGTTGTTTTTTTTTTTTTCCTTTATTCACCTGTACGGTGCTGCACGTCATCGCTCTATTCTTGCACACTGGCCAGTGCAGTGAACATTTGTAAAGGACCATTGGCCTTTTAAACCAACTTAAAATTGAGCATTACCTCACCCAAACACCTCATTGAAGGAGAAACAAGCTTTTTTTATTTGTCTGCAATAAAGTTTAAGACCACTTCTGAGAGTCTGCTAGTAGCAGGTCAATGAAAGAAGTACCTAAACCACTTTTAGCTGCTCAGAAGTTTCCTCAGGAAAATGAATTGAAAGTTCACAATTCATTTAATTGACAATGTTCTAACAAGGTTTGGGCTTTTGGATTTCAGGGGGGATTGTTTGTTTTTGTTGTTTGGTTGGTTGGGTTTTTGTTTTTTACTGTATTCAAATGAGTGACATTTCAAACATGATCTCCTTTGCGCACAGGCAGCTGCATTTAGAACTTTTGGGTTTTATTTTTCTCTAATTTCACCTCAGCAAGGCTACTAACTTAAACCTAATCCTCCTGAAAAGTGAGCATCCGCAGAAATGCCCCACTTGTATCCAAATGCAACTGTAAACTGTTTTAGCCTTGGTAAGCTCCCTTAATTTCCTTTTCACATGAGAAGTCAGAGGCTCAAGCTGACTCCTAAAACGGCACTGTAGCACCTCTTTTCACTTTCTTTACATGCCTCATTTCTGTTCTTCCCTGTGCAGCCATGTACCTCTTTCACTCGTTATTCCCACAGGATGTCATTTTCACACCTTCCCCAGATGAGGAGGGATGAGGTGCCAGCAGGACCTGATCAATCCCAGTGTGTGCCAGAGCAGCGCTGCAACGTCCCAGCCCCTGCCTTTGAAAAGAGAGATTTTACACCATGACAGATCACTCTTTAGCAAAGTTCAACTCAAAACCTCAACCTCAAGTGTTAAAAAAGAAAACCCCTTAAATGATACAAGTTATTACATTTAATCCCTTTGGGGGAAGTGGGGAATGATTTTGTGATTAAGGACCTGCAGTGGGGCTCAAGAGAATTAGTTCAATTCTGGGCTCCGAAACAAGCTTCCAGGTTCCCCTGGGAAAGCCTATGCAATCTTCTCTCTCCCATGGACACTGGCAGGGTAATCTACAAGTGTGTGCAGCCCTCAGACACTGGAGTATCAACAGCCAAATAAATGCATAGTTAGGAGTGAGGTGGGACTAGTTAGCTATCCAAAGAGGGCACTACCGTTAGACTATCGCTTACCACAGAAGTCATACTTCTGTTTTTAAAAACGGGTATTAGAAGGAGTCTTGAAAAATAATAAGTTATATTATTACTTACTCTTGGGCTGACAGCTACTTCCTTATGATTTTAGCTAATGCATTAAGTGAATGAAAAAAGCTTCAAGATAAAAATAAGCTGGCAGGCCTTGCAGAAAGACACCACTCAGTTCTCAAGCACTGGGGTATTTTCCATGATTTGCACTGCAGGAAAATTTTGATCAATTAAGATCTATAGTTGGTATTGTTTCTTGGCAAAATTAAATTTATGAATTGATTTAATTCATAGAATGAACAAATTCAATAGTGAAAACTCATCTGACAACATGAGTTACGACAGAGCAAATCAAGCAAGCACTATCAGAAAAACATAATACTGAAGTCATTCTGTAGCCTTCTAGATGAAGTGCTCCAGTACGCAATCCACAGTGAAAGCATTAGACAGTCTTACAAAAAGAACAAAAAGATTTAATTAGTCTGATATACTGATAAGCCCACATATTAGTCATAATAGTTCTTCGCTATTCACTATTAGCATAAATTTTCCCCTACAATTATGAAAAGCAGCTGTCATATACCCATACAAGAAATACATAAAATGAAAATTACTTCCCACTTTTAAAGACATTACAATAATTTAAAAATTTGACTACTTTCTGAAAAAGTACAGTGCCTATTATGGTTGCAAGTAATACCTATGATGCATTTAATGCATTACAGAAGTTACTTTCAGTAACTTAGTGTGCTTCATATCTTCACATCTAAACTATTTTCTTGAAGTAATTGCCCCTTTCAGAAAGTGGAAAAATCCACACAAAGTTTCAAGATCAGTGTTTCTGGCATTGTTTCTTTGTGTTCAACCTATAAGCAATAATTTAACCTTAAGTATTTTTGCAGAGCAGCCACTATTTATTTTGCATGTATTAAATCCAAGTAGACTTAATATTTCAGTAGAATGGATATTAAAAATATTTTTTAAATCTGGTATTTGATTGGCTTGTATGTAACTACAGATTAAGGTGGTTCCTCACATTAATTTACTTGACTTGCTTTTCTAACTAAAGTTATTTTGATATTTTCCTTAATTTTTCCACTGTTACAACTTCAAGTTATATTGGAAGTGTAAACAGTTGAAAATAAAAAAAACCCCAGTCCCAAGCAAACCTAATATTCAAGAGATCTATATAAAACTCTTTCAAAGCTGTCAGTTATTAGGTGAGCAAGTAACACCAACAATTCTGGTTGAGGCTACAATCAATCTCTCTATACTGTAAAATGCAAAAACAACTGATGGACTTCCCATGAATTTAGAGAAATTCCACCCATGCTATCCAACATGCACTGAAACCCAGGTCTGACCAGACCTGTCCATTCTAACTTGAATAGTCAGATGAAGTTCAACCACAAAGTGAAATTGGTGACAACTGTGTAAAACACGTTGACTTTATTTTGTGACTGTTTAAAGTTACAAAGGTACAACACTAACATTCATGAACCTTTGTTTTAATAGAAAAGCCTTCTTAAATTTTTCACAGGTTCTCACAGGCTGGGGTGCAACAGAAGGTGAGATGCACATGTGGTTACAGGACTTCCACTATTGCCAATGGTGTCAGCAGTGTCTTCCTAGTTAAGCTCCCCATTGATGCTGTACTGGTTTAACATGAATAGCTGTGACAAAATAAAACAAATACTGTAAGACAGTTGTAGTTTCTGGATCTGGTCACTCTCCCCACATCTACTTATACGTAAAAATCACTTCCCCTCTTCCATCAGTGAAAGGCTAATTGCCATCTCAAATTTTCATTTTACTGTATTATCAAACCTAGTGATTTGCTATAAACTTTTGATTGTTCCATGTCCTCAAATAGGTAATCTAACATCTGACTTCTCACTTCAATGCATAATATAGTCTAATATCCTATTCCTTTTATGTATCCTGCATACCTGAATCAGGTTTCAGGCAAGGGCCCACTGCAAAGCTACCACACTCCCTCCAGCTGATACTGTGCTGCAGAACATCGTTACAATGAAAAGGTATGTCCTGTCCTAATGTCCGATGCAGAATCACGTATCCCTGAATTACCACTGATGGGTGCGTGTCTCACCAATTCTCGCTCCTGTCCAGGCGCTGTGTTTCAATATGAATTGGACACACACTGCTTCCTCACATCTAACCTAAATCATCTTTACTACAAATTAAAGCAATTACTTATTTTATCTGGAACGACCACAGAGAAAAGTTCTCTCCTCTTTATAACCTTGAAAGAATCAACCCATGCCAAGAGGAAGAGCTTTGAAAAAACCACACCATTCTCTAATAATCTTTTATAGTTCTGATAACACCTTTCAGATTATGTCAGCTCACAGCTACTGCACACTCTCTGATAATTCCATAGCACTGCATGCCTAAAGCAGTAAAAACATCCACCTTCATTTGACAACTAGAGAAGTACATCAGTATATTTTTATATATTATATGTCCATAAAACACAGGGATGGCCAATTACTCACACATCTAACCATTATGCTTGGTTATTACTGTTAACTCCTACTAAGGAAGAAAAACTTCACTCCTTAAAAAGGACAAAAAGCGGAAAAAATTGTTTCCAGTGTCTCATTTTCCTTCCCCTCTCCCCCAGTGTCTACATAAACAGCAGCAAAGCCTCACAGAAAAGCTAGCCAGCCTTCCTACAGGCCAGAAGGGATTTCCCTATCAAGGTCTGCAACCCTGCAAGCAGGGTGCATAACTGCTTACCAAAAGTCATTCAGTACTTCATTTAAACAGGTATCTACCTTTTCAAATCTACTCTCAGTGAACTATAGGGATCCTGAAGATGATTTTTTTTTCCTCCCACCCTGGAAGAGTTTAAAATGAGAACTTTAAACTCAAATGGTGATGTAAGAAAATTAGTTATTTCCAGTTTAGCTTTCATTTGTTTCTCCAGCTGTCTTCAAAATCAGGCATTCTTTCTCTCCCAATAAAAAAGACTTAAATCAGGAACTACACATTATTTTTATTTTACATCTACAGCAATATCTAATATTTTTCTACCTTTTTAAAATTCTAAATGCTCTAATTATAAATTACATTCTTGTATTTCTACTGTGAATAACGTTTCATTTTGCTTGGATGACAACCACGCGGGCATCTATGTGGTAAGTACCCTGGTTATTATGAAAAAGCTAAAGAAACCCACTGGACTTGTATGCTTTAGAAAGTGGTATCTAATTATTCCAATAAAGAATATATATAGATATAGATTCCAATATGGAAACAGTATCCTTTGGGATGAGACTGGCTTGAAGAAAGATGGCTGTTGTTTTCATTATTTATATGAAATAAAGTTGTCCTGCTAGAATAGATGTGTGGCTGCCAGCATCAGGAAGGTTTTAACTAGAAGTGATTTACAGTTATTAAATCAAACATCTACAGAGCTTCAACACTCTCACCTGCCATTGGCAAAAGGCCAGGTGTCCCTCCAAGCAGTGGCCATTTTGCAGGTTGATGTCAAGAATATCCTAGAAGTCCAAATTCTTTACCAGGTGCTAAAAGAAGAGGTGGAAGCTTATCCTTTGCATCTAGCAGTCTGTTTGGAAGTGGTTTTTACTGTCACCTGTTTTAAAACAAACAGTAAAATCTGCTTTTGTTTGCACAGGACACTCCTAACTGTGAGGGCCTAAAACTTCCAGGCTTAAGAAACACCAGTTACCTTCCTGAAAACAGGTATGGAAACAAGCACTGCAGACAAAGCACAGACACGACACACCAACAGCTACAAATGCCTTTATCGTTCATAGTGCCCTACTTTGAAAGATGTACCACCACAGCACTACAAGTATAGTGTAGTGTACGTATTTAACAACAGAGCACACTGACCTGCAGCGTTACTAATCTTGGCATGAGCACGCTACAAAGTAAAACTCTCCCTCATGCTAACGTTAACCTGAACAGGCAAGTTAAAACATAAACTGATGAAGTACAACTGGTATGGAAAACTAAAGCCAAATATTATTTGAGTGATTTTGTCACAACAAACATACTGGATGTCATCTGAGACTGGTTCTAAGCAAGGACTTAATTCATGACCACAATGTAGGTCACTAGTTTTGATACAGTTTGTGCCTGGAATCCATTCCAAGGAATCAGACTCAGCACTAACATCGATAGCTGTCAAGAACGTACATGTGGTTTCTTTTTACACTACCATTTAATACAACAAAATAATCAAATGAAGCACACAATATTTTTTGCTGACTTGCCTTTTTATTTCAATCATTAAATCAGTATTTAATTTACAACAAAGCACCATACTCTAATCCTGCACATCCAAGAATATTCACGTTTAAAACCTGAACCGCCCTCACCGTTTCTGCTGCCCTTTTGGTTTTCAATGAGCTTCAGTAACTCAAAAGAATTGCAACCAACTTGGTAACTAAAAAAGAAAGCTTTGTAGAACGGGAAAAGTTCACAACAGGGGAGGAAAAAAGTCTTTCTAAAATAGCCAGGTGTTCACCTCAACCCATACCAACTTCAAACAGATGCAAGGACAGTAGCTGAATCTGATTTCAGACTAAGGACATGAAAGATGAGCTTTATATTTTTATGCTTTTATAATGTTACAACGAATTCATTTTTAGATAAAGAATAGTATACTCCCCTACTCTCCTATTCTTTCCCAGAAAGTTTGCTCTGAAAATAGCATGGCTGAGTTCCAGTCTTTCAACTATTATTTGATCACTGCCAAATATTTGTAAGTTCAGATCTTTACACATCCCACCCGTCTACTTGATTGCAGTTCATGTAGTATCTACCATGTTTTGTTCTACTTTTATGAGTAAACGTACTGTGGCAAGTGATCAAGTCAGTCACAAAAACAGAATGAATTACTTTGAAACACAAAACTGAAATAGCTTTGGAAGAAGAGCCCCTGACAGTCTATCAAAGGTTTAACTTGAGGAAAAGGTGACCAGCCCAAGAGCAACCCTGCTTGGCAGTGGAAGAGGTGGAGGTTTACATAAGGTATGGGTGGCAGTGCTTCTACATGGCCTCGCATCCTCATGACACGCTGTGTCTTCACCTTCAGCTCAAGAATGAGCTGCCTTTTTTTTTTTCCAAGGGCTCAGTTTAAATGAACAAGAGTGGTAAGCAATTCTTCAGAAGACATTAAGAACACAAGTAGAAGCTTGCAAGAACCTCACTACCCCCTTATCACAAGGGCATTCAAGAGTTTTCTGTAGAATAGCTCCTAAGATCAAAATGACACAGATATTCCAAGTCTAGAACTTACATATATGGCTGGGTTTATTTTTTTTCTGATCTGCTGTTTTTTTAAGTTTTGTAATTCAAATAAGTTTATACACTGTTATATTACTGAACTCTCTTAAACCAAGAGTTACATTCTGCTTAATGGACTGACAGATATTACTAACTTAAATGTATCTGTGTGTACAGTGTCATTAAAACTTAAAATACACAACAACATTAGCAGATAATCAAATACTCACTTTGTAACCACAACCTGAGAGAGCAATTGCCCATTAGGGGACTTGTGTACATGTCCTTCTAACATGTCCAGTTCTGTGAAGAATATATGCACCCTACTTCAGGATGCACATGCCCATTAATACACACACCAGCATTTTATATGTGCACTTTTGATCTCTACTGCCTATAATTTATTTACAGATTATTTATGTGGAATGCACCCAAGCTTATTTATAACAGATTTAAAAGATACTTGAAGTCGTATTTCAGAGGGAGAAGAAACATTAATACCTTCAGTCATACCTTTTCTGGTCTTTGCATGGTCACTTACTGAGTTTGACTCCACCCAAGCCAAGTATTTCCCTGCACTTAACAGAAATGTGTCTAATGCCCAGAGGTACAGTGTATGTCTCGCACAGCTCCCACGCTAGGCAGTCATCCAGCAGATCAGCTGCCTTGCATGAAATCCTGGTACACTCCTGTTGCTCACACTCAGCAAATGTATTCCCAAAAGCTTTAACTACCAGAGCCAGTGCCGCCTCCACAGGCATGTTACGATGCACTACAGAGATGAGAGATAGCTGGCTTTATGCAGCTTATGTTTTCATCTACTTCATACCTTTACACAAAGATTAAAAAATATAGCTGTTAAGTTTGTGCAATATAACAGAGATTAAAGCCTTCAGTTAAGTATTGATACAGCCTTCCTGTAGCTGCAGAGGTTAGTTTTGCTTTAGCACCAGTATATGAACTTCATTTGAAACACAAAAAGTTGTAATTTCTCCTTCCCACTGTCAAAACATTATTGGTCATTCATGATCTAAAGCTAAAATTAAGATAAAGATTCCAATTCCAGACAAAGACTTTCACAAAGACTACAACTGAAATAGGATTGGTACAGATTTTTCTTCTTAATTTTGGCGTATTTTTTACTTAACTGGAGAACAGAGCAGTCACTTTCCCTCCAGGAGAAAGTGCCTTTTTACTAATGTGTTTGTGATAAAAGCTGCAAAATTTGAAAATTTGCAATAAAAAGTCCTAAAACAAATACAGAAAAAACTTTAAGAAGGATTTTATTGATTCATTTACATAGAATCAATGGAAGAAAGGGAAATTTTAATTCAGGAACTCCTATACAACTTATCATTCATTATGATATCTGATAGTGTGGTACATGCATTTTTATGCCATTTAAGCTGCAGCAATCAGTACAGATGAATTATAAGTTAATTCAGTGAGCTGTTTCAAACTGTCTCATTTTAAGTAGGTAAAATTGTTACCAAGAATGCAATGATTCATCATTTAAAATTTTAATGGATTGAAAGACATTAGAACCACAGTTCTGAATGATGACTATTTTAAGTGACATCTCTCAAACAAGCTAAACTTTCTTTCAATAGAAGAATGAAGCATGATTACAGTGCAAGAGGAAAGTGCTACATTTGTCTGTTCAAAAATACAAACCCATCATTTTTAACTTCTTGGAATATCTGTGTGATATCTGACTTACATAAGGTATATTATTTCCATCACAGAACCAGGTTCTTGTAACTGATTGCCTGCAATTGTAGCATATTTCCCTAAAGAAAAAAAAGAGAAGTTGGTTATATACAAGTAAAAGTCTGTGTCATTGTTTCCCATTGCCATGCTGTTGTCACCATCTTGTATGTACCAGAAGCCACAAAGTTCAAGTCCAGTGTTGTGAGGTTTCAAAACCCCATAAAACATCATGTCCAATAATCAGATACACTTTCTACAGTGTCAGGAAGTAACTGTGATCTCCATTTTAAGCCACATGGAGAAAAACTTGAAATTGTTTGTCAAAATATAGTAGGAAGGTATAATATACATAAAAAGAATTTTAGTTAGTGATTCCTGGTTGATCATGTTTTAGTGCTAGATTTGGGAGTGAAATACATTATTGAAATTATTTATATTTATCATTCAATTCTATCATCCTAGTACATTGGGAAATATTCAACTGAAAATAATATTGAACTATACTTTAAGAATTTTACTGATATCTTGATTTTGGTCTTTTAGACTTGGGAGATCATGTTTCTTACTGATAGCAATATGGAGAGATCAGAGTCACAAGCTCCATTTGCTTCACCAAAACAGTTGATCCTGAAATTACCAATGGGACAGTAAATAGTCAAGGAAAAACACTGCCAGCCCATGTTGAGCTTCCCATCAACCAACACCCCAAGTCCTTCTTCTCAGGGCTGCTCGCAAGCCATTCTCCATCCAGCCTATATTTGTGCTTGGGATTGCCCCAACCCATATGCAGGACCTTGCACTTGGCCTTGTTGAACTTCATGAGGTTCACATGGGCCCACCTCTCAAGCCTGTCCAGGTCCCTCTGGATGACCTCCCTTCCCTCCAACATCTAGGACACTCCACACAGCTTGGTATCATCAGCAAACTTGCTGAGGGTGCACTCAGTCCCAGTCCATGTTGCCAAAGATGTCAAACAGTACCCATCCCAATATCAACCCCTGAGGAATGCCACTTGTCACTGGTCTCCACTTGGCCATCAAGCAGTTTACTGCCACTCTTTGCAACCATCCAGCCAACTCACCCAAGTGGTCCATCTCCAATTTAGAGACAAGGATGTCATGCGGGACAATGTCAAATGCTTTGCACAAGTCCAGGGAGACGATGTCAGTTGCTCTTCTCTTATCCACCAACACTGTAACCCTATTATAGAAGGCCACCAAATTTGTCAGACATGATTTGCTTTCAGTGAAGCCATGTTGGCTGTTGCTAATCATCTCCTTATTTTCCACATGCCTTAGTATAGTTTCCAGAAGGATCTGCTTCAGGAGGATCTGATTTCAAGTCTCTCTACTACTGACTAAACACTGCAATAGAGCACTAAACCACGATAGTAGCAGAGAATTTCCAACTCGCATTTGAAGAGGCTATGTACCACTACACTTCTGCAACACTCCATGAACTGAAACAGAAAATATCTGGTGTATTCCCAATCATATTTGAGTATAAAAAAGGGATGTGTCAAATATGGAGGTCAGTGAGGAGGAAAGGAATTAAATATTGCATTTACAGCACCAAAATTCAATACAAAAAAGCAACTGTCTCAGCTTAAGATAGTTTTGTTGATTCTGTTATTAGATATGTGAAGGCAGAGTAGATGGTCTACATTTCCTGTAAGTTTCAAATGTATTAAATACATAGGAAAGTGATACCAATAGCAAATTTGTTATAAAACACCTTGCTATGGGGAGGGAAAGAAATGAAAGTTAGAATATCAAAGCAGCAATAAGGAATTCAAAGGAACTACAGTTTAGATTTCCAGTTCTCTAGATAGTCCTCTTATTAGAAGAATTAATTCTGTATTTGAGTAGTTAAGATCTCCGTGTTCAAGTTGATCCAGCTCACCTCCAGGAGGTGAACAGTGACATAATGAAAACCCAACTCTTTTCCAGGATTAGAGACACATCTGTGATAGAAGTTTGTCTTCTGCTTAACAGAATGTTACTCTAAGAATTCATTTATTCCAAAGTATTCTTCTAGTTTTGCTTCAAGTACTTACTACAAACTAGAGACTAGACAGAAAGTTCTGTGCACTTGAAAGTCCTTTTTATACAGACAACTTCCATTTTTCCTTCTGTGGGCAACTGTGAAAGGAATCTTTCAAATTAGAAAGGTATCTGACATGCATCAAAACCCACAAAGATTACTCAGGCAAAAATAGTATCTGAAACTACTTTTAGTATGTCTAGATTAAGAGATCACAAAAGCCAACCAAATGCTGCAAGGTGGCCTTTAAAACAAAAAAAAAGAGAAATTATGATTGGATTAAGATCAGAGTTAATTCTCAAGTCAATTTTTTTAAAAACCTAGACAGGTCCCTCTTGGCTATCATACTCCAAAGCCTAGGAGACACATAAAAAATTTTAGGACTAACTAGAAGTATTAAGGAGATGCAGAAACATTAAGTAGGCATGATCTTCAAACATTATCTACATATTTGCAGGGTCACATTTCTGAACTGGGTTACACTTGCCTATGTAATTACTGCCTCTGTAATAGAATTAGCTGAAATAAATCTTAATAGAAACCTACTTTTGCTCCTTGCCGATGGCAACAATGACAGTCAGAAGGTGTCTCATTCTTTGTGCATCTGTTGGTAAAACTGCAGGTACAGCTTCTCTCTACAATCATCCCTGGTGCAGTCATCTGCAACCAAGTGAAAAATCAATTAAGCAACAGCATAGACTGCAAAACTATATTAGAACATCACCAAGTCTTCACTACTTTACCATTTAACAATACTGTCAAAAATGATAAAAACAGTTCTTTGAAGTATGGGTTTTTTTCCCCCCCTTTTCTTTTTCCCTGAGGAAATTAGTTAAAGACATGCAAGAAAGCATAAGAAACGTGGTTAAATTTGGCTGCAGACTTCTCAGAATTAATCTACTGAGAACAGCCCATTCATCTATACCAACCCACGGAGGATAACTTTTGCCCCATTCTCTTCTGAACTTTCTTCCATTTTGATGCTGGGACTCAAATCTCACTCCAAGGGAAAACAATGAGAGAGTAGGAAAATTCACCAGACTGCTTTTTCTTTCCTATAGCCAGACACCTGGAGATAAACTGGAACGTTTTTCAGCTGTGTTACACAACACCTTTCCTAAATACTTTAAGAGCCATGTTGAAAGAATATCCACACTGGTCAAACACCATTTACGAGCTTCATTCAGCAATTCAAGCCTCACATGCACCCTAGATTTACCAAAGAGTGGTATGTCCTGAAGATAACCAGAGTCATGATTTTCTATAATGATTTAAGGCTACCACCACTCAGCCTTGAAGAGACACTGAAGGATATTATGAACTTGTCTGTCAAATACAGATGAAAATGCATGTTCTAAGAAGGAATAGGAGCTAGTACAATTCTTACCTTTTTAGGAGTACTGGCATCTCATTCTAATTTTCTTTCCCTGTTGAATGCTCATATTGCTGCCCAAATAGCTCTTCAAAGCTAAGGAGAAAATATATTTTGAATGCACTCTTCTCCAAGTCAAAGTAAAAGGCCAGTTCACACAAAGTATTTTTTCTTCCATGCTTATGGGAGCATTTAAATACATCGGACATATACTCAATTAGCAGCATTCCCTTACACTTAGTGTTTTGAAAATTGATATATGTTTCATCAAGACTGAACTGATGCAGAAGACTACTCCCCACAACTCATACAAGCTCACTTTGCATTAGCAGCAAGTTGCTTCTCTTGCTATTCTGCATTTTCTATTTTTCACAGCATCTCCAGTTATCTCACCACATAAATTACCCATATTTCATGGGGATATAAAGTATCCTTTCAATAAATATAGACCAGGCTAATAAGATGAGGGTTTTGAAATTTATTGTGTGCTCTCCTAGAAGGATAAAGGGCATATAAGACTGGCACAATGTTTTAACCCCAGATTTTAAAAAACCTAAACCAAGTTAGTTTTGTGCTCAGTACAATGATATTCCTGCCAAGCCATGCATCTCACTCTTTCAAATAACTCCTTAGTAGTTCATTAAAAAAGCCTTGTTTATCTTCCTACAAGAGTCACTATAACAAAGGTTCTTAGAGGACCACATCACCTAATCCCATTCCAACATTTTTCTAAACTGTATGAATTACAAATGAGTAACTTGAAATTTACTTAATTATAGCTTTAGCTGAGCTAGAAGGTGTTAAAACTCTTGAGAACTTTTATTCAATTTCATTTTCAGAAGTATAAACTACAAAAACAGAGAAGTTGGAAAATTCCAGGCAATTTGATTATGCACTCAGCATCTTCTACACAGCTAGATTTAGTTTCTAGTGGATAGTTTCTAGTGGAGAGTAAGTTTTCCTTACCACTAATAGTAAGAAAACAATTATTTAAGGAAAAAGGTAACTACTTACCAAATCCTCAAAAACTGCAGGATGATTCCAGAACAGATAAAATATGCACATATGCATTCTGAAAGAGAACAGGAGAAAAGCCCTCTTTGCTCTTGAAACAAAGCACAATAGGAGACAACAAACTTTCCGGAAAATAAGTATCTAGAATCAAGCCTGTACACCATAAAAGTTGCCAATGCAAATCATTACAAGAACATCCACTTTTTTTGCCACAGACTGGCTACTAAACTCAGTAGCCAGATGCCCATAAGAGACAGTGCTTTGAAACTCTATCTTGAAGCATGGAGTCTAGAGTTTGTTAGGCTTTGAGGCGTGAGATATTTTTCTTAATTATTTTATCTATTTATATGACCAGACAACTACTAAAAATTAATGTTCCTCCTATAGCATTACAAATACTTTTCTGTTAAACACATAGGATGTTCAAAGTCTTAGAATAATTTCTATTTATGCTACTGAAAGTTTCTTACCTATTCAGATCTTCAAAATCCCTTGAAGAATGACTCTTCTGACATGATTTGTAAGGATTTATACTAGAAGAGGTAAGAATATGAGGTTAGGTATATGTTACCAGAAAAGTCTTTTAAAGGCTAGAATAATCCAGAGTGTTAAAAAATTATAAAATAAGCACATTTAATAGATTTTCATGCTATGTTTGGTTTTTAAAGAGTGTCATTATATCAAATAAAAGTGATGTACTATTTCTCCTTTACCACCCTTTCATTAACAAACTCTAGGGACATGCAAAAAGGTCATGTTTCCTTCTTTGGGTTTGCCTAACCTACTGAATGCCTTGTGATACACTCTACGGCAGCTCAGTCAGTTCCTCCTGACATTGTTTAAAGAAAGCCTGAAAAACTGCACTGACATCACAACAGTCATCACAAAAATCTGCAACCACAGTGGGACATTTTAAGCCAAGATTTCTGCTTACACAAGATTCGTCTAAAGCTTTTGCTTCATCCATTTTCCCTTGAGTAAAGAGGTACTGAACAGTTTACATGGAACATTAGGAAGTGCTTTCGTTAAGCATCAGCGAACTGCAGGATATAAAGTGACTTACATTAATATTTAATTTCTTTGCTTCCCATAATAAGATGCGGCACTTGTGCATCACTTACACATTCTAAATTAAGCATGTTTTTCAGTTGCCTTATCTAAGATAGACCTTACTGAAAAGGTACATCCTGAACAAAAGAGTTCTAGCAAGTGACCAGAAGCCAACTTTCAGGAAGCTGTCAACCACATGAACACCACTGTAACAGCACCACAACCTGTCCTTCTGCGCTCTGCACCCATCGCAGCTGGTATTAACGCCTTGGGGCCACACTACTCAGCAGTGGCAGACAGGGAGGGAGATGGGGACATACCCATGGGGAATGACCAGGCAGATAAGAACAGTGGCCTCACCACCTCTCAAGGCCTGTCTACCCCCAGTGAGGATGTGACACTGCTATAACCACAAGAGATACTCAAAACCCACCTGGATGCATTCCCGTCCAACCCAATCTAGGTGAACTTGCTTTGGCGGGGCAGGGTGGGGTGGGTGGACTAGATGATCTCCAAAGGTCCCTTCCAACCCCTACCATTCTGTGATTCTGTGAAAAGAAAAGAAACAAGTTCAGCTTTCAGTCTTGGGTTCTCTACACCGTTAACAACAGTTTGGTTTTCCTGTGAGCCTTCATTACGGTATAATATCTTTGCCACAAATCTAAGATTTTAAAATAAAATATCTTGTTCTAAACATGTAACTTCCAATCTGAAAGTCAGTAAAAGAAGACAATTTTGTCACTTAATGCTATTGGGAAAGACATTTAAAGAACTAAGGTAGCCCTCAAAACAATGAAAAAGCAGATGAATACATCTCTCCCCTGTCAACTGTTTAGAAAACCAAATACAATGTGTGGGATAACATGAGGAGAGGCTGAGAAGACACTACTTGGGAATTAAATGGGAAGGACTAGGAATTGGAAACATTGAATACACGATTCAAGACTGAGCAAGAATTCTATCATAATACAAAAACATGACAAAAAAGTGAACACAAAGTTGTGAGGGAGTTTTGTTTAATTTGATATGATATGCCTAATAGCTAAAGAGACACTTTTTTCATAAACTGCTTCCTAACAACATTTCTGTTACACATCATTCACTTCATAAGACAGGGAGTCTACCTGGATCTATGCATGGGCTGCAAGTCAAGAAAGTTTGGAGACTAAATAACATTGAAGACAAGCAGCAAAGAACAGCCACCACAGATTAGTAAAACACTGCTAATTAGAGCACAGAACTTGCACAACATTCTTTTACCCTAACCTAAATGTGATAAACTAAAAAAAGGAATTAAGTTATCTTCCATATAAGAAGCCTGTCTTCCAAAGTGCTATAGGGAATAAGAGGGTGAGTTTTACTGCTCCTGTCCTAAGTACCTCAAAGTACGTAAAAACCTCACTCCAGTTGCAGAAAGAGCAGAGGAAGACAAATTAGCTTTACAGACTACCAAAAGTCAAACTCTTTTTAGCATCACAAGCCATAACTTATATTCAATGTGGCAGAACAAGTTTCAAATTACAATCCTAAGAAGTGAAAATTAATCTTTTACTACATCGCACAAAAATTGTATGTACAATTGTATGCATACATTATGTAGAGATGATCTAGTGGATTACACTCAGATGTCCAACAAAAGGCTTTCTCTTTTCTACTGAAGATTCTGCTATTTGATAAAGCTCATCTTCCACAATAAACTCTGAAGTATTTTCTGCACTATGCTACAAAAAAAGTGTAACAGAGAGAAAATTTAGACAAAACAAAAATTCTGATTGGAATTTTTGTTTTGTCTAAGCCATGAAGTCCTGAACATGGCTCTCCTTACAAAAAAAACCAAGCAGTAGTTCTGTGGATAAATAATATTTCTCAGGGAAAATGAGATGGAGGAAGAAAAAAAGGACAATTCCTTTATAAGATTTTAAGCTTCCAAAATCTACTTAGAAAAGCAATATAAAGCATTAAACACTATCTTCATACCACTAAATGTAAGTTAGGACAAAACTCTTCAAACTTGGACGGTAGTTACTACACTAAGCAGATTTATAAAGATACAGGATTAGTAAATCCAAAACAACTGAATTTTTAACAGCCTTAAACATTAACACAGTATCTCTGAAGTAACCTGTTGCCTCAAGAGGGAGGGAATGCTTAAAGGAAAATGAGCAGGAGAAGGGATTACGTAGAGGAAAACATTCATGAGAAGGGTGGAAATGCAATTAAACTAAGAAACAAGTGACCCATCCTAATTATCTCTGACAGCAGATGCTGCTAACAGATGCTCTCACATTATGCTCAAAGTACAGCTGTGAGAACCAGAAATAGACACCAAAGATACATCCCTTGCACCTTGAAAAGAGATACTTGAGATATCTTTCTAGGCTGACAGAGCATATTTCTTCTAACAACTACCACATTATGAAGCAATCCAAACATACATTAGGCCCTTTTTCTTAAGCTGTTAATTTTAAGGCTTCACAGGTGTTGACAGAAAAAGATATCACGGATTACAAACAGATGCACTAACCCTAAGAAACAGTTTAATCAACTCATAGTTTTAATATGATGACAGTTACATGGTCTTGCCTCATTTACCTTTTCTAGACTCCAGTCAACAGAATTGTTCAGAAGAGAGTAAAAGCTACTTGGAAAAAAAGTCAGGGAAATAAAGGCATTTTGAACTGCACAAGAAATTTTACATTACAAGCAATAAAGGAATTACTATTTACTTGACCATCTCAAGGGTTACTGCTCTTGGAATTTTTTCCTAATGTAGGTTCAGCTTTTAAGTGTCACAAGTCATGAAAGCTTGAATAAAAAACAGTTTTAAGATATCTGTATCTGTTCAGAAATAAACCTAATAGCTAGAGCAAGATAAAAGAGACCAGCAGGAGATCTGCACATCAACAAACCTACAGAAGTGTAAATAGCCTAGTGCAAATCACAACTTTCTGATACCTTCGGGATGGTAGAAATCACCAAGGGCTATGCACAGCACTCCATTTTTCAGAGTAGCATCTAACTGCTTGGGGTTCTGGTTAGTTTAAGGTTCTACCAACTACAAAAGTACAGTTGTAGTAAGGAAGAAAACACCTACTTCCCAGTGCTAATACCTGCTATAGTCTTTATGAACAGCCAAAAAAATACACCACTGAGGTGCTCAACCTTTCCACATAGCTGACAGAATTCCAGCTACCACCAGCGGGAGTGTTTCTGTTTTTATTCTGGCAAAACTAGTATAAACTAACTAGGCAAAGCTATAATAAACTGGACTCTAAATGCTCTGCAGAAGATATTATGCCATCCTCTACATTCAGTTGGTCATCACCAAAGCAAAAGTAGCTTAAGACTTTCTAGAAGACACAATTTTTTGTGATTCTGCTTAAAACCAATGTGAGCAAAATACCTACAAATCATATTTTCACAGCTTTTCAAGTTCCCTTTAAGAAAGTCCTTGTACACAAGTAATTCCCTGCCCAGGGGTCACAAAAGGAGAGAAATGATACCCCATCCCACCTGTAAGAGCACTGCATGCAGCTCAGTGACCACTTTTAGAGGACAGCAACACAAAACTCTCACTGAACGACAAAACACCAATGCAGCCTCCAATACTGGTTAGCTGAAAACAGGTGGCAGTGTGGTGAGCCTTGGTCCCTGGAGAGCTTGCTCATCAAGTTTCTCTGCAACTCTGAAAACTTTCATTTAGGAAAAATAACTGTTTGGTTACCTCGTTACCTCCATATACGACCTGGGGTGGTAGGAAACAGCAGTAACAGCCATAGAATCACGATGGCTGATCACCGTATGCCCAAAGGGGCACTTACAACCTACAAAAACCCCCAACGTTTAAACAGCACCTTTGGGCACTCGCTATTTAGGGTGTTACGACCCCCTAAACGACAGCCACCGCCACAGCCCATCAGGACCCGGCCAGGCAACACGGAGAGGGCTCGCCGCCACGCTACTGGTACTGCCCACGCCTAGAGGCCGCCGACCCGGCACCACACCCGGGACCCGCCACCACTTCGCGCCCGTCGTCCCACCGAGGAGAGCGGCCCCACGCCCAGAAGAAACCACTCCAGGAGGGTCCGGGCACTGCTGAGCTTCGTATCCTGAGGGGACCAACGGTCAGCAAAACACCCAGAGCTTCTCGCGAGACACTACCGCACCTGCCCGCTCCACCCCAGCCCCACCACTCCACTCCAGCTACCCTGACGGCGACCACCACCCGACAGCTCCGCACCTCGCCGCCGCCGCCCTCAAATGGCTGGGGCCACGCCCGACCCACGCCCCTTGCCTCTCGGTAGCCAATGCGAGCCGTGCTTGCTAAGGAAGGGCGTGGTGAGGGGGAGGCTGGCCAATAGAGCTTGGTGTTGTTGTGAGGGGGTGGGGCCAGGTCGGTGTGTGGGGCGGGCTGGGCGGCGGGCGGCTGCAGGGCGGCGAGGGGTACGGCCGGCGCTCGCTGCCTCCGCCCGCCCGCCATGAACTCCCTGGACCAGGCTGAGGGTGAGTGCGGCGGCTCACAACCAGCCTACAGCCATCTCTTCGGTGTGCTGGGAGCTGCTGGCTCTGTGGCTGGGCTGCCTCAGCGCCTCGCCTCGTCCCTCCGGAGTGGGCCCCGCTGTGGCGCTGCCCTGAGGGAGGCGAAGCGGTCCCGGGAGGCCTCGGCACCCTCCCCGCTGCGCTCCTGGGGCTGGCGCACCTCCTCGGCCCAGACAGGCGAGCTGGGGCTGGGTGTGTGGGGCCGCCTCCGCGTCCTGAGGCTGGGGGGCGGGCGGCGGCTGCTCTCCGGCCGCCCCGCGGAGGCGGGGAGCGGGGAAGGCCTGTGGCTGAGGGGGCGCCGGGCGCGGCCCGTCTGCCTCCCGCAGGGAGCTGCCCGGTGGGCTTTCCCTTTCGGTGCCCCTTCTCCATAAGGCTCCTCGGCTTTAGCCGATTAAAGTCGGCTTGTGTGGTTGTGGACGATATCCGCTCACGGGTTTTGACGTGAAATGTCTCTCCCGCCGCGGCGGGTCCCGCCTGGAGCACTGGCATCGCCCGATGCCACGGCCCCTCTCGCGTTTGAGGAACGCGACCTCAGATAGCCCCCTCTGGTCTGAGAACACCGATGCTTTGGGTTACTAGTTCCTTGAAGCTACGGCTTACGGGATGTGAAAACCCTGAAAGGAGTTTTTACTGTCCAAAAATAAGACTAGTAGCGACTTTTTAAATGCACCAGTGTCTTGGTCTTAGCAGGTGTTTTGTAGCACAGACTAGAGGTAGACCTGTCAACAAAAAGCCATAGTCCGGCGTTGTCACAGCTTTTGTTGCTATGTCTGTGCAAGCTGTAGGGATGCAATAAGTGTGCCTTGCTATTTAGAGCTGCCAGGTGCCAAAGTGGTAAACTCAGAGAAGGTTCTTGGATATCCAAAAATAAGCTAAAGCTTTAAGTTCCTGTTTTCTGAAAGTTCTTTTCCTCCCATTTTTTATTTTAATGCCGTCTATAAGTGTTTTCTTGAGAACTTTGTTACCAATAGCTTCATTTTATGCCTACAGGGTGCTATTTGTCAATTTCTCATAGCAGGCTTTCATGTGAAGCCTCCTATTCCCCCTTTCACCTCAGTGACTAGTTGTAGGAGTTTGTGCTAGTCAGGGAACAGTTAATTAGCTTTAATTGCTGGCAGTGGCTTAGCTTCCCCAGAAGGGAGGTGGAGGACAGGCCATAACTACCGGGCTGATGACAGTAATTAAGACTAGTTAGCTGTTCTGTGGCTGAAGTCAAAATGCTATAATCTTCCCCCGTGAATTCACCTGCAAACCACTCGGGAGTAAATTTACAGTTTGGAAAAATGCATAAGTAATGATCATAATAAGAATATTTCTTCGAATTTTATTCTCTAATTGCTTTGTTATGGTAGATAATTTAGCAATAATTGCAGTAGGAATTTAGCAATAATTTTGAAGGAAAAAAAATCCAGAGTGATGCTAACTGAAACACTTTAGCTGAATACACTAATAAAAACTTAACTTCAGGTAGAATTCTGGCTTTGACTGGAATGTTGTCAAATATTAACCTTGTTGAACAGAGGCTTAAATCTAATGTAGACTTCAGGTGAAACAGCTCCATGTAGACAAATGTTAGGTGGTTGGCTAAGATTTTTTTAAAAAGAATTAGGAATATGAACGTGAAATGCTGCTTGGCATTTAACAGCAACTTCAATGGGAGAATGATGGCAATAAGGAAAATGATCTATTTAACGAAAAAAATTCAAACAACATAATTGGGCTAGTGTTTGCTGTGGGTTTTTGTGTGTGTGTGTATATATATATATATCATGGAACTAAACGTTTCTACAAACCAAAGTCATCAAAGCCATGCTGCTACAAGTAATCCCTTGAACAGCTGGCAAATGGTCAATGTCTTTTCTTTTTTAATTGCTGTTACATAGATAATAGAACTTAATGGTTTCCTGATGTACTTAATACTCTAAAATGTGCTAATTATTTTCTGTGTGGAGGGGCTGTTTAAACTATTCTAAATCTAACTCCCAGTATTTTTAAATATGTCTAAAATACTCTGATTTCTCAATGGATATAAATTTTCTTTTCTGTAAGTGGAAGCGTTACTTGCATTTGGTGTAACTCCGTTGTTGTACTACTAACATTGTAGTTAAAGTTTGCCTGTGCTTATATTAAGTTTAAATGGTCATTGCATTGGTTTTCTCTGCTTAAGAAGTGGGTTTGCATAGAGGAAAAGTGAATTCCTTTTATCTTTTACATTAAAATTTCACTAATTGGATGAAGAGCTAATTACGCTTGATGTACATCCTCCCCAGATCTCAAAGCTTTTGAACGAAGACTTACTGAATACATTGCATGTTTGCAACCAGCTACAGGACGTTGGAGAAGTAAGTCTGATGTTCCAAGGAATAAATAGGATTCTTCTATCTTTCAAGCTTTTTAGATTTTCTAGAGTATATCTTTGATTTATGTTTGCCCAAACAAAAATCTGTGCCTAAACTCTTTAAAATTTCAGTGGCATACATTCAAACACTCTGCAACAAGATAATGCAAGATACCAAACTAATACTTTAGCCAGGGTTAGAAAAACAAGGTCGAGATGAATTTGCTCAAGGCTGATTAATTCTGGTAATACTTGGGACATTAAGTTGTTATATTTGTTTCTGTTTTGCGTTGGTTTTTTTTGAAGGCTCAGACTTCCCAGACAGTCACTATAGTTACTTGAACTAAATATGATTGGGTTAGATAGTCCCTATAAAATGTAAGGTGAAAAAGTTACAGCAGTGTGCCTTAAGGGCAGAATATATCCTAATCTCTGTTTTAACAGGAAAATTTGAAGGAGGGGGGAAGGCAGAAATACCACAGATATTCTGCCAACTTTGGGATCATTTCTTTTATGGTTGAAACAGACTGCTTTTCTTTGTTCTTAGATTCTGATGAAATTTCCATCCTCAAAGAATACAGACGTTTTTTAGCACATATAAAATAGCATCTTTTCTCCTGAGAGGCCAAGAGGTTAATTTCAAATGAAGGAATTGGAAGAACGACTACTTAAAAAGCAAAATGAAAAAAACCAGCCGACCCCAAAACGCAACCAACCAAACACCACCACCCTAAACCCTAAACGATTGTTTCACAGCAATCGGGAAGCAAGCAGATATTTGTAGTAGATCTGCACAACTTGTGCGCACCTACTGTAGGAATGCATTTGGCTTCCAGAATTGTCAGATAGAATTTTAAAAAAAAAAAAAAGTACTGGAAACTTCTAAGCATATTTAAATGAGGTTTGCATAACTAGTATTGTGTTCATGAGCTTACTTATTTTCCTAACTGCTTGTTTTGCTGGTTTTGTAATTCATGTAAAAGAGGGACTTTTTATTTTAACTATAATGGGGTATTTAACCCAATGTTAACTTTTCCTCCCGGTTATCCTGGAAAAAAATTGTTTATATAGAGAAGAAGCTTTATGCTTTTGATAGATCTTTTTGAAATTTCTTTTGAAAACGTAACTTGTTAGGGATACTTTATTTTTTATTTTAAATTTTGTGATATCAATACGGGATATACAACTCAGTAGTAAATTACCGCAGTTTTACAGATCTGAAAGTGGTATTTCATTAATATCTGGGTTTTGTTTTCAGCTTCTTTCCTATGATCTTAAAGAGGCTGGTAACTCTGGGCCTTCTCTTTTTTTTTTTTTTTATGTGTTCGTTTTTGTTTTCCCCTTGTTCCACCCCCCAGTAAAAGACTTTATTTGCATCCAGAACTTCAGGCTCCACAGAAAACACTCAGAACTGCAAATGTCCAATGAGACCTGCAAGGCTTTGTGGGTGTGCAATAGAATATGAGCTTTCTTTACCTCTGTATTTGTGCTGTTTTCTTTCTCCATCAACCCCTGTTCCCCAACCCTTTGTAGTCTCTCAAATCAGTCTAGTATCTTTGTTTCTCTAATACGTATCTAGCATTATCCATTTACAGTGAATTGATTGTTCATTCTGGATGTGTAGAGGTTTTTATTAATCTTTATGTGCTAATGTTAATGTGCCTTCTAACTCCTGTTTAAATGTTGTGGGGTTTTTTCTCTGTCAGCATTCCTTGATTGTAATGGTGTTGATTGGGGTGGGGAGCATAACGCAACTTGGATGTGCCCCTGAAACTGCTGGTGCTAGAGTCTCAGGCTTTTCTTGCGTAGAAGAGCTAGCGGGATAGAAGCTTTAGTTCTCTGCAATTTAATGGTGCTGCATTTCTATTGCCCAGACTGCATAAGCTCAAATAGCACACGGAACATTTGGTACAACTTTTGCTCTAGTCTTCCAACTCCTATTTTTGCTAACCGTGCTATTTCAGAAACTAATTTCTTCAAAGCATCAGGATGCTTTTACTGGGCAGAATTTAGATTTTGGTACTACTTGTCCTATCCAGGAAACTTGTACAGAATCTTTACGGTTTCACACAATAGAAGTTTCTTTGCCTATTTTAATTGCTAGCTTCCAAGTAGAAGCTTTTCCTCCCTCAGAAGTGGGAGAAGAAATAAATGCTTAAGAGCTGCTGTTGAAAAATAAATGCTTTTTAATAGGAGTGAGGTGTACTGTTCATGACTCTCGTTCTTTTCTTTATCAGTGATTCTGATAGTGGTATCAGTCTGCACAGCAACCGGTGCTTGGAACTGGTTAATAGACCCGGAGACACAAAAGGTAAATGCTAATCCCAAATGTAGTCTGTTCCATAGCTTGGTGTTGCAGTCAAGTGGTATAGTATTTTGAACAGCGGTTCTCCCGTGAAACTGTGAGGTCATTTTTAGTGAAGCTCTCAAGCTGTCTGGAATTGCTGTGGAATATGTCCTGGAACAATGCCTACCAAAGTGCTACACCTTGAATGCTTATCTAAAGATTTGTTCACAAGTACTTAGAAATGGCTATGAGCAGTACTTTTTTTTTTTTTTAATTAAGTGAACTACGCAGCAACTTTCTGTATGTTTTAAAAGGTATGCAGTGGGACCAATCTGATTTCTTTCCTAGGTGTCTTTTTTCACATCGCTTTGGAATCACCCATTTTTCACAATTAGCTGTATTACCCTAATAGGCTTGTTCTTTGCTGGCATACATAAAAGAGTGGTCGCACCATCAATGTATCCTTCGATCGTGTTTGTCAGATTAAAAGTGTTGTAGTTACTGCTGTCATTGAAGCTTGTGCCAATATTGCTTTTTCAGTTTTTACTTGCTCTGTGTACAAGTTTTAGCTGCTTTCCTTAACGCAATCCACACAGTATAGCAGCCCGATGTCGAACCGTTTTGGCAGAATATAACATGTCTTGTGATGATGTAAGTTCATTGCCTAAACCTCGTTCTTAAAGGAATGCAAATAATTTGAAAAGACACACAGTTTTTTTTTTCTGAACAGCACTTGTATATGCCTTAATAAATTCTGTGTGTCTGCAAAATGGGAATGTAGAATACTCAGTATTGTATTGTGTGTTGTTTTAAACTTAGCCTGTAAAATTGAAGTGTGATTATTGGTCTAAACTTTTTTTTTCTGTCTTGCAGACTGGAAAATTAATTTTGAAACCTAGGCCTCATGTTCAATAAGGGCTGTCTTCCTTCAGTTTTTTTCCACTGCCATGGAAACCAAAAATGACCTTTTTTTAAGGTAGTATGACAGCAAAAAAACAAGCAGGACTGGTTGTCACTGCCTGGGGGTGAAAGTCTTACACAGTTGACAGTGAAAGTGTGCAATATTACTTTCTTGAATATTTATCCAAATTCTTTATCATATTACCAGTGCTCTTGCTACTTCTGATTACCTCTTTTTCAGTATTAGTGTCACTTTTTTACTTCAGCTAGAACAGAACATACAGGTGAAGTATGTTAATCGGCTGTGAAGTTGAACTTGAAAATCAAACCTCATTTGTGTTATGTGTCTTTGTAAGCTATTGTAAATAGCAGATCAATGCCAATGTTCAGGAAAAGAAGTAATATTTGCTGTGTGGATTTTTTTTGTTGTTGTTCTCATGAACAGTATTGAAAGGAACGCTTACCATTCCCACGATGTTTTATTAGCACACTTACTCATTACAGCTGTCCTTGTCTCCTGGTCACTCTTTTTGGAACAGCTTGCAGAAAGACTGTCTGTCTGTGCTGGAGAAAACTGCTCTTACTGTTTAAGAACTTTGCAGATATACCAAGGATCATGTTTGTCAAATTGTACATACAGCACACCGGCTGCTTTCACGGTGGTCATACATAGCTCCTTGTTTGATCTGGTTCACAACACTGCTATTTTAAGATTTTAATATTTTAAAAATTGTCTTAAATATGCTTGTATCTTCTTGATTGTAAGGTTGTACTGTATCTTAAGTCCACACGACCGTTCTGAGTGGATTTTTATGCTGTGATAGTCTGAATATGGAACGAGTATTGCAAATGTGTAACTTCAGATTTGGTGAAGAAAATATCAAGAGTGCCACAATAAAATAACAAAAGCTGTTATTCAGAGTGTTAAAAGCAAGGTGTGGATGTTATATGCATAAAGTGTAACTTTTGAGTAGCTGAAATTGTAAAGGATTTTAAGAGTTTAAGTTGTTCAAGGTGCCTTTTTAATTGTTTCGAACTCTTTTAATTGACTAAAACTGCAAAGCTGGTGCAACTTCAGTAACTCCTACTACAAGGTAGACTGGCTTTTAAAAGCAGCCTATTGATTTGTCAGCTGAGACATTAAGAATTGTCTCGAGTAATCTTTTCCAGTTAGTCTCCTGCCCATCCATTATTTTTAACTGCTGTATATTTTGTAGGTAAATGTGTATAAAATAAATTCTTTGTATAAACAGATGTCACCTTCTTTTGTGCTGTGCAAGTACAGATCTCAGATGAACTTCAGAAGTTTATAGCTGAAATCTGTAACTTTTATACCAGACTGACATTTCCTGTATTTGATGGGGGTTCTTAAAATTTAATGTACTGACACCAGAGAGCAATTCCTTCCAGTTTTCCATCCTACAGGTCAATCCGGCCTCTGCGAGTGTTGTCAGAGGACATTGTGTCACTCGGTTTTTGTCCTGGGGAGACATCCAGAGTGGAGTCACCCCCTGAGGGTACCGCCGGTGCCGGGCTTACCGTCCCGCTCTGGGGTAAGTGACCCCGTTTCGCGGGCCCGGCCTTCCCGCTGCCGGGCTCCGGTGGCTGGGAAGCCCGTGGCCGCCGGTAGCCGCGGCCGGGGCGCGGCGGGGCCGGTCTGCGCCTGCGCGGGGGCTCACACGTGTGTGCGCCGGCGCCGAGGGCGCGGCGGAGCCATGGGGAAGAGCCGGGCGCGGAGGTTTCGCAGGGCCCCCGTCGGCCCCGCCGGCCCCGAGCAGCGCCGCGACGGGGAGGGCGGCCCCGAGGAGGAGCCGGCCGCCGAGCTGCTGGAGAAGGTGCGGGCGGCGAGAGGGGGTGACCGCGGGGGGTGGGTGGGCGGTGGCGGGCTCGGCCCTCCGCGCCCCGCCGGGCTCCCCTTCTCCCCATCGTGACCGGGTCCGGGGGGCTGGGGCAGGGCGGGGGCCGCGCTCCGCCCCTCTCCGTCCCAGGAGATACCGCGGAGGAGTTCTGGCAGTGCCGGGGTTCGGTGCGCCCGGCCGGGGAGCGTTCGACAGGGAGCCAGAGCGAGGAGTCCGAGACACGCGTAAGAAATGACTGATGGAAAATAAGGAAAAAAGAGTGGGTTTGGCCACTTGTCGGCCACGCTCCTGCTTTTGGTGTAAGTATTCCAGGTGAAAACTGTAGTTTAAATCTCCTCCCGCACTCATTACTTCAGAATCGGAAGTAAAAATCTATTTTCCTTTAAGTAAATAAATCTTTGTTCACTCATTGAACAAATCGCTACTTGTTTGTTCTTCGGGACTAACTTATTTAGCCTTTAAAAAAAATGACAAAAAAGAGAGTACAAAAATATGTAACTGCATAGGTGAGGATGGACTGAGAGACCTCTAACAGTTTCTGTGAGGCGGGATCTGATGTACCACTCTCTTCCACTCCCCTCTTCAGCAGATGTTTATCTTTTCTGTTAGGTTTTCAGTGAACTCCGTGACCCTCCAGGATAGGCACTTCTGTTGTCTTATCGCTTTTACCGTTTGCAGTTCTTACATCTCACCTAAACCTCTGCTAGAGCACAAGTCAGTGTCATATTTTGGATGCTTGCTTCCTGTCTTTAAGCAGATGGTTTAGTCTAAAGGCTATCATGTGTTTTCGTATTTTGTGATTCTTCAGTTTTTCTTTATGGTAGCATGTACTATGTCTCATACTTCCTTGAAGGTGTTTTTCCTCCCACTTTTCACTTTTGTCTTTTTTTTTTAAACATGATAATTGAAGGCAGGTACGAGGCCTCACCAGTGCCAGCTAGTGTCAAATCTGTGAACTACGGCTGTCTTGTTAAGCACCCAGAATAGTATTTACCTAGTCATATAGTTAACACACATAACTCAGGCAAGGATTTTTAAACTTCCATGGAAGTTAAAAGCTCTTGATTCCATTCAGGAGCAGTAAAACAGGAGCTACAGTGCTGAGCCTGCAAATCAAAAGGCAGATGAGTCTTTTCAGCTGCCTTTTCCCTTCCCGTTCACCTGCCCTGTTTGTGTGTCCCCAGCTGCAGCATCCCAGTGCCGAGGTGAGAGAGTATGCCTGTGCCAGCATTTCCAAGCTGCTGCAGCAGAAGCATGTCATCCCAGCCTTTCTGCAGAGGGATGTTGTCCGCTGTTTAGGACCCTTATTGATGGATCACAGTTTAGCTGTTCGTGAGACAGCTGCGGGCGCTCTCCGGTAAGCAACTGTTGATATTCAGAGTTAGAATGAGGTATTCCTGGTATGGTAAAGAAAAGAGTGGGTTTTTGCTGTTAAAAGCTGAGAACTTGAATGTCAGCTTCTCTTGCTTGAATTGCATTTTGAGTAAGTAAGTATGCCTCCATCAGTCAAAGTCCCTGAGAGAGGGGTTTTCTTGCTCCAATAGGTTGCCGTGGGGCTTTAATGTCAGGAGCAGGGTTTAAGTTAGTTACTGTTGTTTTATCTACTGCCAAACGCTGCTTTCCAACCCTATGTTAGGGTAAAAAAACCACAACAGTAGTATGAAGAAATACGGAGAACTTGAATGCTGTTAGTATGGCAGTTTGTGTTTTGATATCACTGTGGGAGCGATGGGTTAGTTTGAGAATGCACATAGCTAGCTGGCTTTGAGAAACTTGTAAATATTGAGCAGCATCGTTTTGAGTTGGTATTCTGCAATCAGACCTACAGCTTGCTTTATTTGTACCGAAATGTAATGCTAATACTTGTTAACATTCATGTTGTATCTTACACTGAGGAATACCTGACAGAAGTCATGTTTTAGTACAGATAAGCTTTCTAGTTACCCTAAACAAGTAAGTGAATTATTTTTTTTTCTCCTAACACCAAAGTTATTCTTTTATGTTAGGAAAGTGGAAGACTAAAGTTACTAATTAAGCAGATTGATTTTAGAACATAAAGTACCATAACCTTTAGAGAAAAATACTAAATATATGGGTTTTTTTAAACATTACTGGAAAGTATTGTATCTGATCCAGAGCATTTATTTTTTTCCCCAGAAATCTGAGTGCTTGTGGAGGATTTGAAGTCTGTGATGACATGGTGACAAAAGACATCATGACACCCCTTGTCGCACTTCTGAAAGAGGTATGTTTATTTTTATTCTGATTTAAAAACTGATCTATCCATTTTCAAAAATAGCTCAATTTTTGTAGCTATTATCAAGATAAGAGATTTGAAAGATCTCTTAAAAGAACGTTTCAATAGGTTTAATAGTACAGAAATTATTCTAGAGATTTCAAAGCAGTTGCTTCTGCCTCCTGGCCTGGTAACTTGGGTCCGTTGTGAGTTTTGCTGCCTGGGATGATTTTTGCGTAAACGGTCTGGAGATTTTGGGATCTGGAACATTGGTCAAGACAAGTCTATTCTGTCAGTCAGGATCCAGATCCAACATTTATGTAGCAACATTATTCTAGTGAGGGTTTTTTGGTAAATAAATTTGTCTAAATGAAAGCTTGAATCTACATTTGGGTAGTTACTGCTATTGTAGAATAATCTGTACTGAATACCTATTCTTTGTTTGGTCCAGGTGTTGCAGTGCAGTTTGGAAATTGCATTGAATTCTGTCACCTGCTGTCTTTGTATGAGCAGCCTTGAGCAATACCATCATTTTCTGTATGTTTCTTCCCCATTTTAAAATATGGGTAATAGCATTATTGTAAAGCACAGTAAGACACTAGCTGAATTAATCTTGTGATCAGAAAGAACTGCTGAAAATTGCATACAGACTGTATTAGCAAGAAACAGCATTTCAGGTTCTAAAATTGTTAAGAATTTCTTTCTTTAAAAAATGCTTCTAAAGGCTATTGAATGCAAAACAAGTACTGTAAGAGGCTTCCTACAAGAGGAAAAAAAAAAAAGAATGATTCAATTCCATTGTGGTCTAATTTTCATAAAGAGTAGGAAAACTTTCATAAAGAATAGGAAACCGGTCAGGTTTTCTGGTAATAAACACTTCATGAGAGATCTCTCCATCCACTCTGCTGTTAACGTTTTAAGTTTTTTGCCTTTCTTTTGGTTTGTTTGTTTCCCAACCCTGGTTCTCTTGTTTGGCTGTAGTGTAGCACTGGACTAGATCCTAACCAGCTCTCTCCAAAGAAATGCAGAGAGATGAACAAAAATTATATTGAAGACATAGCCAACGAGGCTATTAATTTGCTGTGGAATGTATGGTAAGTGCTGGGGGAACACTGACCTTTTAGAAAAGCTAAATTAAATCATTCCTGAGAAAGAGCATGGTAATTGAGGCAGAAAAGAAATGACTGTTCTTGCATGGGAAGAGGTATTCAGTTGCTGATTCTGATTTCTGATTGTGTTGCTCCTATGTGTGCCTTGCTTAATAAATGGCAAGCCCTCATCTGATCTAAAATACAGGTTTATCTTCTACTGTAAATTACTTCTGTAAGTGAAGGATTCTGAAAATGCACAAAGTTGGTCATTACTTTTAGGAGAGTGACAACATTTTTTTTTTCTGTTGGTTGCTCATCCTAAGTTCTGATACTTTTTTCTGAATATGTATCCTTATCATCATATGGGAGATGGAGAAAATTAAATTCTGATTGGCGGACTCCAGTGCTCTGGGAATATGAGGAGTTTTTGTACTACTTTCTCCCTCTGCAGGTCATCCCAAAAGTTAATATTATATGTTTGGACAAACTATCCCTTAGTGACCGAGGCACTGATACAAATCGGCTTAAGCATGTGAGAAAGAATGTGAATTGTTCAATTAGTAGTCTGTTGGACATTTTACATGTTTACATTGGAAACACCAGGTGAAGGAAGAGAAATAGCAACACTATTAATACAGAAATAGCTATAAACATTGAAGTGATACAAATCTGTTCTGAAAGTTCTCCTTGAATTTTTTATGTTTGTTTTGTAACAGCTCCACGTCATTATACACTTTGGTCCATACAGAATTTTGTTTTGTACTGTACAGTATTTTAGTGGAGCTGCCTCTATGGCTGGCTGGCTGGCTGCTGGCTTGAGGCCTTTTTCATAAAAGGGTTTGCTTTTTTTTGGAACAGTACAGAAAGTGCTTGCTCAGCACCTTACACAGCATACATGACCCTTTGTAACTGACTCAACAATGTTTTGTGTTCATTTTTTTTATTGCTTGTGTAGACATAAGTGCTTTGGAGCAGGAACTATAATCATTAAGTGTGCTATAAATCACTTCTGTGTTTTGAACTTTGTGGCAATGACCACGAACTGCTGACGTCGTGGCTAAGTTTGGTACTGATAAAATTGGGGCTGGCATTGATGCTGAGACATAGTATCTTCAAAAGTAAATTTTTGAAGACCCTTGTAGCTAGCTAGGTTCCGTGCTTTTTTAGTTTGAATTTGTCTTGTATCAATATATTAGTTTAAAAATGGGAACAGCTGTGAACACTTGAAGAAATACAAATCCCACTGTTAGATAATTACAGTAAATGTCACATTTTGCATTTATTCAGCATGCATTTCTGAATGTTAGGAGCAGTCACTTTCTGGAGTAAGCAAATATTGACGTGAGAGGCAACAGCCCGCTCAGTTTTCAGTGAGTTTGCGGATGAAGTCTTCCATGGCTGCAGAAAGTCCTGGGCTGGCTTGTAGCCTGCAGCTATAAGCTGCCTTTCATGCCCTGTCTGGATCTGTCTGCATGAGACTCTATTTAGGCTCCCAAATAAGCTCCCAAATACTGTGTGTGAGGAAGCAGCTGGCAGAGGCCAGCTTTCCTCAAAGGCATCCAGGGTATCGCAGCCTCTCTTTCTCCATTTTAGACAGAGTTGTTCATAACCTCGACAACGAAGGATAGCTTTTTGACTGATGTGTAATTCTTAAGTGGATTTTTAAAATGTGAGTAATAGTGAGTCCACGTTACTTAAAATGTTGTTGCGATAATTTTTTCCTGGGAAAAGCGTTTTATTAATCTTTTTTATGCATTAGTGAATGCAACAATACCGCGGTATACATTTTCAATAAAGAAGGATGTCTGGAGGATGTGTTACATTACATGAAGAAATTTTCCACGAATGTAGATCTGGCTATTTCAGTAGGTAAGTGGTAAAAAGGGAACCTAAGGATTTAAAAATACTTTTTTTTTTTTCTTTACTGTATGAATATAAACTGATGTCACATCCATTGCATAATGCACTTGCCCTAGCATTACTTCAACTTTGCACTGAGTATAAGACTTCAAATTCCCTTCTGAACAGCACACCATTCAGAAGTTGACATCTGTTGCGCTTGTTTTCAGTCCAAAGGAGAATGGCTTATTGGTGGTTACACGGGAGGAAAAATTTTGTGGAAAGAAAGCTCTAGATGGAGGCTGTGTTTTTCATTTTGTTTTCTGGTTTTGGTAATGAAGGGTTTAATTCGTAGACCAAAGAACATAGTCCATCTAAAAAAAACCCCAAACAACTCCTATCACTTTCAACATGGTTTCATTAGTTATATTGTTAATATAGTCTTATAATAGTCTTACAGGTATACGCGCTCACAGCATTTTTTGGTGTTTTCTTTAGTCAGTATACAATGGAGGAACTGAATTTTGAGTAGCTGAAATTAATACAGCCAGTTCCGTGTCTGATGTGGTACTGTCCTCACCTCTTTTACATACGGGTTTGCCATAGAACATCTTTTCATCTAAAACTCAGTTTGTAAAGGGCAGCGTCATAGCATTACAACATGATGCTGCACTAAATGTTTTTTCCACTGTCTTACGTTTCATTACTCCAGCTTTCAGGAGGATAATGCTTTCCCATTAGGTGAGTGAAAGCTACTATTGGGTTTGTTAATTATTTTTGTTGTTTGCTGCAGCGAACTGCTTGCAGGCAGTGACAGAGGATAATCCAGATCTTCTTTCTTCATTTAATGCTTCTGCACAACAAATATTGGAAACGGTGATGTTGTGTCCAGAGAGCACCATGAAGCATGTCCTTCTGAGAACACTGATAGCAGGTACGATGTTCAAGGGCGTTCGTTGCTTTGTGATGGAGAGTATGGCAAGTAAAGGAGGGTGGGAAGGGCAGACAGCTTAGTCTTCTCTGCTATAGTCCGGGCATCGGATTGCCAAAGCCTCATGGTTCATGAGGTTATTTCTGTCTTTGGGACCGTGTTTTGGAGTGACCAGATATTTGCAGCTAGTTTTAAAATTGTTTTAAATGCTTGATTCCGAATTTGGTGCCTGCTTAGTGTGATAACCCATTTTAACTGTTCATTTGGTTTTCAACAGTGGAATGAGTCAATAATAAGTAGTACAGGAATTGTTTTGGTCTTAATAGGCTTAGATTTTTTTACCTAGGATTCTCTATCTTGCAGTCGTCTTTCTACCTCAAATGCTTAACCATGGTGATTTTTGATACTGGAGTGTAATAAACGTTTTCTAAGGATTCTCAAAATTCATTTATCTCATGTGGATTTGTTATCGCAGGTAAAGTGTCACCAGGGTCACTCTACGTAAATATTCTGTGCATACTTACATGATGAAATTTACGTGAGCTTAATATGTGGGCATAACATGGTTATTACAGATGAGTATATGAAATGCTAAACAGAAAAAAATACGAGTCTGTAGAGAAAAGACTTGAACATTCATACTGAAATATAAGCACTGAGTATTTTAAGTAGTGGAGGCTGCATCCTTTGAAAAATATATGTCTATTACGGAGCTGGGAATTGAGTATTTGAATAATTTTTATATTTCAACTATCTCATGTTTAGGCACTATCTGGAATATCAAGGATACCATTCCACCAGGCAGCCTGGGAAGCATGGTTAATGCAATCCTGAAGATATTTTCAGAATCGTTAGCAATAGATGCTGGCGAAATGATAATTCGTATGAATGAAGCTGAAAAAAACAGGTTAAAACTTGCTGCGGAGGCAGAAACAGAAGAAAACATGAGTGATGTTATAGACAACTGTGTTTTGAGTGAAGATGACATGGAAGAAATACCAAAAGGAAAAGTCAGGAGAGAAAATGATATTTCAGATCTACTTCCAGTAAGTGTGGCTGGCTGGTTTTTGGGCAGCTTCGTGCATTTGGCTGAGCATCTGACTGGTCTTGATGCAGTGTTATCCAGAGTAAACTAGTTACGAGTGTTACTAATCCTAACTCCCAAACAGCTTGACTATTTTAGCTGAAACTTCAAAGATGAGCATGGAGAATTTCAGCACAACTTGTTCCAAAGTTGTCAAGTTGCATGGCGTATCAGGAAAGCACATTTCCTTTTTTTTCCTCTAGCGGAAGGTACAGGCTTGTCTGACACTTCTACCTGTAGCTGCTGCAGGAAGTTCTGAGCTCTGTATAAGGCGAGTGAAACTTCTAATGGCTGTAGCATCTAATTAAGAAGCCGTAATGCTTCTAGTGGCGTCGGTCATGAGTGGAGATGACACAGAGGTTAACGAATGCATTTACTAGTGTGTACATGAAATGAACAACAGAAATAAAACATTACCTGACATTACCTAATCTTGTCTGTTACAGTGTGGGTGGCATTTCTTAAAGGTAAAATTTCTTCGGAAGCATCCAGCAGAAAGATAACTTGGGTTTTTTTTCCCTCTTTATTTATTTATTTAATGGGGAGGGATGAGAAGCAGAAATGGCTGGAGGATTGTATTTTTAACTGACAGCCTGGATACTTTAAATTGTGCTGAAATGTTGTTTTACAAAATTTAATTTGGTTCATATTTTTTTTCTTTTTTAGTCTGATAAGTGGGAACTGAAAGAAGTGACAGCTTTACTGATGGCTCAGCAGACTGCTCTGGAAATCATTGTTAATATGTGCTGCAGCGAAGGTTTGTAGGAATCTTTTCCATTGCAAGTGTTGTGATGCATTGATGCATTTTGTTCCTGGTCATGTTTAGTTTGCTGTTTGGTGATCTTAGCTTTTAAGGGTGAATGCATATAGACTCATGTCCCTGACACCCTCATCCGAGGGGCAGATTGGACTGTATTTTTATTACTAATTTAAGTGGTTTTATTCCCATTTAAATAATTTCTGTCACTTACATATTTTTCGCATTATGCTATATATGACAACATTTAAGAACAAACAAAAAAGCGCTGTGCCAAAAAGATATTTCCTAAAAAGTATTACAGCAAATTCTTTGTTCGGTTGGAGTGTGGTCTGAGTGCTCGTCTGATACAGTGTGGGCGTGAATCCTATTGCAGGACTGGGGCATCAGTTTTTTTAAAGCAGATAAATCTTCTAGTTTTGATTTAGTTTTGATACTACAAGTGTTGCCAAAGAAGGAGGAGAGACAGCTTTCGCATGCAAATCTGTCAACAGTGCAACTTTTGGCTGCTCAGAGTTCCACCTTGATGAGCCTTTTCTCTGCCTTTTTGGAGGAGAAAGAAAGGCTGTTATTCCAGGGGGGTGTGGGATATAGATATTTTGTATCTTCTGTGAACTCTGAGAAGCAGTTTTGATAGCTTTTCTCCAAATCTTCAGGAAGACAAATGATTCTCAAATTCTGTCTAAAATGAACAAAGAGCCCCCCAAAACTCCTTCAAAACCTAAAAATTTTAATTGCTAGTACAGTTGGAGAGCCTGATGCAAAAGTAATTGTGTAGGAGATAACTTCCTAAGTAAATCTTTCAGGTTTTAATAAAATCCACAGTAATGCCCAGATATTCCCAATGGTGATTTTTTTTTTCTTTTGCAGCGCAAGGAAATTCTGCACCTAGTAATATGAAGCTCCTTTCATAACTGCATTTCTCATCTAATGAGCTGTAATTCATAAGCTCTCCCCTTTAATTGGAAAATCTCTTGTGGATAAGCTGCATATTCTGCCATTCACTCAGTGTAATGTAAGGTTGATTGTGTTGTATTTCACTACAGTACTTTACCCATTCATGGGCAGACAGAAACATAGTCTGTAGAAATTAAAAGGAATCCAGAGGCAGCTGTTCATTTAATTTTCAAGTTATTTGAGGACTAAAATAGCTTTAGCCATTGTGCTGAGCTCATAGAAACACTGAGCTTGCCACAGAACTGAGGGAAATAACCAGGCTGGCAAGGGATGCGTTTTGCTGAACGCTGGCCGGTGTTTGGAAGAAGCAGAATTCTCTCACCTTAACGGGGACACGGGAGGGAAGCCAGGAGACTCCAGCATAGCTGGCCAGTCTGCAGTTCCTAGGGTACCAGCACTAGTTAGGATGGGATTACCATTGGAAATGCTTCTGTGTTTCCAAAAACGGTTCAAGAAACCTGATCTTAGTTAAGGGCTGATGTGCCAGAACCCGGTTCCTGCTCAGCCCTGGCACTCACTGTGAACACAGGACTACGGCCGTCTTCTGTTGTTGCTGAATTGCGTGGTCAGCTCGTATAGTTGTCATTCAATTTTCAAAGGAGATTTTTGTTTGCTTTGCTTTGTAATTTTTTAGAAGGGGCAAGAGACTGACTGAAAGGGGGATGTCTGCTTTGTTTTCATGCTTGTTGGTACTGTGGGGTGGTAAAGCATAAAAGAACCATTCTCTCACACAAAGGCTATTAACACTAGCATATTACAGCTATAGAATTAATTGGCTGTTACCATAAGCAAAAGAAGATGCCGGTATGATCAAATTGCCACAGCCTGATGAGTTACTTTGCATCAGATAAACGGTAGTCATCACCTTCAAATAAATTCTTAAGCTGCTGCACAGCGCGGGTGAAATGTGTTCATTTGGACCTTTCTTGCTGTATTTTAAGTGAATGAATTTACTTTTTGCCACAGAAAAAGTGCATGGCTGCTACCGTAGTTACTACAGTACCTAGATCTCACGTGAATCTGTGTTGCTAGACAAAAATTACTTGGAGGTGAATATGGTATTTTTTCATCACAGCAGTTAAATACCCTGAACCTGTGTACGCAGGCAGAGCTTTCGCCCATTGGTGAGGAGGATCAGTCCAACCTGTAGACCGAGGACTTGCGTAACACCAGTGTCACACCAGTTAAAATGTAACTAGGTTCAGATAAATCAGTGTAAACTGATATAGATATATATATATATCAGTTTCAATATAAACCACAGACTTAGCTTGTGCTCGTTTGGCCGAGTCTGCCTTCAGCCGTGGGCAGATGGTTCACTGTGCGGTAGCTGTGCCCCTCAGTAGCACTACCTCAGCCCTTCACGCCATGCCTGCCCTTACAGCTCTGATAGTAGAGTGCACCCTGTAAGTGTAAACTTTCATCAGGTTTATAACTATAAACCTAGTTTAATTTAAGATAACGTTGCCTGAAGTGGCTAACAGAGATCATCTGGCTTGCTTTGGCTTGTTTTGCTGCCGTGGTTTCCTTTCAAGTGACCTTGCTGTGGCGACAGTAACATCTTCACGCAGCCCAGCTAGTGCCTGGGCAGAGGATATCTGTCTGTGGCTTCAGTATTGCCAGAGGAAACAGTCGCCTTACACTAATTGCCGGTAGTAAACAAGTTAAGTTAAACTGGTGTATTTGTATGCGAGAATCTACCTCAAAAAGTAAAATGGTACAATCAGAGTTAAAATCTTGGTAAATGTTTTATGAAATGTTTTTTTCTATACCTTTTTTTGATATCTTTAAGTGAAGCATAGTGAAGCACCCGTGTATGAAGATCCTCTTTTATAAGAATACTTGTTGCCTGAGTGAATATAAAATAACATTTTATGGGGCACTTCATTAGGGCCCAACAGCTTAAAGACTCCTAAAGCAAGAGCTGGAGCCAAGTCTAATTGAGAAGTAGGATACCTATTGCATGAGCGCTGTTGCATTTACAAGCCTGTTTTCTGTTCTCAGATCCCTCTGACGACGAATGGGAAGAACTCTCCAGCAGTGATGAAAGCGACTTGTTTATGGAGAACGCATACAATGAGGGGAGTGGGCTGCTAATGTCACCCCTGTGCCTCTCTGATGAGGTTAACTCAGCATTTCTGAACAACCTAATTCCAAAGAAGGTATTGTCTTTTATTTTATTTCTAACACATGGTACAGTCTTCCCCTTGTGCCTGATTTATATACCAAGGTAGGCAAACAAATTAGCCCAATTCATCTGGAGAAAAGGAATCTTTTTTTAAAATTTAGCTTTGCTTTTTTTTGCCTAGAGGTGGAAGCGTCATCACATGAGCTGTCTCGCCATAAATAATTTCTTCATGTAAGGGGGAATAGAAGGTTCGCGTGTTTCAGAAATCTGGTGCTTTTGGTTTTTTTTAATTTGGCTTTTCCAAAATACAAAGGTGGTTATTCCTTAATTTGGACATGAAAAAGATTACCCGCAAAAAGGAAGGGAACTTTGGGTGGAAGCATGACTGCCAGATTTCCATATTAGCAAAGTGAGGTGGAAGTAACGGAGGTGAATGGCAACAATCAGCACTGAGAAAGTGCGAGTTGCTATTTCCCCCTGTTGTATACGTAGTGTTGGAAGTACAGTGGTTGACACTGACAAGAATTCAGATGTTCTTGTTTCAGTGTTGTTTTGCTCATTCTTATTTGGGGTTGTAAAGATGAAGTTCATCATTTGAATCAGTTATTATGGTAGTTCATCAGCGTGGTAGAATTCTGACCCAAGACATAAAGTGCGAGGTGAAAACATTCAAGGCTTTTTGTAATTAATAGCAAGCAGTATAAGTTTCATGGCAAGGTCTTTTAGACTGCTTGCCATCTGAAAATTCTGTAGCAGAATCCGTAAGAAGAAAGATTTAAATAAAAGAGTAGCAGAAACCTAGGAAATCACCTTTTGTTCAGTACAGTTGGATACTTAAAATATGCTGTGCTTAACCCAATGTATAATTGCACCATTTGAGTGACTGAGGAAGATTCTAGCATTTTTAGCAGATGAGACACTTGCTACCTGGAAAGCTTAGAAATACATAGTTTGAAGTATCTATTTGACATGAAGCTAAAATTTCAGTCTTCCCCCCAAAAACACCTTAAAAAAAAGAAAAAAAAGAAAAAAAGAGAAGCGCTATATTGCTAAACCTTTCTTTTTCCCCTCCTCAGATTCTTGAAAAAACTGCTTTTCCGAACAGTGTTGCTCTAGACATCTGTATGCACAATCCGTCTTGGAAACCATTAATTAAAAAGTAGGAATTTCATTGTCTCTTTTATTATTTTTCATATATATTCCATTGTTTTAACACGCTTAGAAGGATTGTCCATCTTTGGGTTGCTTTTAAGATCTGGACAGTGGCAGATCTGATACATGATTTTGAATGAGAGATACAAATACTTGTGTAAACTGCACAACGTATCACAGCCTTATTTAATTCAAGATCCTTCTTTGTGTTTCAACATCTGTTTTCAAAGAGATCTGCTAAGTGCATTTTTTGTTTTGTTTGTTTCAGGCTGAATGCGGTGCAGTGTAGAGCTTTAACATGTCTCCACAGCATTTTGTTAGTGTCAGATGTGGATTGTCTTGGAGGACCTTCAGCACTTCAGTCCCTTGCACAGCATCTCTCGCAGCTAGTCTTTTCTAAAATGGGTAAGATGTTTGGTAAAGGGGGCTTGTTGACCTATTTCATATAGACATAAGGTAGCCATGTACGTTGCTAAGTTTTAATGCCATTATATTACTAATTTTATCCCTTTGGAGTTTCAAAACAAGGATACTGGATGTTGGAAATGTGCTGACAAAACAGTGTATCCTGATAAGCTGCGTTTATCCAAAGATAGATAAGAATGCTCCTAATGCAAGAAATACGTCCCTGTGTGCATGCAGAAAGTTACTGAGTTGGTGGATAAACCCTGCCTTGCTGCGAGACTTGGAACTGTTTGCTTCATCATGTTTGTGACAATAGCAGTTTTTCATTAATCAGACAAGCCGTGGAGAAGATGGGACATTTTCCTTTAAATGTGCAAACGAGCCTAAATAGACATGTGAAAAAAAGGGTATCTAACACAGTCTTTCACATATTTTTTTCTAGGAATCTTATGAAATTATGGCAAAGGTGGTTGTTGCAAAAATCTCCAGCATGTGCATGCTTATTACAGTAGGAAAGATAGCAACCGCCTTGTGTCTGGGACATGCTTTATGCGTACGATTGCATAGCTTTCTTGAAAATACATTTGTAATAAGGAAATGTGAAAAGATTTTATGACTAAATATTAAAGCTGTGTAACTTCCTGTTACGGTGGTGCTTCGATTTCAATGGAGAAGGCAATACACTTAATTTTTCTAAAAATACTACTTCAGAATATCGGATATATCCTGGTAAACACTATAACGTATCCACTGCAGTGCCTCTACGTTATTTCTTAGAGATACTGTGATGGTTTCCCCCTAGACCTGCTAGTGTCAGTGTTATTGGATGGTCTAGTGTAGATATGCAGCAGTTAGCATTTCCAGCTACCTCCTGTAACCTTATACATCAGATCAGCAGCATTCCAATAATACTGTTGGACCATTTACGCTATGATCTCTGTTACTGACACTAGAGAAGCTGAACTGAGATTATTTAAAAAAAAAAAAAAAAAAAAAGGCGGGGGGGGCGGGATGCAAAATCCCCCAGAAACCCAGTTCCAAGCTAATGATCTGGTTCCCTGACGGTCTGCTTCATTCAGACTATTCTGATAATCTGGTTTTATTTTAAGGTCAGTGATGATGGCTTTTCAAAAAATAAGAGATATTCTTCAAGGCTGGAAAAGCCTGCTGATTCTCAAAACTGTCAGAAAACATTTTTCCTAAGACGCATGTGTTGAAGTCTAGCATATGCATGGCTTTGTCATTTCTTGTCTCTTAAAAGCTTGAGAAGCTCAGTTTTCTTTCCTTCCTTCAAGCGTCTTCATTTGTAGCCACAAATGTGGTACGTGTAGTTCTTATTTGCTGTAGTGTATAGTATGACACTGCATTAATGCTTGAAAACGCATCTGCCTGCAAAACACGCTTTTTTCTCAATGTCGTTAAAAGCACGTGATCAGTCTATGGGAACATTGTTATTGAGAGCATAGTGCTTGAAAACCCTAAGATGCAGGAAATGAAAATAAATACGAAGACATATGCAAAGAAGTTCACATAAACTATCTGACTCATGCTTGAAGAGCAGGATTTGTAAGATTTCAGGGTCTACATGCTGCGCTTCGCAATAGTCAGAAAGTTCTTCCATGAAACTGGAGAAGTGGCTAGCTGAAGACAGAGGGTGCTAATAAGTTAGTTTAATGGCCCACGTCCATTTTTGTTAACATGCAATTTTTTTAATAGTTAAATGCTATGTAATGGAAACTGACAGATGGAGTTGATAACATACCAACATGTGGTTAGAAGGAATTCTGTGGTTTACAGGGTGAAAAAAGAGGCATAAAGATCCAGTTGCATACATGGGAAGGGAGGCAATACGGAAGAAATAATTGAGAGTTTCTGCATCTGGAGTAGTCCAGAAAATAAGAACACATTAGAGGAAACTAAAAAGCTTCAAGAAATGCAGAACGTGTATTGGAGATGATGGCTGGTATCGATGAATTTGTAGTTGAACAAGAATAATGCAGCGTTTGAATCATACATTTCTGAGAGGTTATTAAAGCACTGGAAACCACACTCTTTATATGAATTGGAAAGAGGCCAGTGTTCCGGATGTCTAAAAAGGCTGCTTAGAAGACGGAAGAAAGGAGTTAAAGTACGCAGTCAGCTTCTGTAGTTTTCCCAGTTCCTGTATTATGGCCTCGATGCGATACCAGTTTTCAAGCTTCTGTTCTGACGGCAGTGGTTTGTACCGTACGTTAGGTCACACCAGTGTCTTAACCAGGGATGTGCCTGAAAATGAGGACCAACTGTGGTCTAACCTGCAGATGCAATTAATACTGAATTCAAACAAATCACTATGGTTACAACCTACAAAGACCAGTCTCTGAAAATGTAGCTCTTCCTGTTTGTGGCAGTACCTGGAGGAACAATTAAGGGATTAAGGAATTTGTATTTCTTTGCTTCTTGTATCCTTCATCTTCCTGTTTAACTCTTGGCTCTGGGTTCAATTCTTTGACAGAACTCCCTACAGACACAGAATTCCTGGAAGCCATAACCAGCGCTTTGAGGGCTCTCCTACAAACAATGGCATCAAAGAACATCTCACAGGTAAAAGCTTTTCAAACTATAATTTATGTGAGATTGTGCTGGAAAGTTTTTAAAACAAAACCATTTAAATGAAATGCTAAATTTCAGCAACTGTGAACACTGAAAGAACAGATTTCATAGCATTCGCTCATCGTATTTTTCATGAACCTTACAGCAGACTTTTTTATATATCTCTTCCTTAACATGTAAACAGATGAAAAGTATTTCAAAACCAAAATAGCGATAAGCCACAGGACATCAATATAATGACAAGCATTTAGTAAATTAGCACCTAGAAATGTGGATTCTTTATTTTCTGATGTCATCTAGTTGAAGCTAGTTGTCCTTCTAGAATCTTGGGTGGACATGAATTAGCTAAATATAGGAATGAAGCATAATAGTTTGTTATACAAGACATAATACTATATGGTCTGCTGGTCCTTTCTGGCTTTAAACTGAAAAATGAGCTTCTATACTGTAAGTCGTAATGAGTTGGAAATACCTATTGAGCTCAGTAAATCTGTGAAAATCCCTTTGGGCTCAGAATTTTTTCTTTCAGCTTCATGACGGCCTTGGCTATGTTCTGGAAGAAACACCTTAAGAAGCTGAAAAGGGGTGTTTTAACTGTTCTCTGGCTTGATTACATTTTTAGAATTCGTGTAGTTTTCATAATACAGGACTGTTTCTCTGTTACAAATGTGCCTGTGTTCTGTAAAAGCAAATAATCTAAATGTCATGTTTAAAAACTTCCAGGAAAATGTAAATATGTCTGTCTATCTTCTTTTTTGTTTTTTTTTTCTTCTTTTTTTTTTCCCTTGCTAAACAGTGTATGACTCCTGAGCAGCTATTGGCTTTATGTGAAGCTGGTATTCACAGCAGCAATGCCAGTGTTAGAGTGAACGTAGTGAGCATCCTTGGAATTTCTGGCAGTGTCCTGGCAAAAGGACAAGATACAGCTGAAACACTAAAGGTGAAAAAGCAAATTTTGCATTACAAGTCTAAACCAGTTCTGATACTTCTTTCAATTTTCTTAGGCATTGCTGGAAAAATAATTTTTTCTTTCTTATTTCAGATGATTGGAAAATTTCTTCTTGAGGTTGCTATGAAGGAATCTTCTCTTGTGGTAGCAGGGGAAGCCTTGGATGCACTTTTTGATGTATTTGCAGATGGTAAAGAAGCAGAAAAGGCATCGGTACAGATCAAGTTGCTTCCAGCACTGAAAGAATTTCAGCCAGTGTTCAAAATGAGGGTAGGTATCAAATGCAGCCAGCTCAGGATCTCAACGCGTGATGTTGGTTAAAGCTTTGACATTTGGGCTGCTAAAAGAGATAATTAAGCAGGAACGTATGGCTCTATAATATGACCAAAAAAAGAAAACATGTAATTGAATTTCTGATATTCCGCTTTAGAGGAAGGCAAATAACACTTACCTTGCAGTTCATGGAACCGTCCAGGTAACAGGGCAGCATCTGCATTGCAACATCTGCATTACACCATCAGTATTATTGATGTCCAAATCACTGTCTTGTTCTGAAACCCGTGTAAAGAAAAAGGAGGAGAACAGCTAAATTGGTCAGAGAGAAGTCCCTTCTGAAGTTACATTGACATATTTTGGTTTTAACTTGCTGTAGTTCTAGGTGGACGTTTTTGTTCTGTTGGTGCTTAATTAAAATAGATCATGTATTCTGTATTTTCAAGAATCACAAGACCAGAATTCTAAACTGTAATTCTAAGTACATCCTTGTCTTAAATAGACCTTCAATATGACCTTCAATATGCTGTTTCTTTAGTCAGATGAAGCCTGAGTAGTGACTTTCATATTCTCAAAGCTAAGCGCTATACACATTAATACATAACTGGCAGTGCTACACTTGTTTGGTTAGTTAGATGTGCAAGGTCTTTAATATAAAAAGCTACAGAAAAGAAGTTTGTGTTTCAGATTTATGAATGAAATAGCATGCCAACAGTAGTCTCGTTTTAGGCAGAGATGTATTACGGTAAATTGACTCGCAGAAGTAATTGCTAGCTATGCATGTGCACATGTTGGAGTTCTCAAAAGGCAGGGGTGGCATGCCTTGACAGAAGACGTTTATACAATTACTGTAAAGGTTAGGTGAGCTAATTGGTGAGCTCCATTAGTAAAGTATGTATTTTTTGGTTTTACAGATGCGAAAAGAAGGCAAAGGACAATATAGTACAGATCAGCTGTGTGTTCTTGACAATGTGAAGATGAATTTGAGAAGATTCATTGCGTATCAGGAGACACTAGGGAAAACCCCAACTTGAAAGATCGAGGAACTTCAAGGTTTCCCTTATTGAATAATGTTTTCCAAAAAATATAACCATTTTGAACTTCTAAAATTTATTGTGCAGAGCGGTTTTGCTTTCATGCTAATACTGCATTTTTTTACGCTCAGTATTTTTATACTTCTGGGTTGATGCAATATGAAAGTCACATCAGCGTGAAAAAACATAACATACTTTGAGATTGTGTTAGCGGTGATGAGAATGTGCTCTTGCAGTCCTGAAGTCTGTATCACTGTCATTGTTTAGAAATCCTCACGTACCCTTGCGGAAAACTATAACTGCATGAAAAACTAATTTAGAGAATATTCTCGGTTATGTGCCAGATCAAGAAATAAATTTTAAAAGCTCGAGATATTTTTCAGGGGATTAAGCAGTGGCAGAATGTTCATATTTGCTCTTACCTATTTCTAGAATCGCATGGGCACTTATGGCAAGCTTCCCAAGAGACGTGTGTGACAATTGTCTAGATTACTGTCAGCACTTCGATCTGTTACTTCAGGTGGTTTATCGAAAACTGTTTCAGATTCATTGAAGATAAATTCAGTATGATAGCTTTCTGCTGTGGAAATCAGTGTAAGAGGATCCTACGCTTATACGTGGCTCCCTGTTTTTACTTTATTTTGATTGGTATTTCTGAAAATCAAGTCTCCTGATTTACTTTCTTCCTTGTAATTCTACATGAATTCGATGATGAATTTTAATTCAAGGAAGTAGTAAATCTAATAAAAAGTATTTTTTTACGCTGCGGTATTATCTAAAGTAACTTTTTAAGTGCTTAAAATATCTTTTTCAAATACTTTTGATAGAGATTTTTAAGCTGTAAAATACAGAAACTATTTTCAAAAAATGTCACTGATTCATGAAAATTGTATGTGAACTTCCACCTATCAAGAGCTTTGGTTTTGTTTCTGTGAATGAGATCCTCTTTCTTTTTTTTTTTTTTTTAAGGAAAAAAAAAACACACCACAACCAAGCACAAAAGCATTTTGTTATGTTGATTTTTGAAATGGGACCTTTTCCCCCCTCCTCCCTTAACATGCTGCCTTAGCACAGGCATCTAGTTTTTGGAAAAATTTTGCCCGTGGTCTTAGGCACGAAACTACAAAGACCAAATCTGCTCAGTTTGTTAGATTTCAGTCTCTTAGATTGGAAAGCAGGCTCAGGAACTGACCGGCTAACTTGCAAATGACTCTATGAAATCCTGACATACGGTATTTTGTCAAATGCAAGAGAAAGTGATAAATGAGTTTCAGCAGCTGTACTGCCTGGGAGTCCTCTACTGCTGTTACTTTGCAGGAGCTGGATGAAATGTGTGATGCGATGCGATGGCTGCTAATGGAACGAACGAGTGGGAGTGTGGGACCGGGAGGGCTCGAGGGCCATTGAGCCTGGCCTGGAGAAGTCCTGAGGAGCACGGAGAAGCTGAAAGGTTATACTGGGATTTGGCAGGGGCAGGCAGCGGAGAGGCCTGGAGCGTAACAGCTGAGGAAAGTGTAGCTGAGTGGATTATGGTATAAGACTGCACAGATTTTTAATTCCAGTGTTAGTTATACTTGCTGTACACAGAGGATAGTATAATATTAGCCCAATAAAAGGCACTACTATTTGTTTGGAGCACTAAAAAGGACTTTCACGCAGAAAGTTTTGGTGTCATTTTCTGGGTGCTACATTGAATTGCAGGATGATCTATGTTAGAATCATAGAATTGTTGAGGTTGGAAGGGACCTTTAAGATCATCGAGTCCAACCTTTAGCCTACCCTGACAAGAGCCACTTCTAAACCATGTCCCTAAGTGCCCCATCTACCCTTTTTTTAAACACCTCCAGGGATGGTGAATCCACCACCTCCCTGGGCAGCCTATTCCAATGTTTAATAACCCTTTCAGTGAAAAAATGTCTCCTAATATCTAATCTAAACCTCCCCTGACGTAACTTGAACCCGTTTCCCCTCGTCCTATCACTTGTCACCAGGGAGAAGAGGTCAGCCCCCATCTCTCTACAACCTCCTTTCATGTTGGAAAGGATCTCCGGAGGTCTCAGTCCAGTCCCCTGCTCAAAGCAGGACTTGGAGTCAGATAGGTTGTGCAAGGCCTTGAGCATCTCCAAGGATGGAAATCCCGCAGCTCTGGGCAGCCTTTTCCAGTGCATGACTGTCCTCGCCGTGAACGCTTTTCTTTTTCTCCTTGTACCTAGTAGGACTTTTTCCTGCTGCAAAATGTGCCCCTTGTCCTTTGACTGCCCACCACCAAGAAGAGTGCCTCCATCTCCTCTTACAAGCCCCATTTGGTGGTGCAAAACAACAATTAAATTCCCCCCTTCTCCTGGCTAAATAAACACAGCTCCCTCAGCCCTTCCTTGGCAGCATGTGCTCTAGCCCTCTAACCATCTTGGTGGCCTTCTGCTTGACCTGCCCTACTATGTCTTGCACTGGGGGGCCCAAAACTGGACACGGTACTCCAGACATGATCTCTTGAGTGCTGAATAGAGGGAAGTAATCAGTTTTCTGGGCCTGCTGGCCATGCTTCTGCTAATGCAGCCCCTTATTTGTTCGCCGTCATCACTTCAACTTCATACACTTCTCTGCAACTTACTGTCCACCAGGACCCTTAGGTCCTTCTCTCCAAAGCTGCTCTTTGATCATTCAGTGAAGAGCCTGCTCTGTCTCAGGGGATTACTCTGTCCCAAGTGTAGGACTTTGCATTTTACACCAAGCGTAGAATCAGAATCTGGTTCCTGGGGACTGTTAGAACAAGGAAGTATGTTATTTTTTGTTTGAGGTGGTTTTTTTTTTTTTAGGTAATTAATGAGAAGAAACATTTCATCTTCAAATATGAATCTGAAAGTTGAAGATAAATACATAGAAGACAGGGCATGAAACCAGAAAACCTGGTTTTCTTCATAGAATCTATCAGACCCTGTTTTTTTCCTTCAAGAGATAAGACAGACCGTCATTTAGATCTTAAACTATTCCAGCAGTAGGAATGCATGGATTATTTTTTTTTCCTATGCACTTATCAGTTGAATCTCTTAAAAATAAAAGAATCATTTGTGTCATAATTAGATAGGTGCATAGTAGGAATCATATCGCTTGCAGAAGTATATGAATTTTAATGCTTAAAATATTTCCTTCTACCTTCTGGTACGCATGCCATTTCTAGCTAATAGCGGAAAGAGAAATGAGGACAGGCAAAGGCATTTTGGTTTCTTGTGAGTTTGTACTATAACATACAAAACCTAAAATAATCCCTTCACCTTTGTTTCATCCGAGGTGACCAGAGCACTTTGGTGGGGCTGTTTGTCTGAGGGCATGAACCAGTGATGAGCTGGTGGCTCTGTCTCCAGCTCACCAGATAATGTTTGGGTTGACAGAGGGGTAAGCTGCACCTTTTGGGAGGTGTTTTTGTTGTTTTGGTAACCTCATTGCTAACATTAATGACAGTTTTATATCTGATTTCCTAACATCCTGTGTTGTAAGATCTTTGCCAAAGTCTATTGCCCTTACCAGTGGCCCATAGCAAAATGGAGCTCTGATCTTCCTTTGGGGTTTCTACGTTATTATAGTTATAATAATTAGCTATCTGCGTATTTTGATGTCTCTATTTCTCGGAATGAGAAAATCTTACTCCACCATCTGCCTAACTACCAGTTTAGTGTAACTTGCTCTTGGTGTCTAATGGAGGGCTTGTGACTGAATGAGAGCTAATAATTTTGTGCATTAATTTAGAGAGCACGTTCTGCCTGGAAGGGACAAGACAGAAGATAATAGGAAAAGCATAGAAAACTTTTGAAGACTTTAGTCTATGAAGACAAGGCAAGTTATCAGTCACTTAAACAAGTGTCACATTGGCGCCTAAACCCAGACGAGATTTATAAGTACAGAAGAGCTAAGCTGTAAGATTGGGGCTATAAAAGTTGTTCTGACACAGTTAAAGAAAATTAAGGCAGCAGCAGAAGTGATGATGTGGTGCAAATTAAATGTTTTGGGGGCTCTTTTGGCATTAGTTTACTTAAATAGGTTTTGGGTAAGCTTGAGACGATGACAAGATCCTCGGCAGCCTACGAAGGCAAAGCCAGATCTTGAAGATGCTTTGAGGGTGGCAGAAATTGGACCGATCTAGACAGTGTGCAGCATAAGTAAATAGATGTAAGTGATCTTCATGTAATCACACAGATAAGGCTGGTATCAAAACAGGTATCTGAAGCGGAATTTGTTTGCTTATCCTTGTCCCTAAGGCATCATCTGTCTGTGCTTCAATTAAAAACTGCAGTCCTTTGAAAGTACAGATTTCTGCTTTTTCTGTCTCCCTGGCTGACATCGAGCACAACAGAATGTGGCTCTGAGCTGAGATGTTATAGGTGCTGAATTTAAGTGGGCCTGTGGTATTAATTGGAGAGAGAACAGAGGGCTGTGTGCTCCCCGTCCCGTTTGCAGCAGTAGGACCCGTGGCGTTTGCTGCTGCTTTGGCCTCTCAGCAGCCTGCAAAATGTTGAGTTCCCAGCTGTGTAGGTAAGGAGTTATCATTGCTGTGCGGTTCATTTTTGCTTTCTATGAAAAGAAACAAGCAGCAAGATTTGAAGAAGCATTTGTTGTGAAGTACTGCTTACACGGCATGCCTTGGCATTCAGAAGATGGCTGTATACCACATCACAGTCAATAGTTAACTCTTTGGGGTTTGTGGTGTGTGTTGAAGGTATTTTTTTGCACAGTATGTTGTTTTTTTTTTAAAGATTATCATCGTAGAGGAGCTAGAATAACTTCAACCAGTACTACTTGGCTTGGTTTTATGCTTGTATTTTGAGAGAAAATATAAAAAAAATCACAGCATAGCAAAATTACAAAATGGGAACTGTGTCGGAGAGCAAATTAATTTAAAATCCATTTGTAGTTTAAGTATTATAAATGAAGTGCATACCTTGTGGAATATTAACGTAAACCAACCAACCAACCAAAAATGTACATAAACTCAAGTTCTGTTTCCTTTGTAAGTAATTTGCAGTGAAAGCATTCCCAGAGGACTGGATAGAAACGTCTAGCCTTACAGTTACTGCTGCAAATTCAAATTCAGACAGTGGTAGTGGTAATTGAAAATAATGTAATTGTTCTTTTCTGGCACAGATGAATTGAGCAAACAATCTAAATATAGTTTGCGTTGGACATTCTGTTAAGATATATAACATTAAGATAATTGGCAAAACTTGAAAGCTCTGACAGTCACAGCAGAACAAAACTTGAAGTTTTTCCACAAGGGCTGAAACATGGTGAGCCTTTCTGTTTGAAGAAGCTTTTACTTGAGTGGTGGGGTTTTTTGGTCTAATTTCCAAATAAATTCAAACCGTTAACTTTTGTACCTTCCAGGAAAAATAGCATGCATTTAAATCAATTTGCTCGAATTTAATTTTGTTGCTGTATTATTTTCACAAGTTCCTTGTTTCTGTGAGAGGCATTTTGTCAGACATAATTCAGTGACCACATAAAAACATAGTTTGAGACTTGCACATGAAGGATATGGTAAGATGCCTTTTTTGTTTTTTCTCTTTCAAATCTGGGTGTCAGGAACTCCTTGCTTTACTGTTATATTAAGGGCTTAAATCAAAATGCTCATGAACTGGAATAAGATACCATTGTAATAACCTGTATGGTGTTAGAACGGTTGTGGCTGCTACATGGTCTCAACACAACAGAGGGTCCTGATGCGGCCCTGGGGCTCTGCGGCGCTCGCATAAATACGTGCACCACTTTTAAAGATACTTTGGGATTTCAATGTGCCGCCTTCTAGTTTTGTGTTCCTTTTTTGACAAAAATCTTGGCGAGGATTCTTTGTTTTCTTTCTCCTGTGACGTGAATTTTTTTTTTGAACTTTTAAGGAAAATTGCATTAGCCTCTTTCCTCCACCCCGCCCCTTGATGGCGAGTGAAAGGCACTTCCAGAATTTAACTGAAGAATGGCTGATTCAGCTAGAAAATGTGTGATGTTTCTAAATAACCTTTTTCTGAAAAGCTTTCTTTTTAGTAAGTAAAAGAGTTAGAGTTCAAAGTCATGATTAAAACAAAAAAAATCACTTTGACCGTATTCAAGTGGTGGTGGGTTTTCTTGTTTGGGTTTTTTTTTCAATACCCCATAGGTATACTCCCTAATCTAAAGCCTTTGTGGTATCACACCACCTGTGTTGTGTCCTGGCTTTATTTGCTTGGGACTGGGGTTGCTACTGAGAATCCTGTAAATTAATAAACCTCAGTCCTGCAACAAAACTTGTCTATGTTTATGTGCTACGAGTGTAGAACAAATCATCAGTTTTTGCAAAACAGCTTTTTTAAAAAAGCAAGTATTTTTTCCTGTTACTGTTATCTCCTTAAGGATAACATGAAATCCTTTATTAGACTTATGCTCAGTTCTCTGTATTTTTTTTTTAAGTTTATGAATTGAAACCTTTTTATGTGCATCTTTGACGTAAGAGGAACACCAGGTTAGTAATTTTCTAGTTGCCCTTTTCTGGTATGTTTATAATTTCCAGAATAACTGAAGAATGTGGGTTTTGGGAAATAGGATTGTTCAGGGTCGTTTTTCTCCAGTTCCAAGCTGTGCTTAAGTTCCACCAGTTTCCAGTTGGCTTTGGTGGTAGTTTTAGGTACAGACCCTAATTCTCAAAGCAGTTAATCAAGTCTGTCAACTCAAAGACCAAATTCCTCCTTGCAGCTTCTTGCTGTATTTGAGTTTCTCTTGGACAACGCAGTTCAGACACCCTGTGATGAAACAGAGAAGGCTGAGGACAAAATGTCCTGCTTTTGGACACTGGGGGATGGTGGGGAGAAGCCAGAACTTCAGGCTTTTGGCCGTCATCAGGAAGTGGTGCTAAGATGACTTCTTTGCAAACTGCCCACCTCGGGGACTGTTTGGCATTGGATCGCAGCTTTTTAATTCCAAAACCTCCACCTTCCTCAAGAGAAATCCTGTCCTATGCAGTTCAGAAGCTGTGGGAAGCACCAGGCCCTCCATGCAGCATGCTGGAAACTTTCTAGCTGATGTTAAAGATGTTTTAAGGCTGTAGTATGAAAACACTAAAAATAAAACCGAATCTGAGCAGAACTCATACTACTAAACGTTGCCGTGCTGTGTATGTGCTGTGTTTTTCCGTCTGCAGAAGCGCTGGCTCTACAAGCTCGGCACCTGGGCTCTTTTCCTCCCCTCTGGAGTCGGTGAAAGGCAGGAACGCCCAGCAGTGCCCGTAACCATCCCAAAAAGAGGGTTGGGTGCTGACGGTGTGGGAGAAGGGCTGCGCAGGACGTTGCTCTGGTACGACTGATGCCTGTACGGGTGGAGAAGACACTCTCTGCAGGTGGAGAGAAGCGGCCCCCCTAAAGCGGTGCCGCACGCCGGGGCCCCCCGGCAGCAGCTGCGGCGGGGGAGCCGGGCCCGGGGGGTGGGGGCTCTCCCCTCCCTGCCCCATACCCCCGAAGCGCGGGGCCCGTGGGCTCCCGAGGGCCGGGCCGCCCGGGCCGGCTGCGCGTCGGGAGAGGCCGCCGCTCCCTCCCGAGCGGGGGCCGGTGGCGGCGGGTGACAGGCCGGTGGCGAGGCCGGGGCCCGCCCGCCCCCCCCTTCATTGCGCGCGGCCCGTGTGCCGGCGGCCCAGCCGGGCCCCGCCTCGCCGCGCTCGCCAGGAGGGGCGGGGGCTGTGGAGCGACGGCAGCGAGCAGGCAGGCGCGGAGCTGCCCTTCCATAGGAGCCGCCATTAGCGCTGGGACCCGGTGACAGGGTCTCGGCGTCGGCGGCCGGCGCGGGGAGCGAAGGCAGCCGGGGTTGGGTCCCCGTTTGATGGATCCCCGGATCGCCTGGTTCCAGCCAGAGCAGCTCGGCCCCTCGAACCGCCTGTGGATGCAGATCTGGGAGACGACGCAGGGGGTCCGCAACCTCTACTTCCAGCAGCAGCAGCAGCAGGAGCAGCAGCAGCAGCAGCAGCAGAGCGCCCCCGCCGGGGCCGGCCCGGCCTCCCCGCCCGGCATGTACCGCGCCCCCCGCCCCGACCCCCAGCCCGACTTCCTGCCGCTCGAGAGCGCCAACAACCAGCACAACCGCAGCCACCACCAGGCCTCGCCGCCCCCGGGGGCCGCCGCCTGGGCCCGGCCCGCACGGGGGGGGCCGCCCGCCGCCGCTGCCGCCGCCGCCAGCAACAAGAGGAAACGCGACAACAAGGCCAGCACCTTCGGGCTCAACTACAGCCTCCTGCTGGGGCCCCCCGGGCAGGGCCGGGCCCCCGCCCTGGGGGACGAGCCGGCCGCCCGGGCCCAGGCCGGCCTGGCCGAGCCGCTCTACACCGGCACCCCCTGGAAGAAGAGGAACTACAGCCAGGGAGTCGTGGGGTAAGCGGCCGGGGGACGGACGGGCGGGCGGCCGAGGGGGCGCCGGGCAGCGGCCAGCGCCGGGCCTGGCCCCGGCCCGGCCTCCGGAGGAGGCGGCGGCCTTGGCCCTTCCCCGCCCCGGGGAGCGGCTGCCGCCCGCCGGGGCCGGGCGGTGGTGTCGGAGCGGCCACCGAGGTGCGGCGGGGGGAGCTGGGCCGCGGCACCTGAGGCGCGGCGGCGGGGCGCGGCCCAGGCCACGGCGGGTGGCGCAGGGCGGCCGGGCCGGGCCCGCCGGGGGGAGGCGGTGGGCGCTGGGTCGCCGCCCCGGCTGTCAGCGCCGACGGGGCGAGCGGCGGCGGGCCGGGCTGCGCGTCCGGCTGGGGCGGCGGCGGCTCAGGGGAAGGCGGGGGGGAACGAAGGCGTGCGGCGGGGGGCAGCGCCGGGCCCTTGTGCCCGTGTGCATGCTAATGGTGCGGGCACGCCTATCCGCAGGGGACGGCAGCTCCCCGCAGCTCCTCCGCTGTCACCGCGGCCGCACGTGAGGCGGGTGACACGCTGCCGGCCCGGTGAGGCACTCCGCTCCTCCGAGCAGGGGTGTCTGCCGCCGCCGGGCCCGTTCCGGCCGTTGTCGGGTGTCCGGTGTCGCTGCCGCTCCCCCGCCGGCTGCGGGGCCGGCCGGGGCCGAGGGCGGCCGAGCAGGCTGCCGGCGCTGCGGCCACCGACAAGCGCGCTTCTAAAGCACTGTGCTGCCTGTGGGACACGTGCATAGTAGTAGCATCTATAACTTAAGAAAAAATAATTAGTAACCTACTGCTGTTAAAGCGCCTAGATTAGGTAATTACACGGAGAGTGTGTTTTCTAAGACCTGACAGAGAAGGTGTGTGCGTGCGCTGGCACCCGGTCTCAGAAATAAACTTGCATGCATGTATAGAGCATTATGGATTTCAGTGTGGGATTATTAATGATTTTCATGGAGCTCTGTCTGTGGAACGTGTGTGCTGATCTGAGTATTTTTTGCGTTAGCTTAGGTCTCACTGGTTGGCGTTGCAGGAGCCCCCAGAGATCGAGGGCAGGCAAATATGTATCTTCTGTCCTGTTTACCTGAAAACTGTTTTGAGTCCTCCCTCCTCCCTTTTTTTAAACATGGGGGATGGCTTTTGATACGGGTGATGCCCTGGGTAAAAGCCATTTGATAACTTCTGTGTTTTGTTTTGTTTTTTGAAGTTCACGCTTCTCAAAATATAACCTTTGCCTTGATCCATAGCATACCCCTCCTCCCTGCCGCAAGAGCACCGTTGACATGTATTTGACTTGTTAAGTATGGATATCTGGATTTCTGGCATAGTGTATGCAGGTGTAATACCCTTTCCAATCCTCCTCCTTTATACAAACTCATCTGGCTTCGTTCCAGGGTTCGGGTGGCGGAGGTGTATGGTGACAGTCGAAGGCCAGGAACAGCTCATTTTAGAAATCAGTAACGATTTGGGTGCGTCAAGTTTTTGTCTGCCCAACTTGCACCTAAGGGCCCTTCAGCCCCTCCCACTGGAAAGCATTGACTTCTTTGCCTTCCGAAATCACTGTTCTGTAAGATTTGTCCAAATGACTATTCGAATTTGCTGGTCGCTTTGGAAGATGTTACCACCTCTGGCTCCCTATTTTATTGACATCTCCTATGTTACCTTTACTGCTAGGTTTATAATAATTCATAAAAGTACACTGTAGAAGTGTGCTATTTTAAGTTCTCCAGTAACTATACATCCAAACCTTCCATAACTTTCTTTACAAGACTTAAAAGTAACGTGCGTAAAACGTACTTAGTACTGAATTTTTGTAAGTTAGTTTTTGGACTCTGTTTATCTTCTAGCTTGTCACTTATTTACTTGAAAGTTGAGGATCATTTTTAGAAGTGCCTTTCTCTCTCATAAATCCATAAACCCTTTCCTTGTATTGAAGATATGGGGGGGGGGAAAGGGTGAGCTTCAGCAAGAGATTAATAATATTAATAACAATAACAGCAGCTGTACCAAAGGATTCAAGGTGATGTCTGTTGCTAGAGTAGATTTTGGTTGAATCGGTTTCAAACTCCGAAGCGGAAGCATATTGTGGACTCTTTTTTTTTTTTTTTTTTTTTAACTAGTATCAAAAAGTACTCAAATATGTCAGTCTACATGTGGCTTGACTGTCTAGTTTGTGGCATATATTTACATGATGCTGAGATTCTGGTTTAGCTCTTTCTGTTATTCAAAGCAAGGTAAGATAGAGCGTCTCTGAGATACACCCCTACATAGCTTTTCCTAAATTGTGGAAGTGAGTGGTGTTTGCTTCTAAAAAGCTATTTATTCCAAAGGTATTTGGAGGCAGTTGGCTAACAAACCTTGAATGAAGAATTGTGAAAACCATTTCTAAAAGGAACTGAAGCCTCTTAGAAAAGCACAGAGAATGCTTAGGTCTTGTGAAGGTTGTGGAGTGACCGACTGGCTGCTGGCAAGGCTGCTTGAAGCCTCCCCGTACCTGCCTGTGGGGTGCCCTGCGGTGCTGCCATCCCTCCTGCATGTGAGTTTCTTTTTAATAACTGTCTTGTAAGGCATCTGTCTCGGGTCTTGAGACACCCGACAGTAATGATGGATAGAAAGGTTTGTACTCTAGCGAATTAGGTTGTTGGTAAAGTAGTAAATATTTGAAATTTATTATTTCTAACGTGAATTCCCAAATTTGTTTTGACTAGTTCTAACAGTTATTGGGAAAAAAGATACCTGCCGTTCTATTACAGCATTACTTATGTGTTAACAGGTACCTTTTCCTTCCCTAATTGTTTTGATGCAAATTGTGAAAAAATAGTAAAGGCTCAATGCTTTTCCCTATATAGCATCCTGTAATTCTGTTCAGTTAATCACTTTAAATTTTGAGTCTCTTCAATATTTGAGTCTTTTGAATAGCATTGTGGAGCAGTCCCATTTTCAGAAAGGTTAGGCCTGACTTGCTGGCAAACACTGTTGAAAGCTGACGTGTGGCATTCATATTTCCAGGGCAAGGATGTTACTTGTGTGTACAGCTGTGCAAAACCAGCTCTGAACACACAATTATATTGATCAGCTGTCTGGAAAAACAGTCCAATAATTTTTAGCTAGTTGGACAGTCTATATAAACACATAGCAGCATGTAACTAGCTGTTTAAAGATTTAGGTAAGTTAAACATGTTGAAATGAAGATTTTGGTTGAAAGCTAAGTATCTGTTGAGTCAAATCTTTCAGCTTTTTCTTCTCTGTTTTTCTACTGAGAAACATACTTTCTTAGTTAATGCTATTTATACATACAAAGAGATAACCAAATAATTAAAAAGCAACCCACAGCAGTATTGGTTTTGAATTCAAGATAGTTTTCTTACAAAGCATGCATAATATTTGCTAACATTCACCAGTGATGAAAAACTGACAGTTCAACACGTGGCCAGTTTTTACTCCTGCAGTTAGTGGTACTATCCTGTATACATTGCGTTCTGATCTATCTTTAATATTTTCCCTTACCGAAAGTTTTCAGACTTGCAGTTCTGTTATTAACGTAGATGTTTGCATTACAGGTACTCTACTGTCTTCTGGCACTCATAACTTTGTGTCTTCTGAAATACCGCAGTAAATCAATTGTCTAGTGCTGCCTGCAAGTTGCTTTGTGCCAGTCGGATCCAGCACATCTTACATCCTCTGGGGACTTTGTCAACAGACAGTAGTGCTAAAAACAACAGATAGCACAGAAAATGAATGAAAAGTTTTACAGCGTGTGTATGATGTTACTGTTGATTTAACACATAACGTACCTTTAAAAAGTTTAATTGGATTTGTCTTGGCAGAGTACTTAGTCGCAAAAGCTAAGGATGCGTGGGTTGAGGTTTTGGAGGGGATTCTGTGCATGTGTGTCCGTCCCAAGGGCAACAGTGAATAATGTTAGCAGTGTCACAATTGAAAAGGAAGAAAAAATATTTTTGGATACTGAAATGAATGTTTTGCAGATTTCACCAAGTTTAGATCGAGCCTAGCTAAAGAAGTGGCAGGAAGAACTGCTTAAGTCAGAAGCCTCGAGCATAACAAAACCCAAAAATAAAGACTTGCACCTAAGTTTGGCCTGTCTTCTCAGAGGTTTCTGTGATTTTTGTGTCAAAGGAAAGAGTCCAATTTGTACACAGTTCCCAGGTAGGAGATGTGGATTTTAGGACTCTGTAGGGAGCTGGTTAGTTTTCACAGGAATCTGCAGCCAAAGGCAAGAAGCCAATTAATGTGTGAGTTTAAGCAGGCAAAATGGTAATACGTACTCCTGAGGAGGAACCTGGGTTAAATAGAAAACTGTGTATTTTGAAATACTGAATGCACAGTGTTTTGAAGTACTAATGGAAACTTCAACATGAAAGGGAGAGAATCCTGTGACCTCCAGAGGAGGGGTCTGCACGTGGACGTGCACACACTTGCCGGCTGCTGAATTGGTCGGTACAGAATTGAGCAGGCTTCAGCTTATTTGATATGAGGGTTACGAGCTTGTCGCCCAGGATTACAGAGGGTACCGTGAAATAAAATCATAACTACTTCAGGGAGAAAATAGCTTAAAGCCATACGTCTTTGCTACAGAAGTTCTATTGTGATTTTTTTTTTTTTATGTGAAATTTGTCAGCTTCTCAGGTCTTCTAATCTCTTTTTTGAAAGAAGCTAAGTACATTAAGGCAGGTGCAAGCTCATCTCCCCAGGCTTTGAGCTGACCAGAGGACACAAAGCTGCAATAATGCAGCTGCCTGCCTGAGATAACTTAGCTGGTGTCTCTCTAGCTCTTAGCTGCTCAGGCCCTCGCGTGGTCCCCACATGGGCTGGACCATGAACAGAACGAGCTGAGTGAGCACAGCAAGTATAGAATCAGGATGGTTTAGGGTGGAAAAGACCTTTAAGATCATCAAGGATGTGTACCAGCAGCACAACGTCTGGCCGGGCTAAATGCCTAATTTAGGGAAATCTGATAAAATCCTAATCAATTGTGTTGTTTTTCATCATGTGCTCTTAAGTGCTTGAATGAAATGCATGGGTGGTGCTTCGTTTGCTGTTGCATTACTCATTACACATACAAATGCTTCCCGTAAGTAAAACAAGCACTTTTGTGCACAGGCTTCTGATCTCTGGTGAAACAGCGAGGTGCGTGCACGACTTCTAAGTGTATCTTCTGTTAGAGTAGCTGCATGTGCTTTGGATTAGGGAAGACATGTATGTTAAAATGCAGGTTGCAGTTGAATTCACCGTGTACATCATGCATAAAAATGAATTATTCAGGAAACATTCATAGACACAAACCTGCTTGCTCCCCAGTAAAGCCTCTTGGAACAGCCCCTTTTCCTCTCTGTAGCTGCGTACGTAAGCTGTAAGGTAGAAGTGCAAGGGTATGCCTCGAGTGCAGATCCTTCTCTTGTATCCGTCTGATAAGATCCACCGTCGCTGTCGGTCTTGTCCTGAGTCATGCCACAGCACGGTTCTGGCGACTCCCATGTGACAGCTTGTGCAGCTCTCTGGGGCGGTCAGCTGTGTTTTGTGGAGTGACAGCGGATATTTCTCCACAGCCTCCTGTAGTAAGAAATTGCTTCTTTTGGAGGGGTTGGGAGAGAGACACAAGTTTACTGGGGGATGGAGATGTTGGACTACGGCAGTTTGAGGGAACCTTTAGGAAATATACTGTAAATATTATCTAACAGTATTGTTTGTGCTTGCAGAATTTTGGAATGGTGCCAACATTTCTGCATGTTTTGTTTAAACAATTTAAGGAGGACTTCAGAGGCCTGTGGGTTTCTACACATGCAAGGAGACAGCATGCGAACGTGTTCGTATGAACTGTTTTGTTTTCTCCGATTCTTACCTTCTCTTTGGGACTTGGGCACCTATTTACCTTGGACTGGCTATATAAGGAACAGAAGTTTGGCGGCCTTTTTTTGGTAGATAGGGATGTCTATATTAAGTAATAGGAAGAGCTTGTCATTCCCTCTTGTATGCCTGCTGATTCCTAAGAGCTGATACATGTTTTCTGTAGCGGTATGCAGTTGAAAAAAGATCTCACCCTGCATCTTTATTAGTATTATATTAAATTATTGGGATTGTAGCTCTTGTTTTTTAATTGTCAAACTGTTAGTATAAGGTCAGTTTTAGGAAGGCTGAGATTGTGTTGTTGGTCCTAGCAAATAGATGGGGACCCATATCATGAAAGCATATTGTTGCATTTTTCTCTCCTTCAACTTTTTTTTTTAACCCTCTTACTGTTTGTTATGCTTTATTCCCGGGCAGCTTATACTCACTTATTTAAAGTTAGAGTATGAGGTCTGTTTTTTACTTTGGGAATTTGCAAAACAGCTTTAAAATGTGATTTTGAGAAGCTGTGTATGTAACCTTGCTATCACAATAGGCAATAATATTATACTTCATATTTCTTTTTATTGACCTCATTTGATTGTTCAGAACATGTCTCTGAATATGGGGTATGTGCTGCAAAATAATGCATGTGCCAAAATTAAAGAGGTGACTTTTGCTTCAAAGTTTTTTGTTTCTGTTGCATGTGATGTAAAACAATGGTACCTACGCTTTTTGCTGGATGTTGGATCTGGCAGCAGTAGCAGAACGTGGCCCAGAGCCAGGTTAGGTATTATGTTGAGAGGTGTGTGTGCTGGTAGTGATATAGCGACATAACCAGTGGAAATCTGGCATAATGCATATTATGAGTAAATAAATACTATTGCTGTTCTTGCTGAGCAGGTTGCATGCTAATTCATTATTTGAACATGCTAGAATTTCTTAAATCATGAGCATTTGTCTTTTTTAATTATCTTTTTGGGTGAACTAGCAAAGAGTGCTCAAGATGTCGGTCGTATTTGAATACTGATTTCCGTCCGTTTGCCTAGAAATTGGGGCTACAGAAAATATTCCTATAAGCAAGAAAAGGAGAGGAATTAGGTGCAGGCTTCAGATATTTTTCTTAGGCTGCAAATAGCTTTACAAAAGGAGCAATTTGAACTTTAATCATTTTGTAACTTTAACCTACAATAGATAACACAGCAGGAATTTTTTCCAGGAATACTATGAACTTCTGGTGTCATAGCAAGAGATAGACGTGAATTGAGGCAGCAGAACTCTTGTTTGCAAGTTTGTACAAAACCCTCTTCTACAGATCTCTAGAGCCTGTTTAAATCTTTCCAATAACTTTGTATTGGCGATACTCATGTGTCGTATCATTATCATGCAATTAATGTATTAGTATTGCTGCATTCAGTATATATCTTCTGATACTAGCTGTCCCTTGTGGTTATCTTTCTGAACCTTAAAGCTGTGTCACAAAATTTGCGTGAGACTGAGCAGTGCAGCCCATGGTGGCCATGGCCACCTCCGGGGTGAACCTCTGAGGGTAGGTGGAAGCTCTGAGGGTAGGTGGAAGCTCTGAGGGTAGGTTGCAGGTAGGAGGCAGCTGCTCCAGGGCAGTTGCAGCCCATCAGCTCAGTGTGAGGAGGAACTGCCTGCATGACTGGGTCTGAGGATGTCTTATGCCAGTACATCAGCAACATCTGTTAATTTGCTTCCTCCCGTGGTGACAATTAAGATTATTTGGCAGCCCTCATTCAGATCAGCCTCTCTGATGCTCTCGTAATGTCCTCCATGGCACGAGAACTACATCTGAATTATTCAAAATCAGTGTGCAGCTGAAGAGGCACAGTCTTGGTACAATTGCTTGAGAAGGCTTCACAGTGTGGAATTCTCCATCACCATTCTGTATTGCATACCTCTTGCAAGTTTTTTTGCATTGCATTTTAAAGGATTTTTACTGGAGGAAACTATGGTAGCAGAGGCTTAGGATCGAAGTAGAGTGTCTGTGCATCTCCACTATTCCGTCTTGGCGTGATTTATTGGGGGGGAAATAGCCAACACTACATTGAAAATGTTGTTAGCATGGAGGAAATAGTGGTGTGATTCTGCAAGTAATGGGACATAACAGGGCAAATGCAAGCATTAAACTCCTGTAGAAACTTCCCAGTCAGGGAAATGAGGGTAGTAGAGGAAGAGGTGTGTAGGTGAGTAGGAACATTGCTAGTCCGTCTTCACTCAGTTTAGATTTACTTCCAGGTAGATTTAAGTACACACATTTAAAGTGTCATGTGCTTTCTTACAATTACTTTGTTTATGGGCCCAGTGAAATCTGGAAGAACTTGCATTAACCTGTTGCAAATATCTAGTATAGATAAGCCCTTCCTATAATGTTGTACTGTAATTAGAGTAAGAATACCGCCAAAATACAGCATGCAGGAATATCTTGCTGTAGTCTGATGACTAAGGTGTTGATCTTACTGTTACGTGTCAATGTGTAGTCTGAAGATAGTGAGTCCTTAATCAAAGCTTGTTGACCTCACCTGACCTCGTGATGTTGTGATTGATCTAGACTGAGGAAGTGAGATAACATGACTTTCTTCTTTTCTTAAGTTTTTGTCTCACTGTGTTAATTTTAAAGCTGTTCGCTTCCTCTGTTACTTTAGGAACAGCTGATATTTTCTTACGTATTACAAAAAGCAAAAGTGATTGGGTTGGTTTTTTTTTTGGTTTGGGGTTTTTTTTGTTTGTTTTGTTTCAAGGGGATTGTTACAAAAAGCATACTCCTTTATATGCATTTACATTCCTCCCTCTTCTCCCTCAGTGAGATTTTGGCTTTAATCTAAAATAAGTGTGCGTATTGTTTTTGAAAATTGGGTGAGGTTTTAGTGTGGACTTGTGCCTTGTGCAGTGGCTTTATCTCTTAGGTATTCAGAAGTGTTCCTGGTCGGCATGCTTTCCACAACTGTCAGTTGAAGTCTTGGGTTAAACATAGTGCAATAAGGGAACTATCTTGATCTGAATAATGTTCATGATTGCAAATCACAGTGTTGGGTCAGTATTGAGCCAGGCTGAAAAAATGAAGTTCTGATAGTTTATTTGGTTTTATTTTTGCTTTATTATGTGACAGTCATCTTCAATTGGGTGATTCAACTCATGTGCTTGAGGATCTTCTATGTATTTAGGCTTATTGTTATGTTTTGGACTCAGTGCTTGATTCTCATTCATCCACGGGGATTTTTCCTTGTAGCGGTCATACTTGGCAGGTATGGGAGCACAGGAGGAAATTTTCATGTTGATTTTTGCCTTGAAGAGATAGTTCGTTATTTGAGGTAAGCAGCTTCTTCACATGTACCTCTGCTTCCACCATCAGGTGGAAGCGAAGTTTGTCTCATCGAGCTGTTTCCTCTTACGGGATAGTTTTTGAGATTAGGCAGAAAGGACAGCGCTGTCTTGCTTTTGTTGTAATTACATTGTACATCAGCTGCAACCGTTTTCTTAGCTAAAATCTATCTAAATTTGAATTCTTCTGAAGCTGCCCTTGCTACAACTTGGCCAACTTTGACAGGGTACATACAGGTGGTAAAAGGTAATAAAGGTAATGTTTCAATGGCAGTAAGTAGCAGTGTCAGCTCCTGGCATAACAGCACCTTGGAGCAGATGAAGAGAATAACTCTGTGATAGCAAACTTCCTCTCTCCTTTCTTGTATAATGTGGTATTTGCCTGTAGGCATTAAGTCACTGAGCATTATATGCTGGAATAGTTCACTTCAGCCTCTGCTCCTCTGAAGCCTACCTGCTTCAGGCGTGCTGGAACACGCTCTTTCAAGTTCCTGTTGATTCGGCCGTTTGTGGAGCTCGCAGAGATCCTCTTACCTTTCTCTGGTAGCTGGTCTCCACTGCAGCCTCTTCTACTCAAACTTTTGGGACCATAGACACATTTGCTTAATCTTTGAATTATTATTGAAGTTATATTGAGAGTGGTTTCGGTGAGTTGGATGAATCTTGAGCGGGTCTCAGAGCTCAGCACAGCCCCTCGCTCTCCATTTGCTGCTTTTGTTGGGACACTGCGCACAAATGCGTTAATGCTCAACTTGTGGGCAGTGTGAGGAGCTGTGCCATGCTGGGGATGTCCCGTCCTAGAGTGGCTTACAGCGTTCACCTGCCTGGTATTAGGGCTGGGTCAATTGTGAGGATTTAACTCAAACCATTAAAGTCCCACTTTTTCACCGTGTGCTGATTCTTTCGTCCTTATGTCCAAGCAGAACCCAGCAATTGAGGTGGTTGCGTGAAATCATTTATAAGTCCTCTTTCAGCATTTGTTGATGTCTGTGAATTTTAGGATTTTGGACTCATGGAAGGTATTTCAGTGAAGTATTTTCTAGGCTTATATTGGTAGTTTTCAGACAGATGTACTAGCTGAAGCTTTAGTGGAAAGAAGATGATAAAATCCATGATTTGATCTACAGGCTTAGTCAGGACTGGCTTCTACAGGTACTTTGAAGGACGAGACCAGTCACCTACATTGGAGGAGGAAGCATTTCTTCCAGTTCCTGACATCAAAGCTCTTGAGCGTGCATCTCTCTTGCTGGACTAATAGAGGTGACCTCAGGAAGCATTTGTCTGTGACCTGCTTAGGCATTCTCCCTTTCTGACAGTTTCTGTTCGTAGCTTTCTATCTCAGAGTGATAACCAGAGCAAAAGGAGGCTGATGACTCTCCAAAACATTGTGCAGGTTGAGTGCTGCTGCTCCAGGCCCTTGGTTTTTCTGGTGCCCGTGCATCCTGCCTTGCAAGTGGGAGTATCTGAGCACAAGAGAACAAACCAGAACGTGAACAAATAGTTTCTAATATATTCCTTTAAGGGAACATATTACTGTGTCATGAGTCCCAAAAGGAATACGGCGCTGTTTAGTCTGAACATAGTTCACTGTGCGCACCTATACTGTAAAGATAACAAATAATTAAAGTAAAAAGTTACCTGAGATGCTCCTTGTACTTTGCCATAGTATGTGTGCTTGTTCCTCCTCCTCCAAATTCCACCCACTTCAGTGGCTTTTGAGCGTTTGGAACCGCGAGGGAGAAGTGCTTCTGGGATTTGAATTTTGCCTGCGTATGACAGCAGCACCTCTAAACTTGTATCGGTACTGGAGCAGAGTGTCACCAAAGTGCAGAAACAACTAATAAACGGGTGGTAAGCTGGTTCGGAACATGTGCCAAACAGATAAGTTGGGGTCACTGTCCATTTTGCTTGAAGAATGTAAATTTAACATACAAACTTAAAACCTTGTGGTTTTAATATTAAGTGCTAATTTCAAATCTTTTCATAAGAAGTTTTGCATACTTCTAATATAGGAGATGCGACCAAAGTGACTTGTGGTTCACTTTTTCATTCATTGAATGTTCCAAAATGCTGTGCAAAATTCCCTCCTCTCAAACAAACAAACAAAAAAAAAGCCTCCCCAAACTGTGAATGTTAGAAAATATTGGAAAGCTTTAGGAATCTGCATTGACTTTCCAGGTGGCTTACTGGCACTTCACATTTAGTTTGAGAATGTTCTTATGCTGGAGCTGAAAAGGTATTAACAAACTGCAGCTGTGTCTAGTTATTGGACTTAATATTTTTATATTAAATTATTGTAAGTTTGAGCTAGTGTGTTACTGAAGCAGAGGTATTTGGAGTTTTATTCTGTTCTTGGTTCTTCTGGCCTCCTTAGCAGCTAAACAGCAGGCTTGCTGCACAGATGGATGTGAGGTGGCTTTCTGGAGTTAGCCCAGTGCGTTACTGGTTTGCAGGGACAAGGGTGTAAGCAGTACCAGCTGCAGGTAGGAACTTGGACTTTAAACAGCTTTTTGATTTGGCTTTGAGGTGAACAGTGTAAGCCTGGGGTTATGGTAGTGTCTCCCTTCCTTCTTAGGGACTGGGGTGGGCTAATTTTGGGTGGATGTTTGAAAGTTTAAATCAACTGTGATGGAAGGAAACGGGAGACAATTACATTGCTCTCCTTCCTTTCATTTAACTAATCTTTCAAGTCAAATAATTTATCAAGTCATAAGCAAGAAGACTTATTTGCCAGGCAGAACCTGCTGTGTGTGTGAAAGTAGAGGACGTTTCTCCACTCTTCTGTGTCAGAAACCCCTGTTTTGAGACCTGTGCCAGGTTTGCCTGGCTTCATGTTGGGTGACCCGCCACTCACGCAGCTGTTTACGTGGTGACAAAGGTCTCTGGTGCGAGTTTTTAGCTCCGATCAGTCTCCAGATGGAGATCTTTTTCCGAGCACACAGTATCCATCAGAAGCACTCATCGAAAGTCAGCCTGCGGGGAGTGTGTGAGTCTCACCTCTGCCCAGATAGAGTGCGGTGTCATTTATTGGCAGGTCACAGACTGTTTGTTTATGTGATAATGTTTACTACACTGACAGAATAGTAGCAATATGCTAGTGATGTATAAAGAACTCTACTGGTAGCCTGGCTTTATGAAGACGAACAGAAAGGCGTATTAGCTGACCTGCTGTATCACTCTGTTCTGCTTTGATAGTAACACCACTGGTGATATTTGCAAAACTGATCTAATGAACTTTTTTTCCTTTTTTTTAACTCCTTCTCCCACCTGTTGTGCTGGTGCAGAAGCGGTCAGACCTACTCGCAAGCATTGCAGGGATTTGCTGTCTGTAGCTTTCGTTACAATCCTAAGACAAACCCAGATGCACCAGTGTTATTGGGAAAGTTCAGCTAATATAAATTGAACTGCTACTGATAGTTACTTTTACTTCTTGTTAAGCTCCTGTTTAAAAAAAGTTGAGTTGAGAGCTTTTTAAGCAAAGGGAATTGTCAGGCTGAGAAATTACTAATTCCCCACTACAGGAAATAGGTACCTTTAACTCCTCTCTGGTTTTATCTGCTTGGAAACTTAACCCAAGTTGTAATTACAGAATGTATGAAGTGCATGCTAACAGTTGCGCTTTAAACTTAAAGGCGCTTAAAAATATATATCTGTATTTTAAATTATGAGGTTGCAAACTACATAGCTGCTCTGCGTATGTAACTGTTCCAAGAGACTAACACTTTTCTACAAGCGAGCTAAAGGAAAACCTGGTGGTAGTATTTTATAGGAGATGTTGGAATTACTGGTGTGTTTCAAGGTAATTAGATATTACCAGAGTTGAAGCCTTTTTGTCATTATGAAATAAACCAGCTATTTCCCATCTCTGCTCTTCCCACTTTGTTTTTCCTGCACAAAACCTTTCTCTCCTGCTTCCTCGTGTTCTTTTGTTAGCACTTTTTCTTTCAGCTCAGTTGAGGGAGCGGTTTCTCTTAATTATTTTTTTTTTTTCCCCCCACTCGTCTGTTAGCAAAACACATGCCTGGCTTTGGCAACCTATTGCCTGGGAGAAGAGAAGCAGCAGACTCTCACAGCACTTGCCTACAGAGATGAGGAGGGATGATATGTAGATACTTTCCAGGGAAGAAATAGAAGGTTATTCCCACACAAGTAGTGATTCAGCTAGATTCTTTTAATGTACAGTATGATTAAAAAAAAAACAAACCACCAACAATTGGAAGTAAGGGTGCTTCTCAAAATGGTCTTTCCAGTTGTAATTTGATGGTTTTGCTGGGAATGCTGTAAAAATAGGGAGCGGGACCGAGTATGCATGGGTTTAAAAGCTGGTGGGTCAGTTGCAGAGTTACACTTCAGACTGCTTATTGGTACGACTAATTCAAGCATCTGATTTATAACTATGGTTCAGTAGGACTCTTTTTCCTCTTAAAAGACAAATTTTTGTACAAAAAATTCTAGTACATCTGAATGTATTATAAGAAGACAAAGCACACGTTGCAGTTTATAAACAGACAAAAAATGCTCGCCTCTACCTTGGTAGGAAAAGGACTCTCTTACTTCTTGACTAAAGAATGTGCTTGACTGTTTTAATTAGAAATAACTTGAATGAGTTTAAAGAAGATAGCATTCATCCTGATTGAAGCAAAGGGCCTATAAAATAAATAAAAAAACTGACAAGGTGGGGATAACAGTGTAAATAATTGAAAAGAAATGCCTGCATTGCTTCTTTCTCCTGTGTTCTAATACGTCTCCGCTACACTTCGGCCGTTTCCATAAGGCAGGGCTATTTAAGTGCCTTTTATGATGCAGTTAAACCTGTAAGTTAATGTTAAATCCAGAACATAAAATAAACCCCCCTACATTAATTGGAGGGATTTGGGGGGGATGGGTGTTGATTGGCAGGAAGAAAGAGGGGACTATGCAGTATGCTTTCAAATATTTGCACAGGATAGAAATCATAGGTCTTGTAATGTAAATTTAGTGGCATCTTTTTTTACTCTACAGCATTTGAAGAAATGTGCATGATCAGTCCACCATAAATTGTTGAAGTGAACAAACTAACTCCATTCAGAAATGTGTTTTCAAACTCAGTATCAGAGTGATTAATCCTGAAAGACGTTAGTCCTGAAAGCAGGATCTGGGTTCCTGAATCACTTGCCTATTTGTGAAAATTTTGCCCTCCCTCAGTCCTAAAAGGCAATCTGTGAACTAATCGTCAGACAACAAATGCTAGTTGGAAACGTCAAGCTGTTCTTGGGCAAATACTGAAAGTTACTCAAATACTGCTTGGTTGCCACAGGTGGTCTTCTGGATGTAGCTAACACTGCTTGAAGGTGTTTCTTCCACTGGCTTCTTCTTGCCCCTTGCCATCATGGTGGAAGCGACGAGAGGTTCTCCTGGGGCTCTTAGAAGTTGGTGGTGGGATTTAACGTGGCTAACTTTGCCATACATGGATCTGGGGGGTTTATGTAATCCTGTTACGATAGACCTTGTCGCTGAGAAGCCGGGGACTGATAAAAAATGCCTGGGCTATAACAGAAGGGAGCAGAAATAAATGTTATTTGCCTGGCTCTCTGCTAAGTGAAATTCTCCATTTGCATCTTAGGAACCTGTTTATACAGTAGATATCTTGATTTTTAATGTTGTTTAGTAATCATATGGCAGCGGACTACCTGTTTTTTCTGCAAGCCAGTTTTTAGGTAAACTGTGAAGAGATGGTCTGTGAAGCTGTATGTCTGAACTGAACTGAAGGAAAAACGTGTGTGATCAAAAACCCAGCTCCTTAAGCTTCCCTGCTTTTGTCAGGTTACTAATACAAACATCTTTTGAGAAGTTTCATTTTAAAGCTCCCGTAGTGCATATGTGGCTCAAAATATGGTTCATACATGACCTATAATATATTGATACGGTTCAGTAACTAAGCGTATAAAAAGTGATGGTCAGAGTCTCTGAGGCTTTTGAAAATTGTTTTCTTTATTATGCACAATTTTAGTTTCTTATGAAGTCTGATGTATCAGTCACCACAAAACTTAACTGCCTATAAATCGCCTGCAGGTGCAGTTAGGTGGTTTTTCAGTAGCTTGAAACCTAGCAAATATTAAAAGAATTTGTATGCTACAGAGAGCCAGGTGGTAGGGAGAGGGAGGACCTCAGCAGATGCTTCATGTTTACAGTTCTCTTCACTACTCTAATGTTTGGTTTTGCCTGAGTTTGTAGGTGGGAAAATAATTCGTGATCTTCGCAGTGTCTGCTGTTCCTGCTTTTGTTATTCAACACATGTAGATGGTAATAGTAATCTAGAAATTATTTTATTAAGCTCGTGGAAGAAAATGTTAAAAGTGAAAGTTATTTTGGGAAGCTGCTGCATTCCCCATCTTGTGGAGTGTCAAGGTTGCTTTTAAAATAAATATTAAAATAAAAATAAATAAAACAGTGAGGGGGAGAGGGAGGTTTGGAGCGCTCTGTGTCTTCCCTTTATCTTAGTTACAATTTTGTTCAAAACCACTTCAGGACCAAGTAGGTCGCACACAGGAGAGGGAAAAGCTTTGTTCAGTTCATGAAACTTACAAAGGATAAGAATTTCCTGCCATAATTTGTTTTTTTTTTTTTTGTTGTTTGTTTTTCTTTTTTTTACAGTTGCAAACCCAGTACAGTCTTTTTCTTAGTTAGACACTTTGGGAAGCTTCAAACAGAACTTATTCGCTCTCCTCCTGTGCAATGCTAGCTTTCGTCTCGGGAGTGGAGGGATGGATGCAGTTAGGACTCTTTTAAGTATTGATGCTTGCAAGAAGCTAAAATACCTCCTGTTCCTCCTTCGCATTCTTCCCCAAAGACGCCAAAGACGGTTATAAACCTGAGATTCTACAATATTTCTCCTTGTTGCCTTTGATTTTTTTTTCTTTTTTTTTTTTCTTTTTTTTTCTCCAGAGGAGACATAAAATGGTAGGGGCGACAACACTGTCCTATAGGAATTATTCATTCAAAGAAAATTCAGATACAAAAGGCTTATTTGGTGCTACAGGGGTACATTGCAAATATCCTATCCAAGTGTGAGTATAAAATCAATAAACTCTTAAATCAGAAGGGGTTCATCTTAAAGCATAGAGTCTGGGAAGGCAAAAGTCATCTGTGTGTTCATTGCTTACTTCTGCTCACTGTCTGTGGAGGTGCTAAATAATTTAGATATTCATCATTCTGAAAACGAAGCTTCCTTCAGAAAATCCTGCCAAAGGTTATATTGTAGTGCGTGAACACTATTTTATTTTTTTTGCATATGGTTATTATACATTGTTTTAAATTATCTTCAGTGACGTTGCAAATGTCATTTTCTGTGCAACAGAATATATATGCCCAAGGCAGAGGAAACTCTTTGGGATGGATGAGCAGAATTTTTAACTCGGTCGTTTTTAAGAGTTGGAGCAGAAGCTATGGGTAACACCCTGATGAGAGAAATTAGAACATGCATGCCTGCATAATTTCTCCTGTGAAATGAAGAGTGAAGAAGAGCCAGAGGAGAGTGGAAGTATAACACAATTCCAGAATGACAAAAGCAGAAAATTTTTCAATTAAAACTTAACACTCTGGTTAGCATAATACTGCATGTTGGCATGCAAAGGCAACGCTTAAGTGCTTTCCTGTGGGTAAGGAAACCCGTTCAGAATTACCTGTATCTATCTGGCTGCCCGGGGCAGGCAGGGAAGCTCCAGGGCATGGTCCTGGTCAGGGCAGCTGCTGGTGGGGCTGGGAACTGGTGGTGTTGGGTCAGCTTCCCCCAAGCCATTGAGCTCTGTGGGCACAGGGGGCTGGTCATTTAGTCTATATCGGGGTCCTAGTGCAAAGTGAAACCTATAGTACCTCCACTTAACGTTTCATAAGGCGACGTGCCTCCCAGTATCACTCTCGGCTCCAGTTCTGGATGTAGAGCGATAGCAAGTTGTGCTGGTTGGTGTCTCAGGTAGCTGAAGGGCATAGTCAAGCGTAGGTGCTTGTCCCTCTATCTGCCTGCGTGCCGTGCGTATAAAACACAAACAACATTTTATTTGTACATGATTATTTTTTAATTGATTGTCAGAGGTGCGGTAAGATTCATACTCCAGAATAACAACATCTTGGATATAAGTAAGCTATTTTGAGAACCCTGAGTTGCACACTTAGAGCTCTAAGTTGTGCTATGAAATAAAGCAAGGTGTGATCAAACTACAAAAGAAATGTAATGCGCTGTGTTCCATAGTGCTTGCATCTGCAACAAAGCTGCAGCTTTTCACCTAAACTGCTTGAGTCTAGCAGACTTGTCTTTCTCGTGGTGCTATTCAGTGATGGTACGGCGGGAAGTCCTTCTTGTGATTACAACTTCTGCAGCCATAATTTATCTTTTACTGATGCATCACTATCCCTGTCGGGTAAACATAACAGACTCGACAATCCAATACATTTAGTGGCTTCTCTTCTCTGTAACTCTGTTCAGTCTGTGAAATTCTGATGGAATCAGCTTACTGGGCATGAAAACAGGGTGTGATGCAGCTCACACTTTGTTATAAAACATACTCAGAGAAAGTGTAAGAGACTATTTTATTTTTCTTTTCCCCGCATGTTAAGATTTCCTGAAGTATAGGACAAAGACCCACTCATTTACTGCTATTTGCTGTAATAAATACAGTGAACCAATGCTCTTAGGCGTTGCAGAGAACTCTATCCATGCATCCTAAGTGGGTCTCGGGTGTTGATATACTTCAGTATGACTATAAAGCCAAATTAAATAATTTCTCTGTGGTGAAATCAGGTTTATTACAGTGTAATTTCCTTCTAAAAACAAGTCTCCTTTTAAGGACTTTTATCTAAAATAACTAATGAATGTAATGGCATTAAATAATAAAATACTGTTATGATGCCAAAAATAACTTCTTGGTCTCTTTGATCTTCATTTCGGCTAAAGATACAAAATTCCACTAGAGGCTCTTGTTAAACAGATTCCATTAATCCAAACAAATTGTTTTGAAAAACAGCGACTATAATAGATGTTGATTAAGACAGTGAATAACCTTGAATTTTAATTTTCAATACAGCTTGAGTTAACTCCACATTAATTGGAGTCACGCCTCTAAGTCATGTTGTACTGCTCTGAAATCTGCATGTGGCTACTTCTGTTTGTCTTGCCTTTAATTAATCATTCTCTTATTTCTTGGCAGTGGCCATTTTGGGCAGGGAAATACGGTTCCAGGTGTAGTCCTGAGCCTTTACAGCTTCTGCCTGCCTTGTGCATGCTGGGGCTGTGCAGCCCAGGCAGTCCTGGCAGCACAGAGTGCTGGAGCAGATGGAACGCAGATATCTCTGTAGTATTTCCAACTGGTATGCTGGTGGGGACTTTTCTATCAGTCTTCAAGCATTCTATTACTGAAAAAGTTCAGATTTTGTTTTTTCTGCATTATTTAGTAACATTCACTGTGTGTGTAATACAAGTTTGTGTGTGTTTGCACGCTGCTTAATTTTCTGTTTTGCCACAGAGCTTTATATGACTACCTAGGAATAAGACGGATCCCATTTAAAGAGATGCAGACATATGTTATTTATGTTTAGAAAAAGAAATACACCTGGTTCTGACAACACATCGTTACTTTATGTGCTTCTGAAGAATGCACCAATTGATATAATTATCTCGATTAGGAGTGTTAGTGGAGTTAGTAGAGTTAATAAAGAGAAGTGCCCTGAGAACTGCCCTATCTGTGTAGCTTGGCCCTTTGCGCACTTTGGGGACCTCATTTCTGATTGCCTTGTTCTTTCTAAGTTCCCTTATGGGGCAGGGGAACAATTAACTCCCATAAAGCGGAAGCCCAGGAGCAGCTGGACCCACTAATGACAGACAGTGTGGATTTGTGCTGTGCCATACATGAATTTCTCCCCCGGGATAGTCCCTCCGTATTATCCCAGCACATCTTGTGCCATTAAGTGCCCTCAGACAACGTGGTGCCACTCCTCATGGCGCGCAGTGCACGTGTGCTCTCGATCTTACGTTACGAAAACATTGCCCTGGGGCAGATCTTGTGCCTTGTGGATGTAACAGGTCTGTTCCGGCTGGTCTGGAGGAGCGGAGGCAGAAAGAGGGCTGTTGCTTGGTCAATTCCCCGCAATGTAGCCTGCAAAGAAAGTGAAGAGTTTTCCAGATGTGGTAGGAAGCCATGGACTGATTCCCAGGTCTTCCTGTAAGCTGGTTCACCAAATGACGGTTGAAAAATAACTAGAGTTTGATTATCAGGGTTTTGCTTACTTGTTGCTCCTGTTTTTGGATGCTGCCTTAATGGTCAAGCACGTGGAGGCTAAATTAGCAATTCAGTATGTGTCATTGGTGGTGGGAACGGAGAACTTCATTGCCGGAGTGCTCAACTTGTCCAGTTCTTGCAGTGGGAGATCTGAGTTCAGTTCTTGCAATGGGAGGATAGCTGTAAGAAGGTTTAAGTGCCAACACCTTGAACAGCAGCAAAGAATAGAAGAACAGGAGATGGCGGAGGAGTCAGTGCCCATGTAAGGCATGGCAGTGGTGGTTTGGAATCTGCACGTTAACCCCAGCTTGTAAACTTCCAAGGAAAAGCAAGAAAGCAGCTGTAGGAGGCAGTAAGAAATTTCCTAGCAATGTCAAAATACACGCTGAAAACAGCATTTATCAGTATGAATATTGCAGCTGCTTTGTTCAGAACATCCTTGTGGTACGCGAGATGATGCGTGTGAAAAGGGCTTGGTGTGAGTGTGGCAGTAAGGGGGAGAGAGAGGAGGGAGATGGCACCTTGCATTTTTGCAGGAGATGTTTTGGGGAGGACTGTGTTATTTTAGGTTTTAGTTTAAGCATTTGTAAGGCTCCTTCTGTAGGTGTCAAAGGAGGAGAAGCTTCTCCAAAGGTTGATTTAGAACAGCTAAATCAGGTATCTGTCTGGATCTCCCTTTGGAGGAACTCCGTCAGAGGAGTTTTTTTCTCTTTGTGTTGGCTATAGAGAGCCTGTGGTGATGGCCACCACAAGTTGCTAGGCTTTTTTGACTATTCCCCTAACTGTGCGGGGGTGAAAAGTAATGTAAATATTTTATTCCTCTGTCTCTGAGAGAGAGAAGTTTGTGTTGTTCATAACGGTGCAGTATTGAAGAACATAATGCAGACGGTTTGAGTTCCATCCCTATCCTGACTCTGTTAAATATATCTTTCAGATATTTTAAACTGTTTTGTGGACACGTGTATACAACCTCCAATTATTAACATTTGATTTATTTAAGTGTGTGTGCAGTGGGGAAGTATTAGATTCCCCGTCTCATCAGAGGGCTTGCTCTTAATAAATTGCCCTCTTCTGATGGTCCCTCGGAGCTTTAAGGAGAGATACCGTTGCACTTGGTAACTAGAAACAATACATTTTTTAAAAATAACTAGCTATTACTGTAATGGTCATTGCAGGAAACAAATGAAATTAATTTAGCTGCTCTGTGCCAGAGTTCATCTGAATTTTGCTGGAGTTAAAGGGCTGTGTCTGGTTTTTTTAAATGCGTTGTTAGTCAAGACGATGATGATGTGTTTATGATATTACAGCAGCATAGAAATTTGTGGCACTGTATGAAGACATTTTTATTTCAGCTCTAATCATAGGCAATCTAAACATAGCTTACTGACTGTGAGCAGCACATGTAATATGGTAAACTGTCAAATATATGGGTTAACTGTCTGTCAATCAGTTACTCTTCTGAGCCGCTGCTGCGCGTGTGCTACTTATTTTCTTGTTATGGGAAGGGAGTGCATATTTAGTTTAGTGTCTTCTCTAAGCAGTAAAAGAAGTGGTTTTTCTAGCTCTCGTACTGGCACAATTACTACCAGCTCTTTCAAAAGCTTGGTACTGAGTACAGGCTGACGCCTGAAGCTCCCAGCCGCTGCCAAGGGGCTGCCTTGGAAGCGCTGGTTGAAAACCTCCTGTTGAAATGTTTGGGAAGTGTGTAGTGGGAGCTTACAGCTGCGTTCGTAGTTGAAGGCTGAGACATTTATGGTTTACACTGGCATTAAAATACAGAGTGTGACTTTCAATGTGAATTGAAGGCGCTTGGATTTAGATTTGCTTCCATGCTAGTAGCAAATGCAGTGCAATATTGACCTATGGCGTAAGAAACTAACATGAAAGCAAACATTAATCAGTGTTGTGAATCTGATTTTTTTTTTTAATTGCATGCTACTCTTAAACTGCCCCTTAACTAAATAGGTAACTAGGAGCTTAAAAACCGTGTTTGATTAGAGTACTTGCTGTTCCATTCTCCAGTGGGTTTTTTCCTGACTTCTTGTTCTTTTTTTTTTTTTTCTTTCTTTCTTAGTCTTCATGAAGAAATCATTGACTTCTATAAGTATATGTCTCCCAGACCTGAAGAAGAGAGAATGCGGATGGAAGTGGTGAACAGGATAGAAAATGTTATAAAAGAGCTCTGGCCTAATGCAGATGTGAGTAAGACGCTGTTCTATTTGTTAATATAAAAAAGCAACCTTTTGTGCCTCTTTACTTTGTGAAGTATTGAATAATGAAAATACTCTTTATTTTTTCTTATTTAAAAAAACCCAAAAGGATTTCTGGTCAAATGAGAGATGATCTTTATTTCTAGAATAATACATGTCAACATTTCTATCACAAATAGGAACAAAGACAAGTTAGACCTACTGTAGTCAAAGGAAGGGCATAAGGTGTGGCAACATTTAGTCTCATTAATATCTGTTTACTGAGACTAATGGGAACATATCAGGCACGCGTGCATGCTTGTAAAGTATTGTGTTTTAAAAAAAATCTTCTGAAACTCATAGCTTCACTGAAAAAGTCTGTAGCAGGGCTTCTAGTCCAAAGACCTGCGTTCTTGAATAAGTCTATTAAGGTGGAATGCCAGCAATGCCACGTTACATAGACCATGCTGTTTTTAATGTGCAGTTAAACTAAATTGACTTATCTTACAAATTCAAAGGAACCAGTTTTTGGTACAGGAGCAAACAAGTCTGTAGATCTGTGTATTGAGTTTAAAGTCTGCAATGCCTCTTTCCACTGACGATGGGTTTTTGCTCGTACTTCATTCAGTAGAAACAAGAGTTCCTATGCAGAGCTATGTTCTTTTTAAGTAAAGGTTGGATTAAAGAGAAGCCAGAGAAGTTGCATTTACAACTCAGGATGGTTTTATGGGGACACAGTTGGATTTTTAGTGTAATTGAATCTAGTTTAATTGTATCCCTCTACTAACACGGTGTTCATTTCCAGAATGCAGATTTGTAGTTGTAGTCATCTATCTGTAGGTAACAGTAGCTGAGAATAAGGACTTGTTAGCCAGAATAGCAAACCTAATTCAAACAGCAGAATCTTTCATATAAGGAATGCTCTTTGATCCTGCCAGGGTAAAAGTAGTGTTTTGACGTGAGTGACTTAAACCCACTGTTCGTTTCAGATTTTCTTAACCTATTTTTTGGAATGTGTTTTTAGAAACTGGTAGAATATGACAGAACATGAATTCTGTATAAGCTATATGTATGTGGTGTGTGGGTTTGTACGTAAAATACACTCACATTTTCAAGGTGGTTCACGTTGTTATGGACAATGTATTAGTGAGGTATAATATGGAAGTAGCACGCTCCACTCGGTGACAGCCACCTTGGCACAGTTACGATGAGTTGGTAGTCAGTGCCACACACCTCTGGTAATTTTCTCTTTGAGCAAAACCAATAACCTTTCCAAGGGAACTGTGAGAGACCTCAGCGTCTCACAGGTGTTGCATAGCAGTGAAACGCTGCTGTAGGCTCTCATCAAGAGCAGGAGCAGCGGGCTGCCAGGCAATAGTGCAGGAAGCAGTGCGGGTATGAAGCGGTGCTTACTATCATACACCCTGCCAAAGTCCTGTAGTAGGGAATTTCACCTGAATAACTGATTGCTTCAGCCTAGAGAAGATGATGCTATTTCCTAGACAAGTTTGTGTGCTGCAGACTTAACCAGTGTACTGGGGTGGATGGATTTGTTGCCAGGGGATCTTTCTTTGCTACTGCTAACACTTGGAATGTGGCACAGGGACTTAGTGCTTCCGGAGATACTCTAGACTTGATCTGTAAAAGCTAGGTCTTTTATATTAAAAATAATTTATATATATATTTATATACATCCTCATATATACTTATGTGCATACATATATATTAAAATAATTTTTTAATATATATATATTTATACACACACACATATATGATTTTGAGGCCTTGAGGAAAATAGTCTTTAAGCTACTGAAACTGGTTTTTGGAGCCATAATCTGTTTAGGAAGGGGAAGCAAATGGCAAGCCCTGCCACACAGTGACAGCTGACCCCTGAGTGTGGCTGTAATGGGACTGAGCAGAAGCACACACCATGCAGTTGAAAACTGAAATTCACTTTTCTGTTGGTGCCAGTTAAAACTGCTGTGGCTGGCTGTCTTCACTGTTCTTGAAAATGTGGGACAGCAAGAGCGAGCCAGTTCCTCCTTCTCAAGTTGGTAACTGCTCTTCAAAGCCTAACTCTGCATTTTGTCTGCTGCTGTTACGTCGAGGAAGAATTCTCCTCTTGTACGCCCTTCCATTTTCTGGAGGCTAGAAGGGAACTGAAGAGTGACAGCAGTATGCGAGGTTATAACTTGGAAATTACTGTGATGTTATTTTTCTGGTACTTACTTTACAGATCTGCTTGGGAACTGAACTGCTGAACTCAACTGTGTTCAACTTTGACAGTCTTCTGTTGGAATTTTTCAGTCATTTGAGTTAATCACTAACCTTCTGGAAATCTGTGTTGGTTTAGCTACTTGTAAGATTTAAGTTTTGAGTACATGCTCTGAGAAGGTGGAGTGTTATCTGGTCCAATGTCCTCAGCTGTAGCTGTGGTGTAAAGTGATAAGTTAATGTTTAAGCTGTTCATTTTGAGCCATAGATGCAGCGAATCCAGCTAAAATAAACTTGTAAGCTGAACATACACATTTAGTTTGTAGTTTTCACTAAACATGTAGGTAAAACAAGCTCTATAAAAATCAGATACCAAGAAAAGGAAAATCAGGCTTCCTGAATGTAAATATATAGAAAGTGTGTGGAATGTGGCTGTGCACATACATTTTTTTCTTTTTTTTCCTAGTTCCACTTTGGAAAATGCTGAAAAAGCAGATGGAGGGAGGGGTAAAACTAGGTATCCTAAACTGTTACTTTATTTATAGAAGTTAGCAATTGTGTCATTTGCTCTCTTACTCAAGGGAATGTGCTTAGAAGGAAACATTCCTAGTAAGTGAGAACTGTTCTTGGCATCAGCAGGGCTCTGACCATAAGAAAGGCTTTAATTACACTGAAACTGAACAACCCAAAACATTAAACGAAAGCATTTTAAGACAAAGTTTTTTGACGAGTTGAATATGAAAATTTAACTATTGAATAAATAAGTACTTACACAGTGGAATTTAGGATACATTTGTCGTAATGTCCTCAGCTTCATGTCTGAGTATTACGTGGCCTGGTAGATCTGAAAAGAAGCAATGTTGCATGCTTCACACGATTCACTTATGAAAATACTATGGTTGGGAATGGAAGTAGAAAGATAAATCCTGTTTAGTTTGACATACTTCAGAAAATTCTACTTAATGATGTAGAAGGAAGGGAAATTCAAATTGTCTGTGGATAGATTGTTTTATTTTGGCGGAGGGATTTTGGTAGCAAGGACTTGCCAAGCTTTTGTGGGTTCCCACGTTCTGTTGTGCGTAGTGAGGATGTATTTGGACACATATCACCATTAAAGCTCCTTCAGGAACTTCAGAATTTAATATGAACAAGTTCACAGAAATGTAGGATGAATAACATGCAGGAGTAGGAGTTTATTACAAGTACTGTGAATCTTAAGTTATCTTACGAATGCAAATACCTATCTCTGTCCGCATAGAATCGAAACATAATTGTCAGAGTTGGCACACCACAAAAACTAATGCTCACGTCTCTCAAGTCATAATAGTGTCCTGTATTTGGGATGCTTTAAATATGTACATGGCTACAGAGCTTCAACTGTTTAAATTCTGATTCGATAAATCAAAGTCTTTTAAAATTTCTGTTCAGATTTCCCCACTCTTCTACTTCCATCTTTCCAGATTTGATGAGAGAGGGATTGAAGTGTGGGTGTGGGTTTCTTTTATAATAATTCCATGTTTCTCATACTCCAAATTATTGTACAATAGCAGATGTTGCCTCATTCCTTTCTGTAAAGGTCATATAAGTTTGTATCAGTAAGTTTATGAATACTTTCAGGGTTGTTTATTCAATAAAGGCTGAGTTTGCTGTTCAGCTGAACACACTATTTTGTTTCATAATGTGAAAGCACATTTAGTTTTTTTGCAAACCCACTAGTGGTTGTTTTATTGTGTGAGTGTTTTTGGTGGCCAAATAAATCCTTGTTTGACTCAACCCAGTTTCATGGAGGATGCTTATATTACTATCCTGGATTAAAAATAGTAATAATAATCACCATTATTACATTCTTAGCTTTGTGATGCTTTTATGCTTTTGTCAAGATCAAATACGATATTGACGCTCGTTCGGTGGCATCTCTGGCAGTCTTCTCTAGTGTGAGAAGCTATGAACTTTCAGCATTAAATTTACTGCCAGCATGTGCTTTTTGTTGGGTGCGAGGGTAAGAAGAGTGAAGTGATGTAAAATAATCAAGAGGAAGCATTCATACTGCTGCTGAGTCTATGAAAGTATGAAGACACTTCCTTGCAAAACGTCATCTCTTTCCTTCTCCCATTTTTCTTATCCAGAAGGGCAAAAACATAAAAAGCGGGTCACTTGACATACAAATAGGTGGCAGTCAGGCTAGTGCATGAGACTAAGGCAGAATGCCCAAGTCTGTAAGGTGGCTCCAGGAAACACATCAGAAGACTGTCTGGTGGAAAATTAGTCCAAATGTGTAGATATTTTTACTTTGAAGTTTCACCAGTCCCCCTTTGAGACTTAGCGCATGAGTCCGACCTCCCTGCGAGGCTTGGCTGAGTTAATGAGAATGTGGTTTCGGACGGCTTACTGTGGAAACCTGATCATTTAAACCTCCAGAGCCAGTAAAAATCCAGCACAATAAACTAAATCTGTGGGACGTGGAACTTTCTGAAACTTTTTGTGTTTGTTGTTTAATCAGAAATGAACAGAGTTGTGCTACTTGCTCTTTAATACAGAAAAATAAATTGGTCATGATTTAATTATTTTTTTTTAAGTATGCAAAGCAACAGACATATATTTAAACTTAAGCTTAGAAAATGTGTTTAAAAACTAAAGAGTATACTTTGAGATTAAAAAGCAAAAAATAAATTGAACTGACACTGGGTTTTTTTACTGTTGTGTCATTCTTCAGTGTTTTCAAATCTTGGTTTCTGGGTTTTGCCAGATTTTGGTAATGGTGAAAATTTTTACATTACAAAGAAGGTTTTGTAATAAAAAAAGGTCAAAGTTATTAATGTTTTGTGGGTAATAACAATGAAGATTAGCTGTTTGTTCTACATTGGAGATGTAAGTGCTTTAACAGAAAGGAGTACTTGCGTTAGCAATACCAAAATCTGCCAATGGAGGGTAGCAATACCCAGCCTTTACAGGCAGCTTAATAGAACTTGTTTGTCTTCTGAAGCCTGAAAATTTGTTTTCATATATCCTGTTCTTGTGTTTCAGGTGCAGATATTTGGAAGTTTTAAAACTGGTTTATATTTACCTACAAGGTTAGTAATTTTTCAGTGTAAATTCTGTACAAGAGAAAAAATAGGCTGTGGAACCTGTACCCCGTGGTGATCTATCTGATCTCCCAAGATCCATGTTACTTGTGTGTATACTTGTTACATTAAGAAAATGTTAAGCTATGGGTACTCTGCAAATTGTACATAAATGTAGTAATTAAGACTATTAACTATAATACGTGTGTCTATATAGATTTTACATGTATCGGTAAAAGATCTGAATTACCGTGTTGTCAAAAAAGGCTTATTTTGTGATTTGGCTTCATTAGATGACTGAAGCAAAATAAGAGGTTGGCCTTAAAGGAAAAGCTAAATTTTATCTCCACAGACAATTAAATTGAACCTTTTAATGTTACCTTGTTATTGCTAATGTTAACACTGAAGAGAAAAGATTACATACAGAATTGTTTTTTTCTTTCAGTTGTCTTTTGTGAAATCTGTGCAATAGCCAACCTCTACCTTTTCCAAATTTATTACTAGTTTTCATAAAAGTTCTTACTCAGTGACACTGGTATCTTCTGTGTAGAAGTTGTAAGTATTTTTGACAACTAAATAGAAATAGAATGAACAACTCAAATGGCTGCAGGGGATAAGCAGATGTAAATAGCGTAAGTCTGAGGTTAACACTTGAATTGAATTCTGTACTTTCGGAACACGAGGAATTAATGTCTAGTACTGACTGCAAGTGGTGGATACCCAAGTCATCGTTTCATCTCTTTTTGAAAAAGAAAGTGTCTGACAGATGCTGTAGTTCCTGCTTTAGTCTAAGGAGTTGCAGGAAAGCTGAATTGCTCAGTTTCTGCTTGGAAAGTCAGAAGTAAGGCATACAAATACACGTTTTTCACATTTGGCCTTTTTTTCATTGATTTTAAATAGTCTTGATTAAACTTGGTTGGATGCTTACAAAAGAGATATTGCGCTCCACATGACTGGTAGCAATAGTTCTTTGCTGGATTTGCTTGATTGTTTTGAAACTGATGTAACAAAAGGGCTTTGCTACTGTCTGTTTGATTTCATATACTGCCTTTCCTCTATATTTGTTTCAGCTGAGTTTTTGGAGGAGAACAAATGCAGATACTTTAAACACAGTACATAAACCCACAAAAAAATCTTCCTGTGGCAGTACTTGCCAAACTTTCAAAATTTGTGTGTTGGTAATGAATTCACAGTTGCCTTCTTTCAAAACTTCCCTTTGCCCTAGTTTTTCCCCCTCTGTCAGTAACCGTGTAATTAATGTAGATTTCAGGTTCTGGGGTTCAGAAACAGTGTGTTTTTAATTCTGTTACTCTGTGTTAGAGTTTGCCTACTATCCTTTTACTTAAGCTGATATTGAAGGTTTGGGCACATGATTGTTGAGCTGCTGGATCTCTGTTATTTTGGAACCAAAATCTATCCACAAGGAGACAGCAGAGCTGCTTTTTCCCTCGTGGTGTGCTTCAGAAAAATGTCTCCCGTTGTTGTCAGCATCAGTAGTGGGTTTAACAGTAATTTAGTTCAGAAGAGAAGTGTCCAGCAGCATCTCCTGCTCTCCAGGCAGGTTTTGAACATGGTTTTCTGAAACTGGCTGAGTGCTGCCCGTCCTTGTCAGCTAAATGGTGCACAGCTCAACTTGCCTGTGCCGGCACCGTGTGTCGGCAAGAGATACTTCATCTGACACGGAGGTAGTTTATATGAGATTGTTACAGTGGTTAAAGATTGATTGTGAATCAGCAGATCTGTAGAATCTGTGAGGGGTAAAAAAGTATTTCTAAATTTTTTGGTATTTTCTGTAATGCGTTTTTCCATAGGACTGAAGTGGCCGGCTAGTATAACTCTAGGGTTATATTTCCCCCTCCTTTGTGTTCCCAACTAAACAGGGGAAATTAAAGAAGCAGCTGGCGAGCAAAGAGGAAAAAGCTCAGGATCTCACAGTGGCCTTAGCTGCCTTCAGCTTGGGCATCAGTCGCCTCTTGCGTTTGAGTTTAGGCATTGAATTAGGCTGTCAGCTCCCTGCGTAGTCAAACGAATGTGTATGTGCTTAGTGGGGAAGTGTAGCAGGATGGAAACACCTCTTCAAGGAGCTGAGTTGATGAGTGAAGTTAATTAGATGGTTTGATTATATTTAACAGCTTATTGCTTCCTGAAGTCAAAGTTGCCACGTTTTCCTGTCTCCTTCCCTGCTCCCTGTTCCTGGCGCTAGAGGCCAGCTGCTTACTGTGTGCCGGTTGCTGCTCTGGTCACACAGAAAACCAGCTTGCAGTTGCAAGGAAGCATAAGACTACCCCAGAATGTTCTGGAGTTTTCTGAAAGGAGGGAGTTGGTTTCTGCCAGGCCCCTTAATATGTTGAATTGATTTGCTGTGAATTGGACAAATACCAAACCTGGAGTAAAGGAGGAGATGGAGCCATGCATCTGGGAGTAGAGGATTGGGAACAGGACAGTCCCTTTCAGTGGCAAGCTGTTAAGTCGGCCTTACTGATTAATACAGGTCAAAGGCGGTGAATCACAAGTTAATTTCTTGCTCTCAATCACTCTGGAGAAGCTGATGGCAGTCTGCCGGCAGCATGCCCTGAGCGGACTAATGTCTGTCCCTCCCCTTGCTAACCTGAAGTGCTCTGTATTTCCCCAAGTGTCAGAGTTTATACCCACCCCTTTCCTCAGAAAATTAAGAATAAATTATTTGTTTAAGCTACATTCTGTCAGTTTTATTCTAGTTATGTGTGGATGTCAGTTGTTTTTCTTTTAAGTGTATTGGTCTTTTAATTTGAATAAATCTATATTTTCTTTCCATTTCAGTGATATTGATTTAGTTGTGTTTGGAAAATGGGAGACATTACCTCTTTGGACCCTGGAAGAAGCTCTTAGAAAGCACAATGTAGCAGATGAAAACTCAGTAAAGGTTCTAGATAAAGCAACTGTAAGTTTGGGGAAAGAGGGTATTTCCTTGTTCTAAGTTAAGTTTCTAATCAAAGAAAGATCTTGGTTAAAAGAATGAATTTTCATAAGCAGAAACTATTTTATATATAAATTTGAAATAGAACCAATTGAACCTTTGCATTTAGTAAATTTTTTATTACTGACAAAATACTTGATAGCGCACCAGCAGACGCATTTCTTCTGTTGGGGAAAATCATTGGATTTTCGATACTGCACAACATACACTTGCTTTTAAGTGAGGTTATACTAGTCATTGTTGGGAATTGATGTGATTGGACTTGTGAATTTCTGGACGGAGTTTGTGCATAAATCAATGATTTATTTTTTCTTATTCCAAGTAAGCAGACGTAATACATTTTCACATAGAAGTTGTAAGTACGGCCTTATATAAATATGTAATAGTATGTCTTATGCAGGATAGAATTAGTGCCATTATAACTTCCTACCTTTTGCTAATTGTAAGAGTATGTAAGAATGGTGAGGTTTAAACAGGTGTCTAATTGCTAGCTGTTATTAGTAGAGAGAGATAACTTGGAACCCATTCAGGTGGAGGTATGTCAGAGTGCTCTCAATATCTTGTGCTTCTTGTTTGAAGATAATTTGATGAGGAATCAATGACCCACAATGACAGGAGTGTGTCTTTTCTTAAGAGTGTCTGTTACCACTTATCTTTATTTCTTAAGTGTTTGTCTCCCTCTGCTGTTTGTTTTTCCCACTAGAGCTATGCTTCTGCACAAGATACTGACTAAAAACAATTTAAAACGAATCACTTTGAAGGTGAAGTGTTAAGTTCCATTAAACAGGATAGTAGATTGAAAATAGCATTTATGAGTTAGAAAAACAAAGTGTATGTAAACAGATTGGCAAAGAGTGTGAGTTCCTAAATAGATAGGAGTCCTTTTTCTCTGTCTGTCTCCTCTCTACAAATTCATAAAACATTTCCGTTTTACTGGTGCATGTAAGTATGAATGAAACCAAATGTGTCTTGGAAATCTGTATTGATTTAATCTGTCTTTGTTTTGCAGGTACCTATTATTAAACTGACAGATTCCTTCACTGAAGTAAAAGTTGATATAAGCTTTAATGTACAGAATGGGGTTAAAGCAGCCCAGCTCATCAAAGATTTTATCAAGGTTAGGCAACACTGAATAGCACTGCACAGCTGAATATTTGATGGCTTAATTTGATTTGCTGTTTTCCTTTGACTGCATCCTTATTAGAGATAACGCTTTCATTCTCTGCTATTTTCTGCTGTCTGATACTATTTTGTGATGTTCTTAGGTTTTAGATATATTGTCCTAAAAGGCATGAAGATAGTAAAATGCACAAAGAAAGTATGGAGAAGTTACAATGATATAATAACTAAGGAGAATGCAGTAATGCCTGTCTAAAATGTTTTTCTCTTCTAACTGTGGTTCCTTGAACTTAAAATCAGTAATAACCACGCATTCCTTCAGAAAGTAGGAATAATATTGTTCTAGATTGAATATTGTTTCAGCATGCAAATGCTAATTAGTAGAATAATTTAAATTTAGTAAGTTACTGTTCAGGGATTCACTAATATCTGTAGCATAGATACATTACAGTTATTTTTGTGTAATATATAGGATCGTTTTGCTAGGATTAATGAGCTTTTGTATTTCAAGTTTTGAAGTATCGTTACATTCTTTTCCTTCCTGTCCCCTCTTCAGTGCATTGGACATTCACAGTAAATGTCTCATAAAAGCATTAGAAATTTTTTCTTGTATTTTCATGTTTTGTATAGGGAAATGAAGTGCAGTTCAGTCACACTTAAGTGCTTACGTATTACTGTTCTACTACTCGCTGCTCTGGTTTTTTTAACCAAACTAATGGACAGCAGGAGAATCAAAGTATTTCAATAGCTAGACAAGTAAAACTCATTCAGAAAGCTCTGGAAATCTGAATAAAGCAAGCACTTTACTTTCAATCACAGAGGTCAGAAATCATGTATATCTGCTTTAATAATGTCATCAAGTTGCAAGAAGTTGTCTAAATTTTGGAGGGTTTTCAGTTGCTGATGAGTTGAATGTATGGCCTTCAACTTGTTAATCTTCAGTTCCTTTATGTGTGTTTAGTAGCCACTATGAAAGTAGCTCAGTTTCCTTCTACAGTGTCCATTTCTTTAACCTGTGGAAGGGAACAGGAGAAAAATCTCCGTACTTAGTTCATTTTCAGTAGGACAGCGTGAGTGCTTCTCTGTGTGGTTATACAGACCTTCTGCTTAAGCTGCGTGCTGGTGAGGCCTTCTGCATCCCTGCTCAGGGTACGAGGGTGGAGCGCCTCCAGAGGCCTTTCTTCCCAGGGAGGTGGTTGAGTCACCATCCCTAGAGGTATTTAAGAAACGTCTAGATGTGGCACTTCAGAACATGCTGTAGTGGCAGAGATTGTAGGTTGTTTGGTTGGACTCGATGATCTCAAAGGTCCTTTCCAACCATGAAGATTCTATGATTCTTCTCTCCGCCTCTGTCCGATGAGCAGAACTCAGTTGTGTTGGCCAACCCTTTTCTGCTGAATCAAGACCAATAGTTTTGTGCAATGTAGCCCTTTGTTGGGGAAAGAAGATGCCCAGATTCTCTGTTGTAAGACGCCTACCTGGAATTTGGTAGCTGACTTTGGTTTTTATACCCTGTTCGTTGTCGCATTGCCTCATGGTGGACAGGCAGTCTGTATTTGGTTTTCTGCCACAAGACAGGCTGTATTTCTTTTACGCTCCGCATATAAATTTATTTTTAGGTCAGTCCATAAAGCCCTGCATGCTCGCCCAAAATTGCCTATGTACTTCTTAATTTCAAGATAGGAGATAGTCTTCTCTTGAGACTTGAAGGCATTTTTGTGTGCTTAAAAAAAAGATAAAAGTGTTAGCGTGTTCCTGCTGCCCGGGTTATTTGTGACCCTGTGGAGAGGCTGCTTTGGCCTCGGAGCAGGGACCTTCCCCGCCAGGGTGCAGCCCTGCGGTACCCCAGCCCAGAGAGCAGCCGGCTCTGGTGGCAGTAGGCAGGGTCACCTCGCAGCCTGGCAGACGAGTCCCCAGTGAGGAGGTCGAGGCTGAGGACACCAAGCCAGTGGTGAGGGACAGCATGGCTCCAGCAGGCTCCATGGGGAACAGCTGAGGTGAAAAGCAGCTCTGGAGGAAGTGTGGGGGACTCTCAACAGGGCTGCCCACATGGGGCTTTCCCACAGGGCTGCTTGCCCGGCAGCCCAAGCCAAGGCTGTGCAGCTCTGCCGCACCAGAGCTGGCCCCGGGACGGGGCGGCCGAGCCTGCTGCGGGGGGAGAGGTGGCACTCGGCCCTGACACACAGCAGGTAACGGCTGTGCCACCAGGGAGGGTCATTGGTTTGACTTGGAGGAAACTCCGTGTGTACTTGCCAAATGACTTCATTGGCGTTCTCAGGCATCTCTCTATAAAACACTTCCAGGGCATTCTCTTGGGTCTTATTTTGCCCCGCTCCCTTTGAAGAGCTCACTGAGATGTCCTGTTCAGTGTTACCCTCGGAAATGCCAGTTTCTCTTCATCCAGCCTATTTAGGAAGTCCGAGGCAGCTGAAGCCTTAAATAAGGTTTTGCAGTTTCCTGAGAAAAATCCTGTCTTTAAATTTTGGTATATACTGGTACTCAACACTTCAGCTTGTGACTGTAAGTTCTTAATAGTTCAAAAAGGTGATCTTGGGATCTTCGGTTAAATAGGGCTCCCGATAGTCACCGTGAGACTCATGCAGAGTTCTTGGAGAAATTCTTTGCCTTTAATCTTTTGCAATCGCAGATACCATGATCCACATCTCTTCTCTGACACTAAGGAACTTTTTAGCCCTGTGTTGGTAAGAGTAGTGATATTCCCAAGCCCCTTTGCCCCCTCCCCTGTGAGGGGGAGCTCAGTGCAGGCGTAGCCCCAGCCTCCACTGCTGTCCCAAAGTTTCATCTGCTCCGCGCGTGCCTCTAAGGGAGTCCATGCAAGGACCAGTTACCCAAAGGTATGTATTTGGCTCCTTTAAAAATGTAATCTGGGTGTAGTGATTTTGAAGAACTGTTTAGAATGCTGAAGTATCTGTAGGACAGGGGTCTCAGTCCACTTTGGGACATCACCTTGGCTGTAGCAGGAAGGTTTTGTTACAGACGCGGATATCTCCTTAGTTCCTCCTTGGCTTTCCTTTTCACTTGTATGAGAAACGCAAGCATGTTTATATATTCAAACACAATCATTCTGATTTTATGAGGTAATAACTTCTTTTCTGCTGTTAATGTCTGCCGCCAGAGTTGAAGAGGTAAAATAATTGTCTTGATCACAGGCAGAGCACTTGGCTTCTCCCCTGTTGCTAAAAGTAATAAGTTAGAATAATACTTAGCTTTGAAACTTAATGTAACAGATAGCTTCAATATGCATTCTTAGCATCAGTTGTATACATGCATCACAGTATCCTAACACCGCTGTTTTTCTCTTTCAGAAATATCCTGTGTTACCGTATCTAGTTTTAGTGTTGAAACAGTTCCTGTTGCAGAGGGACCTTAATGAAGTATTTACAGGTGGAATCGGTTCTTATAGTCTTTTTTTAATGGCTGTCAGTTTCCTTCAGGTAAGCTTAATGAAATCTACTGATGCCATTGATGCAAAAGGACGTTATGTTAAGAAGGAATTTAATCAATCCTTACATTATTTATGCTATCCTGTTTGTGGTTCTACACCCCCTTTTCATTTAAAACCAGACACATCCCACCTGTCTTCTGTGCTTTCTCCCATACTGGTACTTGTGGTATCGGAGATGTTTGGAACATCTGCTGGTGCATCGGTGCCAGGCATGTGTGTTGTTCATGGTGAAATAACTCGACTATTGCGTAATTATTTGGAACAAGCTACATAGGTTAGTGTTAGATGCAGCTGTCCTTGTTTTCCAGGTCATACTCCTTGTATGTGCTTTTGTGAATGCAATGGAATTTTGCTTGTTTGTCCAGGTTTTTAAGCCAGTATCAAATAAACACGTTTCACAACTTCCTCTTAAATCTAAGAGAAGAAAATGCATGAGCTAAATCTATATTGTTGTGCCTGGGGGAGAAAAATATTGTAGAAATATGAAGTAGCCAAGTTGTGCCTTTATCACCCTTGTTCTTTCCTTTTGTACTAAATGTCACTGTACAACTGTGTGCGTGTCTGTACTTTCCCACATTGTAGTTACTTTTAAACCTGAGCCTTGAGCTGCAGCTCGGTGTTTGCTGAGCACAGAAGAAATGAAAGCAACAGGCATATCATTTTGAAAGAAACCAACATCTCTCCCAACCCCTGTTTTCTCTTATATTGACAAATAGCATTTCCATGCTCTCCTGCAGAAAAAAAAAGAAGTTTCGTATCTGTTACAATTACGAACTGGTTTTGTACGTAATCTCTCAGGCTGCATACTTAATGGTCGAGGGGCTCATTTATGTGTGTAGTTGTGTACATTAAAAGCCTGTATTTGTACTGGAAAGCCAGGGCTGTGAAGTGCAAATATCTTCGCTTTTTTACAAGAACCCTGCCGTTAGTGCTGGAAGTTCACTTATTGAACTGAAAGGTCAAAAACATTTAATACTTGCCAACCTTGATTTTTTAGAGATAATTAGTTTATAAAAGTTTTGTTAGCATCTTGTTTTAAAGATGCAAAACTGCTTTGTCAAGGAAAAATACTATACTTAGACATGTTTGCTTTATATATTATGTTTTATTATTATTTGTTATTGTACCTAGACATGTTTGCTGTAGAAAAAAATGGGCACTTAAAAGCACTTGAAACAAAGAAGTCTTAAGAAAATGATTTATTTTTTCTCTCTTCTTAATAGCTGCATCCCAGGGAAGATGCCTGTATGCCCAGTGCCAACTATGGTGTTCTTTTAATAGAGTTTTTTGAATTATATGGACGTCACTTCAATTATCTGAAGACTGGAATCCGAATAAAAGATGGTGGCTCTTATGTTGCCAAGGATGAAGTGCAAAAAAGCATGCTGGACGGCTACAGACCATCAATGCTGTATATCGAAGATCCGTTACAGCCAGGTATCCTCATAAACCAAGATTTAACGTATTGACTGAGAAAAAAAAGTTACAGGAATGCTTAATCCAGCAGAGTTAAATCAAAGAATAGCATAGAATTGCCACCAACACCCAAACAGAAACACCTCGTTCATGTTTGTGAACACAAGATGCACTCAGAACACAATGATTTTCTTTAAGACGTGTTCCTACAAAAGCTACAGTGTCGTGCCAGAGCGTGCCTGTACCACAGTCGGGGTAGGGTACGAGAGAGCACGCCAAACAGCTTCCATGTGCTCCGTGGTAACAGCAGTAGAGCTCTGTCAGCGTGGGCCGGAGGGTGGGCTGGGGGTACCGGGATGGACCCTTTCAAGCTCGTGGTTGCCTGTCTCACACTGGCACCTTACAATGTACATATACTCTTAGGCATGCCCTCCTGTTTGATTCTGCAAAGTCACATATATGCAAAGTGGTTTCATTCCGGGCTGTTACCTTTACGTTAAGGCTGATTGTTGACTTGAATGGGTGGCTCAAGTGCTGCTCAGAGAAAAGAGTTGACATGTTTCTGATCTAAAAAAATGTCATCCAGGATAGTACTGTTATATATGTGTAATATATGCAGTACGTGATTTTATTTTTTTTCTTCATGTATTGCACTTTTACCCAGAGAATTGCCATTTTGGACTTCTGTGCATGTGAACATCTATAGGTCTTTTAAGCTCTTTCAAATGTTTATGATTCACTAATCCTCTTCTATTCCACAAGAAGTAATTGCCGTGAGTTGGGACTTAAAGGGCAATTTTTAAAAAATGTTACTGTTTCCTGTCTGAAAGGAGGTAACCACGGTTTCAATCTTACTTATTTATTTAATTATATTCCTATTTTAAGGTAACGATGTTGGGAGGAGTTCCTATGGTGCCATGCAAGTGAAACAGGCTTTTGATTATGCCTATGTTGTTTTGAGCCATGCAGTTTCCCCAATAGCTAAATATTATCCTAACAACGAAACGGAAAGGTAAATTTTATGAGTCTAAATCTCAGACATTGATTGCTTATAATTTTGTGTACCTAAAAATGAATTGTGGTGACATTTGGGTTTTTTTTTTTCTTGGCTTACAGTATATTAGGTAGAATAATTAGAGTAACGCAAGAAGTGGCCACGTACAGAGACTGGATATCGAAGCAGTGGGGAATGCAAAGTAGGACAGAGTCTTCGTGTAATGGTGAGTCTTGACTAAGCGTGGCTGACGGGGAAACTTCCTGCATATTGTGGTTGTACAAATTCTGTTGTTGCTTTTGGCCCACATAAGGCAATGTATGCATCTTCATTTTCAGCGGTGATGCACTTTCTCTTGTGTTCTCATCCAGAAAATTTAGATTTGTACAGGAATAAAAAGGCTATACCACAACATCTTTATTGCACTGCAGTAGGTTTGGTCAGCACAGAGGTCTGTAAAGAGTCCTGCCTTCCAAAAGGAGGCTTTTGAAAAACTTCCAGTTTAAATTACGTGTTGTTGGTGTCACACTTCCCTTTGTCCTTTAAAGGTGGACAAAGTTTTAGAAAGAGTTACTGTGAATGCTAGTTTAAATCTAAATCCTTACCCTCCATTGTTCTTTTATTTTTCATTTTAAAGTTTAACATACTGTATGTGTATGGAAGCAATATTTAAACCAGGATTGACCATATAAGTGGAGTAAGACTTCAAAGCAGAGAAATCCTGAAATATTAATCATAATTCTTGTTACTAACAAATGGAAATGCACAAAATCTAGCCTGAGAGTTTGCTGAAAATGTCCTTTGAAATAATATTTATTTTCATTGTCCATCTTCTGACTTTACCAGCCAGTTGCCACCCTCTTTTGGTGTAGGTGTATCTGCTGGCTGGAAGTTTTCAAATTAAAATTAATTTTAATAGTCTCCAATTAATTTTAGAGTGTTAGCTACTATAAGTCTTCTCTTCTTAGGAATTAATCAGAGAAGATGACACAACTAACTAGCCGCTCTTTAGGCTAGGTTGGGATTTTGCTTATTTGTTTTTAAAGCTTTTGTTAGTGATTTTGCTCAGTGTCCTTGTAAATTGAATACGCTCCTGGGCCATTTGTGCTTCATCAGTCTGTAGACCCTCGTGGCGCGGCTGTACCCGGGAAATGGCAGACGACCACGGGTCAGTCCCACAAGCTCCAGAGTGATACTTAGCTGCCTATTGTGAGGGATGGATTGAACTCTGCGTGCAAATACAGGTAGCGGGGCAACAAAGGTATATTGTATAAATCAGAAGTAACTCCTGTGAATCTTATGTGAGATAAAACAGTAATTAAAAAAATAAAAATAACCCTGAATCAGGAAGATAATGGTGACAGTTACAGTGGTCGTCTCATAGATTTAGTTTAGATGTAAGTTCCATTTTTTTTTAGCTAAGGTAGCAGTTAGTGAGATAGAGTTCTGTATCTCGTATTTTCAGTGCAGGGTATCATACAGAGCAACCAGACTTACTTGGAGTTCTTATGACTTCAGCAGCTCACGTAGAAGAAAAATGGGAGTTGCTGAGTATTGGGCATATAGGAACAGAATTTAAACCTATTTTTTTTTTTGATTGCTGTTGAAGTGTGTCATGTTATTAAGCAGCACATCTGAGCTCTGTTACTAGCTTCTTCCGTGTCTTATCTAATTTCCATCTTGAACTATGGGTAATGTTTGGTGGTTTTCATAGTGCACATTAATGGATCTTGTCAGGAAACCACCACACCCCCTGCGAGGTGTTGGCTTGCTGCACAGTGCATACGCACACACATACACACATGTGCCTACATGTATTAAAAGTATGTGCATGTGCAGATGTCTGTACATGTCCTGCTGGAGATAATATTTAATACCTGAGGAGGTATTAGAAACCAAAAAAGCAACATGCTTTAGCAGCTAATGTGATGCTTCTGTTTTGTTTTTAATAGGTAATGGAGTAACCTTGATAGTAGATACTCAGCAGCTAGACAAATGCAACAATAATCTCGCTGAAGAGAATGAAGCACTGGGAAAACCTAGAAATAAAACTTCAGAAACACTTAGTAAACATTCTTCAAATTCTTCATCAGGTCCTTTATCATCATCATCATCTACACTGTCCAGCTCTAGTGATGTAGTAAGTACTGGAGGTTTTAGGATTTTGATTCAACTTCTTTGGTTTTTTTTTTCCTGATGTGTATTGCCGCAGTATACATTTGGGAAGCTTGGAACCCTAGTTAGTTATTTCATCCAGAATCCTAACTTGCATAAGATGTTACCTCTTATGCAATTTCTTCTCATGTAAGTTGCAGTGTGTTTTGACACAACACGTGTAGAAAATGAATACAGTAGATAAAAAGATACGTCGCCCTCTTTTCTCTGGGAAAACTGTATTTTAAAAAAAAGACTAGGTAGTCCTAAGCCATATGCTTAAAAAAAAAAAAAAAGGAAGGAATATGTAAGACATTAATCTGGGAATTCTATTTAAAAAATAAAAGACAAATCCCAAAATCAGAATCATGCATCAATACATTTTAAAATCTGTTTATTCAGTAAGAATTCTGGATTGAAGGAGTTTTGATATCTGATAGAATATACATGTGTTAAGTTTTGTCCACTCTAGCTTTATTTTTAAGGGAAAACTCACTTTTAAAAAACTCACTCTTAAGAAAAACTCACTAATACTTTAAATTTTCTTGAAGGATTCTGATGGAACACCTTGCAAAACCTCTAAACAGTTGAGTTGTCGTCAGTCTACCACAAACAGAGTGGGGTCACAAGAAGTGTCACTGGAATCCTCCCAGTCAAGTGGGAAAACACAAAATAGCCAAACAGCCAATACATCCAGCAACACGAACAAATCTCAGGTTTGTGAAATGTTTGAAAACAACAACTGTATAGATTATTTGAATATTTCACATGCCCTCCATGGAAGGGTAGCTTGTTCTGGAAAGGAAACACTGCATTTTTCTCTTCCCCTTTACCCCACTAGAAAGCTTTGAGCACTGATTGTATCTAAAATGACCCTGTTCTCTGTTTCGCGTACAAAGATGAGTTTACAACGCTGGCTTTCCCAGCCTTAAAACAGATGAAATTGAATTGACTTTATTTTGGGAAATGTAGATTTGCCAGACGCATACAGCTTTGTTGCACCCATTTCCTTTTTGCAAAAAGGACATCAGTCCAGTCTTTACTGCAGAATTTGAGAACTGATGAGCCTTGCCTATGCTTTAGCAAAAAACAGCAAAAATGTATTTTTAAAACTATGACTGGCTGCTGTGTTAGCTATTGATACTTGTTGAAATGCCCTTCATTAATTCCATCTTGTTCCTTCTCATCTATGATGATGATTTCCCCCCAAAGAGAAATATGTTTATAATGAGACCTACCAGAGCTTATGCATTTAGGGGATTTCTCATGTTGAAGAATGCTTCTGTGACAGCTCAGTAATCTGGAAATATTATATGCCTCTATATACAATATACTTTGGATATATGCGGTTTAGATTTTTATGTTTTCAGAATTTAGGACTTTAATGTATGAAAAATAGTCTGGAATATTATTCCTGAAAAGTAATTCTGAAGACTTGCTGGCCCCTACTTGCTGACAAACTATCTCTAGCTAGTAATGAGACAGTTTACAAATAGGCCTTGGACATACCATAAGTTGTGTATTTGTTATTACGCAGAGCTAATTCTGGTGCTGGAATGTGAATATGCACGATATGAGATACTCTACATCTGTAAAAAGATGTGGTATGAAATTTGTCCTGATTTTAAAATAAAGTTGTCTTGATTTTGCACAGAAGATGAGATTTGAGCAATTTTCATCTGTTGTCTTGGATTATGGACTTAGGTTTCTGTAAAACATTTTTTTGATGGTTGTGAAATGGGGGCGATAGAACAGTTCTGTCCTTTTCAAAATTCAAAGTGCTCTGCTCTCCTCGCTTGATCTGCATGGTTTTGGGTCTAGAGATGAGCATTTGTTTGCAGCCACCAGAGTGAAAGATTCGTGGTACCGTGCTACTGTCTAAACAATGGCCCAGCTTCTTTTGCCATATCAATTTTTTCAAGTGTGACACTTCCATGAGTTAGCGTCCTCATTATCCAGAAATAGGCTTGTGTAGTTGCCACGCTTTTTTCTTTTTTGCACTGATGTACCGTGTTCTCTTTCTTTTACAGCATGGATCTGCACGGTTATTTCGCTCTTCTAACAAAGGCTTCCAAGGTCCAACAAACTCAAGCCACGGTACCTCAGTCACAAACAAACAACATCAAGGCAGCAAATCACACCATCAGTTTTTCCACGGCAAAAAGAGGAAACACAAGAGGGATGCGGCCCTTTCAGACCTTTGTAGATAGTTGCCTATTTTATGACTGTTCTTCTGTGTGCAATGATCTCATGCTACAGGATAGTTTGATAGTGACTCCTTGGATCTCTTCCGGAGCTTCAGACTGTTCAGACATTGATTAGCAACTGCATTTTTTTTTTCCCAGCTCGCCACGGAACGGATCATGAAGACTGATCACTGCAAAAACAAAAAAAAGAAAAAAAAAAAAAAAAGAAAAAAAAAGGGAAAAAAAGGAAAAAAAAAGAAAAAAATTAAAAAGAAAAAAATTTTAAAAAGAGGAAAAAGGCTGCTCATTTGATAAGTCATATGCTACAACAGGGTCATTTAGGATATAAAAGCTTGAATGTAAAATAAATGTATTTCCCATCAGCTCATGCTGACCTGTAGAGGTAGTACTCAGTGTGTCTAGGGGGTGGTAACAAACAAATAAAACACAAAAAATAGGAAAAAAAAAAAGCAAAAAAATGTATTTTGAGGGAAACCCAGCCTTTAAAGGTGAAAGTAATTTGTGCATGATTTTTTTATTATTTTTGCATATACTTACCATTTTATTGTGTATATATAGATGACCATATAGGAAAACTGACATTTGTAATAGTGGATTTGTTAATACTTTTTACATAACATTACTGTTTAAATTGTAAACATAAATTTTTCTCAGGATTAGTTTGGAAAATAATCTGAATTGTCATCTTAACATCCATATAAAGAGACATTACTAGTTATATTGCTCAGAATTTCTTTTCTTGGCATTTAAAAGATTTAATAGAACATTTGATCTGCAAAAGCTGTTCCTCTGAAAGAAGGGTTTATGGTGGCAAATGAAGTTTTTCATTTGTATAAAGTGTATGTGTGCTTTGTGTAGACACTGAGCTTGTCATCTCAGAGAAGTAACCTTCACCTTGTTTTCTAGAGTGCCATCATTTCAGGCAATGGGGTTTTATAGTTGCATCCTTCTCTTCCTCCCCTTAGTGGTCTCTTCCTGACTCTTTCTTTTTTTTAAAGAAATACAAAACCACTTGGGGTTTTTTTGTTTGGTTGTTGGTAGTGAACGTTTTCTTTTTTTTTTGGTTTTAAAAAAACAACAGAACTCGGTTTGTTACAGACGTTTGCATTCCTGGGCTGCTTTAATCCCATGCCTCTTTGTTTGTGCCTTCCCTTCCCCTTCCAGATCTGGGTTTTTTTGTCTTTTATATTTTTGCTAACTCCTGTAGGAGATGATAACTGTTGAAGCTTTAAGTAAATTTTACAATTAAAGTATTTTTTTCTCACTCCCCTCTTAGGCCTTTTTATATTTACACTTAATTATTTAAAAAAAACAAACACAACAAAACAACTTCAAATAATGAAATATATTTTGTATTGCCTTAAAGACCCAAACCTTTCATATCTCATAGTATTTCTTCATTGATCTGGTTGTCATTTAATTTAAACTCCGTGTTTGTCTGGTTCAGTCGCATTACAGCTCTAGGTTGCAGTAACTTTGATGCCATGAATGCGAATTAAATGTGTAACTACACTCACGGGCATAGCTTGGAACAGGCGTTGGGACACTTCAGTGGTAGAAAGTTAAGTGGCATTTACTTTCACATATTTCTTTAAAGAGGAAAGTCTGTACTCGGCATACATGACTGTATTCAATGCAGCTGTTCTGGAGACAATGCTTTTATAAAAAGTACTCTTAGCTTTTAGAAACTTTTTTTAATATACATTTACAGAATACTACAGACCAACCTGACCTTTAATGGGCACTAATGAGTGCAATGATTTGTTTAAAGTAAAATAATGCTAAAATAAGACCAGAATTGATGTCATCACTTAAATTAATAAACATTTTCAATGTGTTAAAGTGTTTTACTTCAAAAAAGAGAATATATGTGTTCCAAAAATACAGACAGTCGTAACATTTACTCAAACACTAAGCTTAAGTGATGTTAATTTGACAATGTTTTTTTTAAATTTTAGATTCATATTTTAATTTGATCAGATAATTTTAACAGCAAGATGTTGAGCTTTTGTTCATAGAAACTAGTAAAACTTGTACCACATTATGCATAATCACAGTATTTATTTTGGTTTAGATTATTGTGAATGTGTAGACTTATGTTCACCGCTTAGGGAACAATTATTTATAAATTATATTAATCCAGTATTGTTAGCTGCTATTAGCAAAAATGTTCCAAAACTCAATACTTGCAAAGATCTGTATCGCATTTACCACACTGAAGTGTTTTTAAAAGAATCACCCTCATCGTTGAAAGCAAATGTACTTTTAGGGTGCAGATATTAGTGTTCCAATAAGCATGTGATAATTTTAAGGTGGTGGTAGCGGGAAGATAATCTTGATTCCATTGGGAATCTTAGGTTTGCCTCAATTTATGGTTTTCATAAATTTAATGGAAAATAGCTTTTCCTGGACTGCTCAAGTTTCTTTTTGGTAAACAGTATCTTTCTAAAAGAAAAAAAAAAAAAAAAAAAGGCAAAAAAAAAAAAAAGCATGAAGGAAAAATTGAGGTGTTTTACATTGCCTCAAATGACCAGCATTGTATTCATAAAATACTGTATATCTTGCAAATCTTTATTTAAACAGAACAGTTGAACTGTTCGTTTTTCAATCTGAAGTAAAATACTTTCAAGACCTTTTAGTTTGCCTGCTCATTTGTCTTGTACATTTCATCTCTGTATTTGACTCAAGTCTGATTCCTTTTTGAGTTTCAATACTTTTGTGAAGATTTTGTGAATATATGAAAAATAAATGTTTAATCTAACTACTGCAGTTTATCACCATTCTTGACACTTACCCTCTGTTTTCCTTCACAGTACTGTGGAAAGAGCAGACTCCTCAAGGCGCTTTGTAACGCTTTTGTAGTATCTGGGTGCCTCCCCAGCTCTGCGCTGGGCCCCTCTGCCTGGAAAGTGGAAGCTTATTTTGTTCACGTGTCCTGGTCTGCCGTGTTTCCTTCCAGGAGAGCTGAAGCAGAGTCTGTATGCCCCAGAATAAGTGGAAGAATATACACGGATAAAGGGTTCTTACTGTACTAGTTTTCTATAACTTTCTGCTGCACTATGCATAGGAAGCTCGTGCAAGGATCCGTTTACTTTGGGCTAAGTGTGGTGTTGCAGCTGCAGGACGGCAGCTTTTGAAGCTGCCACGCTGAGGGCAGCGTGCTAGAAGTATGCAAAAGTTAATTTGAGTTACCTTCAGATACAAACCAGTGTTTAGGATAGTTCCTGAAGCATGGGTGATATTACTGAAGTATGTTCTTGACATTGGTTGTCTTGCTTCCGTGCATAAATCGGTAGGGAGACGTACGCATACTGAGAGTTCATGTAGTCTCGCTGCTGGTAGTCTACCAAACGCCATCTGAAATATGTAAATAAGATAAAATGTTTATATATCTTCCTGTTTGACATTAGATTGATTTGTTAAGGGATTTTTTACTTTTTTTGGAAAGAATAGTTCAAATGGTGTTTATAGTCAAAAGCCGTGTATTTATTTATTATTTTTTTTTAATTGTCAGTCTTCTACCTGTGGCAGAAAAGAAGCCGAAATGTAAGTATGACGTGATTCTGTGAGATATGACGTGATTCTCTTTACTGGCCTCCCTGTTCTGTGCAGCTTCCTCAGGACTTACAGCTCAGGTTTTTAAATGTTTATAATAAACTTGTTTTCCTAGAAATTAATCTTTAGAAAATAATTAGTAGTCCAATGGCTGGTAGGAACTTTTTTATGTATTTTCGAAGTGGTCCTTTTCCATTTGATACCTGGAGTCATCATGAGTGCATCCTAAATACAGCATGCAAGCAACTGATTAGGAAATGGTCTCATCCTGAAAATGTACATAAAAGCAGCCAGCCATTCGACATCTTGATGGATGTTAAAACTCACGATAGGTGTTGAAACTGAATGTGTGACTCCCAATTTATTTCCTGAAGAGTAAAAGCTATGGGAGATTCAAAGCACTGTAATTTCTCAAGAAGGGGCTATATTTACTCATTTAGAGGCTGTAACAAAAAGTACATTTAATTATTCCAGCTACTGTTAAAGTGCAAAAAGTAGTGACTGTTTATTCTGCGGACTCCTAGAACTTGATTCTGTTGCTTAACAATGTAAAATAATTTTCTAAGACTCAAATTTGCCATGTCCTGAAACTGTTTGTCTTGACAGCGCAGAATTTGAGAACTTTATTTTCTAGCTAATTTGTAGTCTTTCCACAAGTCTTCCTCAAAAATGTTTTCCAGTTGGAGTGACCTGAATGTAAATGTGTCCTGACTGTATTTCCCCCGAGTCATTTACCAACAGTTCTGTCAGATCGGTATTCATGGTTTCATCTATGAGTTGAAACCAGCTTTGCAGTTCTCATGGTGCTTAATTACATCATGGTTGTAGATATTCCTGTGCCAAAGTGACTGGGCTCCTCAATGTAATAGTTTGCTCTGAGCCTAATTACCTAATTGTCAAAGGTTGGTTGTTAGGATGTTTGAGATGATCCTAGAGAAATTATCCAACACCAGGAATCCTTTGCAAGCTAATGAATAATGCCCTGAGTAACACAGGAATTAGAATTCACATGGCATTATTGGATCTTTTTACAAGCCCAAAGTTTGCGTCAAGTATCTACTTGAAAAGGAAATCGGAATAAAAGAGCCAGAAAGTGGGTGCTACTTCTGCATTTTGGCATGGTAGTGCTAGATCATATTAATCTACATTTCAGATTACTCTCAAATTTAGATCAGTTAATTTTGAACAAGTTTGATTTTAATTCTTAGTATATTTAGTGATTTCCCCACCGTGACCACGTTTCCGATTTGTGGACTCCCCAAAACTTTTAACAGAAGTGAGGTGCCTTTGGTGGACACCTTGACCATAGACGTGGGTGAGGTACAGTTCCGTAGGCCCCTCTCTTGGCAGTAGCTGGCTTAAAAATTGCCTGTTCCCATTTGCTCCTTCCTATAGCAGTGCAGCCAGTGGCGAACTTGGATGTTTATGAAGCTTGGGAAAAAAAGCAACACGAATCTTTAGTTTGCTGTAATTTAATTGGTAAAAGCTGATGGGATCCTGAAAATTGCTTATGTACACAAATAAATAAGGGAAGACGAAGAAGAAATTGTGAAGATCCTGCACATAAAAGCCATTTGGAGGAATGCCATCTTTCTGCCTTCTGAGGTGCACGAACAATGAGGTGCTGCGAGGCTTCTGGTGAGTCAATTTCCTCCGACATTAGTTCTTGTGGGATACTGAATGACCTGAGCAGTGAATCTGCTCACCATCGAAGTATGCTGAAGCTTTCTACGTTCTGCAGCAGGTTTAAATAGCTGCACAGGTGTTTAGCAACAATGGTATGTCTTGGTTCTGCTCCCTCCTGCTTGGAGTCCTTCAAAAGATACCTTTTTGATCCTTGATAGCCTTTGATATTTTAAACTTGCTGAATTGAGTCTTCTAATCCTTTTTTTAACTCTTGAGTCTGCCTTTTGTGGCTCAGAGATTTGGTGGTGAATATGGCCTTTATCAAATCCTGTCCAACAGGCTGTAGTGAAGCAGGAATGGGATGGAGATTGATACTGCTTTAAAATGAATATTTCCTGCTGCTACAGCTGCTTTTTAAAGAAATATAAAACCCCACAAGCCTCATTAGTTGAGCAGTCTGAGGGAGGAATGTGTCCCCCTAGCCCTCATACATCCATATTTGAAACTAGTTGCTGTGCAAATCATTCAACAATCTAATGTTCAGATGCTAGGTTGATTTTTTCAAAAAAAAATAAAATCCTTTTGTATAATGAAGTCCTGATTTCCCATAGTACAAAACACCTGAGGACGAAACCACTTGGCTGTATGCGAGAGCTGGCTTGTAAAGAATGCGTTTGTGTGGTGGTGGAGGAAGTCTGAGGAAGCACGGGTGCAGATTTGGTGAGTGTTTTGTTTGTTGAAAATAAAAAAAAAAAGCTCTTGTGCAGGTATATAAAACTACTTTTGCTTATGTATGAAGCAATGTTTGACTCTTGAGCTGAAAGATCATTAAGCAATCAAATGCTTATGAATAGCTATTAGAGAAAGTAATCTGTGCTCTCAGCTGCATTTTCCCAGGTCTAAAGTTCATTTACGGTACTAGATTTGGTGGCAGTGAAATCTGACAATAAACCTGGTTCAGATTGCTTGTTTATGCTGCCTGGCAATGTAACACAACGATATCTTTCCTGAACTTAAAGCTCCCATCTTAATGAAAAACAACCACAAAACAAATCCACCTTGCTGGTCTGTATGCAACAGATTTTTGCACCAAGAGCATGAAGAAATATTTTTGTGACGACAACAACGTTAGGTTGTTTGCGTTTCCCTCCTTCTGTGGCCTATTTCCAAACAAGACCATTGTTCATTCTTACGATAAGTAGGGGGGACTGATTAAGGTTGGGTTGGGGGTTTTTTCCCTCTTCATTATAGTGGATCTTGACTCAAACTCATTTGTGGTTGCCTGGTAGTCAGTAACTATGAAAAGACCATTCTCAGTCAGAAAAATCAATGGCTAACCCAACAGCAGGTAGAAATCTTTCATATTGTCTTCCTTCAATGCTAGCTTGTTTGCTTTTTCTTTTCAAAATGTTTGACAGTGCAAGGGAGGAATAATTTATAAAACAAAAACCTTTTCTATAAGATTTTTATTCATCCCAAAGCATGTCTTACTAAATCTGTGTTATGATATCAACTTTTATCCGTTAAGATAAAACAATCTAATTCCTGAAAACTTCAAGTATCTCCGAGCTGCGGTGTGTACCATCTAGTGAATCACTTTTGTGCAGTGTCTAAGCAACATATTCCACCCAGGAAAGGTAGTTTGAAGGCTTCTATTTATAGTGTTGTTTGTATCCAGACTGTAGCACCTTCAGGTAGTAGCAGCTTATCTGGTAGTGCTGAGCTACTGCCTGCACTTACACATCCTAAATCCCACAGAATCATGCTATTCTAAGGGTATAGCTGAGAAAAACTGAGTTTTGTTCCCTAAAAAAAAAAGTTTAAGCCATATGAGTAGGGTCAAAATCCTACTAAAGTAGGGTAAGAGCAGTACAGGCTACTAGAAAGAGGAGCCGTATCAGTGGATTGCCCTGGCAGCTCTGGCTGTGCAGACCAGCAGCCTTGGCCACCTCCTGCAAAATGGGCCAGAGACCCCCATGGCCAGCTCTCGCTGTCCCGCACCTGCCTTCCTACACAGAGAGCTTTATATAAATACATTTAACAACTAAGTACTTCTAAATTCTTCAGAACAAAGTCACATGATGGTCTGTCAAAACCAGAACAAACTTCTTGGAGAGTATAGGCAAATACAGAAGCTGGGAATCTGGAAGCTGAAGCATTAACATAAAAGGGAAAGAATCCAACTTTTGCAGTTACGGAGAGCTCTGGTCGGGTAACTTTACTGTGCGTGGATGGTCTGATTTAAACAAACAAACCAAAACAACCCCTAAATCTCAAATGGTATTACTGCACTGTATTTCTATTGAACAGTATTTTAGATTACAGTGGTGATTTTAGAGAATTTTTGAAGTAAAAGCAATAGAAAACAATAACAAGTCATGAAATACTGCTAGTTCTATAGTTTCTGTATTATGTATTACTTATTTTTTTTCCTACTTATCAACACTTAGACGTAAAACTCTGTCCACAAAAAACTGTAGCTGTGAACTCTAATTACTGTATTTGTACATTTGGGAGAGTCTGAATGTTCTGGTGTTGCTTAGTAAGGGAAAACTACAGTTAGCAATTGCGATAAGCTGGTGCAATACTCAAAGAACATAAATTAGAACTGATGTTTACTTTTCTGATGTCACTATTAGAAAGTTATTTATTTTCACTTCTTGTTTTGTGTCCTCATCAATGTCTCAATTTTTGTACACTTTTTCTACCTTTGTGCCTCATCTGTCCTGTGTAGGAAATCACAGCTGTCCTGTACCACAGCTGGCTGCTGGCATCTGTTAAGACTTAATTTTATGAGCTGGATGGATCAGTGTTAAAGAACAGCAAGTATCCGTACCCATTTTTGATCCAATCGTGTTAGCTAGTTATGTTTCTCCCTTGTTTGGTAGTCTATCCACGTAGAATAATTTTACCATAACAATACCAGTACAACCCACCATCATGTGGACATGTTAAAGCACATGTTAAAGGACAATCCTTATCCTGAAGTTAATCACTTCACAGCTGATTTCAGTTAATAATGGCTTGTATGGGAATAGTGAGGATGCGGTATGAGCACAATTTTAATGTTACTATGTCAATAGAAAGTCTTAAATTTTATTGCAAAGGAGAGAAACCTTTGCTGTTGCAAATTTGAGGTTACTAATTTTCCTTACTCTGAGAATTACCACTAAAAGTCTGGTTCTGTTGAATTTAAGGGGGGTTTTCCCACTGATTTCAGTGAGATCAAATTTATCCTGTTTTTTTCTCTGATTTTTCAATCTCTTGATTTCAGAGCTTCAAACACTTTTAACTTTTTTTAGGCAAAAGCAAATGCACACACATCAGTGGAGTGATTAGAATGATGCAGACGTCTCAGTTCTAGACCACCCATTACACTTATTGACTCGTCTTCAATCGTCAGTTGTCAAGTTTGTTTAGAAGACAACAGTTAAACACAGACAAAATGTCAGAAAACATGCCAGTCAACAGAGTACCTGAGCACAGGTTGTGGCTGCCTGGAAGAAGGGTGGGTGAAGGAGAAGCTGGTGCCAGAGGTCCTTTCCTCCAGCTCCTGGTGAATGGGGAAGGACTTCTAGTACCACAGAGTCCACCAGGGATGGGGTCCCAAGGACTAGACCATGGTTGCCTTCACAAGCTGAATTAACCAAGTGCCCACTGTTTGATCTACTGAGGCCAGACAGCCTCTTAACACCTCCTTGCCCCATATTTAATAGCATATGATGTCTGGTGGTACTAGGATGGTATTTGATACCGGTCTTGTGAGCAATTAAACGACACCATCCATCACTGCTGCAGCAGAACTCTGGTTTCAGGACAGTAAGGTACTAAAGCATTTCCCATCTTAGTCCCTCTCAGCTTTGTGAAAGTTATTACATTGTTTTGTTGTAAAAGACCAGCTACTTGAAGGAAATTCAGTCTATTTCTCAGCATAAAGGAAAATAAAGGGAGGGCTATGCTCTTGCTCTGTATTGTCTCTTTTAAAATCAGCATTGCAATCTAAATAAACTAATCTTCAAGAAGTCAGAAACTAATCTTCAAGAAGTTCCTTATGCTCAGTAGGTTAACATAAAAGGTATATCCTCAGGTAATATAAATAATTTTTGTTACAATGGCTTCAATATATGTGATTTATTTTGGGGCTATGTTGATTTAATCAGGTGAAGTTTGTCCACACGCTTTCAAAATTGCTTTGTAACAGACCTTTTTGGGTTTTTTTAAATAAATCCATGTTTCCTAGTGGATTCTCTAGGAGCTTTCTGTTCCAGAATTGTATTGAGATTTATGTAAAAGCATTTTTCCCTTATAATATACACGGTCCATTTGTTCCTTACTGATTTTTCCAAAATATTCTTGTTTTCTTTCCAATATGCCCTCCTGGTTACTAACACAAAGATATTGGAAGTGCAAATTGAAAACAGTTAGCTAAATAGTTTCATCATTCACTGTGAAAATAAAACGATCTGTTCTTTTCTGTGTTCTTTAAATCAATAACGTCTTCCATTTTGTTATAAACTCCTCCTGCAGTGTTACGGTATCTAACAGAGAAATGGCCCGCCTTTTATTTTCTTCCCTTGCGTAACTTACCAATTAACGAAAAGAAAGTGTGACTCCTCAATAAGACCATCATAACAGTTTTCTAGGAAGTCACAGACCATATCTTCAATTCAATTTCTAGAAGAAATTCAAAAAATACAGGTCAACTTGAGTATATAGAAAGATAATAAACCCAGTCTGATCTGTAGCCCTTACTGCAGTCCAAATCACACCCACAAGTACAGGTAAAAGGCTTAAGCAATTAGCCAGGCACTGATTTTTTGAGGCACAGTGTGTGTTCTCGCTCTGGAGAAAGACCTTTAAGCATGAGCAGGAGAGGAGATGGAGATGTTTTTCTGATTCTTAATCCAAGAAGTCGAACAAAACCTCCTAGCCCAGGCTCTGGAGCTGCAGGCAGCGGGACTTGAATTCTTAAGTCCTTCGGTTCCTCTAGAAAACAGCATATTAGCTCCCCACTCACATCCTTTTTTGGAATGTTAGTATTTTTCCTTATTTCTTCTACCATTTCACAGTGCTGTGAGTTTGCACTGGGCTTGAAGTTTTCTTTGGAGAAATTACTGTTGTAGAATTAAGTCCCACTGACTTTCACAAACTCTGGAATGCTAGAAAATATGATCATCAATCCAAGTCAGTTAAGACTCTTGGACAGCTTTAAAAGAAATAACAAACAGGACTTTTCATTTCCTGAAAGAAACATGTACGGCATTTATTTCTTTGTTTACAGAAAAGCAGCAAATGATTCCCAAAAGTCCATTCAATTGACGCAAGGGCCTATAAATGCTAACTACATAACAGCAGTGAAACTCTACCTTCTCTTCAGCCTGGCTGATGCAGTAAGACGCGTATGCATTTAATAGCATAAACTTAATGGTCTTCAGCAGTTGATTTTAATATTGTCCTGTAAATGAGCGCGATAGCAATGTAGCAGCTCAAAATAATTTCTCATTACATCCTTCCTAAGCACGTACTGCCTAGCACTTTGGAATTGTTCTATTATTAGATATCTCTGAACTCATAAATTTACAAGAAATAGCAAATAATTTACTCAAGTGATTTGTCTCATTCTCTAAATTGATCAGTGGCCACAGAGAGTAGTGTGTGAGTATGCACACTGATGCTAAATCTCATCCAAAACAAAAAAATTGATCAAATAAATACTTCCTACTGTAGCATTGATTAAAGACAACAATTTACTCCTGGCTTTCTGAATCAGAATCATGAAACTAGTGAAGAAAAGCAGAAGTTAAGGTTGTCTTGGTCACTCCTTCTGGATATTTGAGGAACTGCCAAAAGGCAGCATGATAAATCATGCTTTCCTAAACGCTATCTGGTATGGTATTGCAGGATGTCAAAAGGATATTTAAAAGGACTGAATATATTTAAAAGTCTACCTGCTAATTTTAAAAGTACTACTTAACATACTGTGCTGCTGCTTAAGATGATCTTGCGTCTAACCTGCGAAATAGTCTACTGTATATTCATTTTCAAATTATTCCTAAGGATTTTAAAAGAATATTTTCTGAGGTTACAGCTGCTTTTCTGATTTGCTTTTGTCACATATTTATTTGGTCAGCAGCCATCTTCTGAATCCTAGCTGACTCATTTGTGGGAGCCACTGAAAATCTTGAATGTTGAAAACATTTTGCAAATAAAATGATTTAGAAGTAACTTGCTGGGACCAAATGCCGCCATCCCCTTTACTACTGTGAACAGTACGAGCATGCATATACTGAAGGCAGATTCAACCCACAGTGGCTTACTAAGAGGAAAATGTAACCCCCCACATGAGAATTATATTTGAAGATTACTATGATTTTCTGTTTCTGCTTCTTTTAAAAATAGTAATCTTCCCCTATTTCATAATGATTCATGGCACTGGGTACTATGGCAATTCGCATTGAAGGACACATCCACATTCTACAAAACAGACTTCTGTAATGCTCTGTAACTCAGTTTGTAGAGGACATTGCAAGTATATTTGATATAAACGCCCTATCTACAAATAATTTAAATAATAAAATTAAAATTATTTTTCATTTTTCTATGTTAGATTTTATCACCTAATGTGTTGCATTTTATTTTAATTAAAAATCTAAAATTATTTATGGTAGATTATAGGTATCCAATTCAATCTTTGGGAAGATGAGATTTGTGTGTTTAATACTCCGGTTTTATACATTCAATATGTATGTATCATAGTAGAGCTGCTGGACTTTTTTCTAAGGAAAAGCTCGAAAATAATAAGGCTTGTTTGTCTATGAAGAATGCTAGCACAGAAGCAAATGAAACCCTAGGGACTGCTTTCTTGTAATTTTGACATCATTTCAGATGAACCTTTGATTATGGGCTATATTTTCACAGTATCAAACATTTGTAGTTATGACATAAACACAGGAAATTTATTTTAGAACAATCTGTAGATGCAAAAAGATAAGCCATTAAAATGACAGGTTAGGTGCTATCACTTTTTCTCACCAAAGACGGAACCTTACGCTTGGGCAGTCACACTGAGCAGGGCTCCCAGCAGTGTCAGGTGCTCTCCAGCAAGGGGTGGTAGCATCTGTGTTGTAAAAATCAGCCCTGACTGTACTTAAGCTCGAGAGAGAAATAAGCAGCAGAAAAAGAAAAGAGGAAGTCTATACATAGCATATAGAGCAGCTAATTAACTGGATACTAATTTCCTTATGTTACTTTTTTCCTTTTACATCCCTTTTGCTAGAAATGTGTTACAGTAATTACCAATATCTTAAGAATAATCTGCACAACAGTGTACATACAACACTTATTTTGAGTGTTTTGAAACTGCTGCCATTAAAAAAAATATTACAGTGTCAGTCCCATTGAATCATGCAGGAATTTTAGATCTTACTCTGGGATAGCAAATATTTGTGGGTATACAGAAATGGTGTTAAGCAATCTGTGTACTCGGAAGGTCCACGAAATTTTGATGAAGTGGTAAATGGAGTCCATCTGTTCTGAAACGACTCCATTTATGATCTCAGCAGAACAATGTATTTTCCATTTCCTGCAGATTTTAAATCTTGTTATCTAATCCAACTCTCAGTGAAGACAAGGAATTATTTTTAACAATTGTTTTACTGGAAGATCCTTTTTCTCCTCTCCCCCAAGAAATGGTGTGAATATCCTATGCACTACTTCTATCTGAATGCTCCAGTAATTTCCTAGTGCTTTTCAGATACACGCTGTCCAGAGCAGGAGCAGGAAGACCTATGTAAGATTAAGTAACTTGCTCAAGACTGCGCATGAAAGTGCGGCAGGGCAGGGAGCAGAGGAGCAGAGTCCAGCTCGCTTGCTGCCCAGTCCTGTGCCTCAGGTACGTCACCACTTCTTCTCTGGCTGTATTCCTCATATACTTGTCCCAAATTGCTGAAACTGGATTTAAATTCCTTTCCAAGATTCCCAGTCCTAACAGCCCTAAGGCATCCTAATGGCCGGGCAGCCTCAGAAAACACATTTCCTATTTGCCCACCAATACTCGAGCAGGAGCTTAGGGGGGTCAAATGAAGCCGTCGTGCTTGTGGTGTGTGTGCTGAACTGCTGCTCCCTCCGAGAGGGCCCGTTCAAGCACGTAACTCGGGCCTACAGAGAATAGAAAATACCAGCTGGGTGGCAGTACACAAATAAAAATTTCTGTATTTAGTTACTAATGTTATTATCGCAGTAGTGGTAGGACCGTGGATGACTAACGTGTGGTTGTAGCTGCAGGTAGGCACCTGCCTGCCACGGGCTGCGTGCGGTCCCCTATGACTAACGCTTCCCCAGATAAACTTAATCCAAAAACCATGGAAATCAGAATTTCTTTCCATTACCCGCAATGAGCTTTGGGTCGGACTTAGGCGTGGTAGAGCCAGGCTGGCTCGGAATTAGTGGCCAGATGTTCAAGGCTTGATACGCTGAGGAATCATTGCCAGCCTGGTGAAACGCACACAAAACGCGCTGGGAGGACCAAAGCGGTAGATAAATGGAGGAATGGGAAACTGACGCTGCAGGATGGCCTCAGCCATGTCTTGTGGGGGACAGGTCCCTTGTCCCTGTGTGCAGGCTGCGGGGAGATTCGGAGCCTTGCCAGAATGCCCAAACGGTGGCCAGATTTTTTTTTATTTTTTTTTTTACAGCTGGCTGTAAACCTTTGTGTTTTAGGCTCGCGGATAGAAGTTTGTTTCCACACCTTTACAGGGGGGATGGCCCCTGTGTGAATGGGGTCGGGAGGCGGGGAGGGACACACGGAGGACAGACGGGGGTGCTGGCCCGGAGCCCCTCCGTCCTGAGGGGGGGGAGCGTAGCCGAGGGTCTCCCCCTCACGGCGAGTGTTGGAGGGGAGGCTGAGGCGGTGGCGATCGTCCCGCGCCCCCTCAGAGACGCCTCTGAAGGCGGGGGGGGGGGCGCAACCAGCGGCGGCCCCGCCACCCGCCAGGGGGCAGGCGGGGCGCGGGCACCGGCGCGCGCGTCCCGCCCTCAGAGACACCTCAGGCGGCGGCGGCGGCGGCGGAGGAGGAGGAGGAACGCTCGGCCCCAGCCCTGACCCGCTGTCCCGCCGCTGCCTGCTCCTCTTCCGCCGGCCGCAGGTGAGAGGCGGTGAGGGGAGGGTGAGGGCTGGGGGGTGGGCAGGCCCGCTCCCGCGGAGTGGGGCGGCGGGAGACGAAAGCCTCGAAGACTGACTAACTTTCTTGTATCACGGTTCTTTGCCACCCCTTATTACGCCGCTCGATACACTCGGGGGTACAGCGGACCGATTTTCAGGCCCGCAAACCTTTCTCCAAACTCTGTTCGGCTTTAGAAAAGGCAGATCTGGTAAGTCGCGGAGGCCTCGGTAATTTACGCCCGTTTCTTGCGCGCCGGATGAATGGAGAAGTTATTCGCTTGGGTTTGGCTTCTTTTTTTTTTTTTTTTTTTTTGCATAGTAATGTGCTCAAAAGCCAACTTTTCCGTTACAGAGTGTTTTGGGTCCTTTTTGTACTTTTATAGCGTGATAGGGCTTTAAATTGCTGAAAGAGATGCTTAAATATCCAGGGGGAACTTGAAATATCTGCAGAAGGCTGGTTCGTGTCTTTTATGCTGCTGAATAGGTAAATCATTTCTAATCTCGTTAGGACATGTTATGGCATTTCTGTAACAAGTGAGTGCTCTGTGTTAATGAAGGGATTAAACCCCTTTAATACATATACTACAGCATTTGACCATTATTGCTGGGATCTTACGTTTGCGGGTGCAGCTAAAGCATATTATATAGCAGGGACATATTGTCACCGATGACCCAGGAGCATGCTAAAGTCTGTTGAACCTGAGACTTCTTTTATGACCAGTAAGGATGTGGTCAGCAGAAGTGCTGAAGACTGGTGAAGACACTTTGAAAACATTTTTGGACACGCAAAGTAAATACGCGGTGTAATGTTTGAAGCTGGTTCAGCATAGAAGTCTCCTTTTCTCCTGTCAGGTGTGTTATATTTTATTTGTATCGCTGTGTGCCTGACGTACTTGGTCGTGACACAAGACCACACCATGTTAAGTGCTGTGCAAATAGAAGGGAGGGGAAATTCACGCCAATGCATCTAAAAAGTGGGTTTGATTCTGAGGTGGTTGTGATTTATTATAGGAAATAAAGTGTCCTGTGCTGGATACTGCAATAGGAAAACATCTTCATAGTGGGAAATAGTGTGTCACTGTACCTGCATTAGTGACCTTACTGCTTTGTGCTAAGATTCATGATGTGTGGGTCTCTTTTTTTTTTTTTTTTTTTAAAAGGAACTCTCATTTAAAAAAAAGAGATATGAACTTGTTTACTTTATGTCTAAAAAAGAAAAGTATCACAAAGAAATTCTATAGCTATTATATATTTTGAGGATAAACAAGAACGATGTGGTGGTGTCATTTATCATTATTTTTTAATATTATTTTTAAGCAACCAGGATTCCAGGGGAGAAAGTTTCTAGGAGGGTTTAATGATTGTGTCTAGGTGAGAAATAAATAAACAGTGTGATGGTGTGGTTGTGTGTATTAGGAGGTTTTGTTTGCTTATTCAGGTATCCTGACCTTTCAAATGTTGAAGTCCTGATCTGGAAGTTTTTATACGATCTCCTGTAGGTGGAAGAAGAATGTGTTGCAGGTCTGTGGTACGACCATAAGTACAGTCAGTGTACTTATGGCATGTTCGTGTGTGTAGTGTACAAAGTACTTTTGAAGAAAATCTTCATTGCAGTGGTTGACATTAAAACCGGTATTTGCTAAAGTCACTGACGCGTTGTCAGTTTCCCCCTATCCAGAAATGTAGAATGGAAAATGAGGAGTATGTGGAATACCACTCTGAAAACAGTAAGCCAATACTGATTTCTAATGGCCCTTATAGCATGTTATTTATGCTTCCATAAGCCGTTACTAACAGCAATTAGGGTCATTGGGGGTTCTTGTAAAGCAGCCATTAAACTTCTTAATTTTTTTCTTAATGAAGCTAACGTCAACACCATTAAGAGCAAACAAGGAAGATACTTCATTCCCTAATGTATGTGGATATTTATGTTCTCATCGTTTGTGCTAAGTGAAAGAGCAGGTGCTGGTTGAGAGCTAATTAGTTTAGGTGTTAGCTTAGAGACAGATGATCATTGTCTTCTGTTAATGTGTGTGTTTGTGTAATTGCCAGTTGCTCTTAGATTAAAAAAAAGACAATATTCCCTGTGGAATTTAAAAAAAATAAATCTAAATTGAATTCGTAGGCTTATTCATGGGTTACATCTTTGACTTGGATTTAACATTACAGAATTTATCAAAATGACTGGTTCTGATTTTTTATTTATTATGAAGGCTGTAAAACTTAGGCTGCAGTGATTCACCCAGTGATTGCTTTCTCATTCTCATGGTTTGTGCTGAAGCTACATTTTATCTTTCTGGAAAAGGATCCAGTCTACTTGGATTTATTTGGTGTTTCAGATTAATTAAATGTAATAGTCAAACTTCACTAAGCATCTGCAGGGCTTTTATAGTGAAAGTATCATTTGGGACTTTTTCTGTATAGAATTTTTTGTGTGTGTGTGAAAATCAAAGATTGTTTTGTTATTGTAAGAAATCAACCTGGTAATGGAGGTGTGCAAGAGCAGATAGCCAGTGGAATTGGTGTTGTCGTCTAGGTTACAAAGAGTTGTGTGCTTCAGTGCCGCTTTGGCTTACCAAGGTGTGACCTGCCTCCACTAGCAGTGTGTGAGCATTGGCTGCTGTCTGCGCTGGTTCCTGCTGTTCTTTTGGGATGGATTTGGTGCTCTCTGTGAGAAGCATCTGTGTTCGAAAGCAGTTACAAAGATTTAGGCATGCTGTTAAAGTGGAGTTACAGACCTTACTTAAACCAAAAAAGTTTTTCAGATGAAAAATGGGACCTGGCTGAGCCAAAGATTGCTGGTTTCTTCTCTAATTAGAACCCAATCAGTATTCAAATTCTTAAATACAGTCTCTGTAAAGAGCCACTTGAAGAGCTAACGGTTTTTTCAAAGACTGAATACTGCGTAAATAGGGAGATAATAGCATCTGCGAAGTTTCAAGATGATTATTTGCTAAGCTGACAGGATGTTACAGCGTGAAATAGTTTGTAACCACTGTGTAGTTAGATCATCTTGTATTAAAATACGGAAGTGCAGCTTCTTCCTTAGATCATTATGGTATACTTCATGAGTAGCTGATATCTTGTGTTTGCTGAAAAACATATTTTACATTTTGCATTCTGAAAACAGTAGGGACATTGATCTGGGATTTCCTCATACTCCTATTTAAAAAAACACCAATTTTCACCTGGAAAAAATGCTCTCTTTAAAAAAATAGTTTTATAAAACTTTTATCTCATAATAAAAATCATTATCATTGTTATCGCCAGAGACTTGCAAATCACTTTAAATAACTACTGCTGTTGCTTGCCTTTTGCCTCTGATACCATCCTGTCTTCCAGAGTCACCCTGAGCAGGATCCAGGCTCTGTCTTGCCGTGCCAAGCAGCGGAGCGGGGTAGTTCATGTATGGAGGCAGAGGAGCAGCCAATGCATCTGATCTTTCCTTTGGAAGAGTTTTTCTTTGCTTAATAAGCATAACATACAATAGTGTAAATATGCTGTAATACTATTTCCTGCACAGCATGTGTAGGTTGCTACTGCTGAGCGTTATTTCTTCAGAGTTAGTAAAATTAAGGTGTGAGAGGTGAAATAATTTTGTCTGGGTTATTCAAAGATAAATGGCAAAATTTAAGTAGAACACAGGGCTGCTGTTCCTTTGCTAATCAAGGCACTGCTTTACCTCAGTTGCTTGGAGTTATGACATGAGTTTGTATCAAAATGTATCCTTCAAACTTACTCATTTTGTGTAGCCTGTTTTAGGAGCATTTTTATAAAAGGCAAATAAACCACCTCTTCTGTGGCAGCAAGGCTGCTGTTTTGATTTTTACAGCACAGGCCCTGCAGTTCAGAGGCTGCAGCTCTGTTCGTGCTTTAAAGACGAAACAAAGACGAATCTGGCTCTCGAGACGTGGAGCCACACGTACCACTTTTCTTAAGAGCTTCCTTTACAGCTAATGGCCAAAATGTTCCTCTCTTTAACAGCTGTTCTGCAATCCTCCTTTCAGCATTAAAAGTAGCTTCTGGTCTGTAATTAGAGAGAAGGAACAAACAGGGTGTGTTTAACTTCTGTTTCTGGGCATAGAACTAAGTGAATAAGTAACATGTTCTAGTTAAAAACAGAAATAACAAAGATTACCAAGGCTGTAACAAACAGTGTAAGTCAGAGTAAGGTGACAAGTTTCTTTGAATAGGGCTGGCTGTTTCTGGCATCTTCTCCCCGAAGTGCCGCAGTGCTATGTGTATGTCTGTGTGTGCTGTCGTGTCCATATGTGTGCACTGCTCAGGTAGCTTGCAGGGCCTTCTGGTAAAGGTAATTGAATGAGATCATTTTCAGACTTGTTCTCCTGTGTCCTGCATCACAGTTTGCTTAAGAGTAGTGATAGGGCTTTGTAGCATCTTCTGATCTGTGTGATATAGAAACAAGTACAGTTTGACATGCGAGTTGTCATTCAGCCCACAATGAAAGGAATGTGGGGTTTTTTGTTATGTTCAGCAAATATTGCAATAAATTCTTTTTAATAATGCTGCCTTGGAAATAGCTGGTTATAAAGCTGCAAGCACACTCTTGTAATATAATCAATACGAAAGTGTTTTAAAAGGACTTTAAGTTGCAAAGTCTTAAGAGTGCATGCTTTATTTCAAGGAAGGAGACAATATTGTAAGTGTTTTATAGGTAGATAAATGTAGAAATAATCTACATGTGACTGTATAACTTTGGTTTTAATTTGTTACTTTTCACTTTATGAAGTTATGTTATGACTAGTAATGGCGAGTTAGCATTTCAATGAGTTGAATAAAATATTTTAGTAAGATGCTCTTAATTTGTAATATAGCCTAGGTTTTATTCATTATTTATTTAATGTCCAATCTGCGACATTATGTTTTCTGCTTTATTTATACAAAAATATAATACATTCATACTAGGGGATTCTTTTAAAGAACTAGTTGATGATCAAACCACCTAGCAGTGACTAATTCTTACTCAGATACTGTTTTCTCTCCAAGTAACCAAAATGGTGAGGAAATGAGGGTGCCAATAGAATGACAAAGTGCGTGGAAGGGTTGAGTATTGAGTGCAGCTGGGAAGGAGCCATCAGAGGTGGATTCAAGCAGACCAAGCTCACTGGCATTTATTCAAAGTCAGCTGAAATTGATGGAAATGGGCAATAAAACTCTGATCGTTTAAATGCCAGATATTCTTAGCACCTGGCTCATGTCAACCTGAGTCCCATCTGTTACGATATTTCAGGCAGGGCCTGCTTGCTGAAACAAGCTCAAACTTAGTCAGGCTGTGGGGAAAAAAAAACAGTTCCGATCAAGTTGAGAGAGGATAAACTTTGTACTGGGGCTTTTCTGTGTGTCTGCATCTTTTTCTCTGTTATTGCTACTGAACTTATGTGTGACTAAATAAAAAAAATAAATTCCAGTAGCAGAGCAGAATTTCAGTTTCAATTTCCTCATTTGAAAGGAAGCTGGGGTACAGCTATCAAAACTTTTTCACTTCCTGACACTTTCTGCCTGATCTTCTGCTCCTCCTCTGCTGGTGGCTTCAGCCTGCAGCCATGAAGGCAGTGGTCCTTTCAATGCCAAGGAAACAAATATTTATATATTTGTGAGATACACACTTATTGGAATAAACTAGAATTAATGACAGAGGGCGTGAGAAATGGATGTAGTCACTACTAGTACATTTTATTCAGGAACTGGGTTTTGAGGTGAAAATGCTTTAAAAATTCTTATCATGGATAAAGCCAGTGAATCAATTCTGGAGCTGTAATTGTCCAAGTTCTTACTGTCCTGCTTATTCTATGTGTAGTACATATACTAGTATATGTAGGCACTATGCAGTTTGTTAGAAGACAGGAGAAAAATGGAGGCAAAGCATACTTCTTTGGATTTACAACTCGAAGATTAATGGCCTGGTTTATTTCAGCCCACCGATGGGGCTGATTTGGGCCTGATTTTGCTCTATTGTGAAGTATCCATGTAGTTCATGAATTTAACAATTATTTTTTTTTTTTCAGCAAGGACTTGTGTATGTACGGGAGGGCACAGCTTTCTTTTGGGAATGTCCTGAAAACTTTAAAATCCTTTCTACTCAGTAGTTATGTAAAAATGACTAATAATGTCTGTGTAAAATATTTTTTTTTTCTAGAAATATTCTTATATGACTTTGAATATAAATGCAGGAGTAAAAGCGATGAAGGGTATGATTTTTATGGTGCAGCTAAGCTGGCTCAACGAGCAGCTGTCACTAAAGTGGGCAGCGCTGCTCTCTTCCTGCCCTGTGCTCCCTACCCTCCCTGTAGTCAGCACTGGTATCCATCTGACCTGCTGGTGCACTGATTCATGGAACTAAAAGGACAAAAAGCTATTTTTTTAATAGGATAAGCATTTTTTAAAGTCTGCTTATTTATTTTATTATTATTTTTTCCCCTCTGTAGGAACAGAACAGCCAGGCTAGAGGAAGTGACAAGAACATACTGTTGAACTTCTTGAGAGACAGATGGAGACAGTTCCCTCCTCTTCGGCAGTAGTTGCACTATAAAACTGTGCTCCTAGTTATACAAGTAGTAAGTTAATACTTCTGTAGACATGCTGGAAAAGTGACCTGGACTGTGTTTTGATTTGAGGTGTTGCCAATTGAATTGTTAGGCCAATTTCAGTACTTCTTACGAAAGAGCTCTGCTCCTCTGCATTACTTGTACAGCAGGAAATGAATGTGAAAATATTTCACAGTAGTACTTCTTAAAAATCACCTATAGTTTTTTGCAAGTTCCTGAGGAGTATGCTGTTTTGGATTTAGTACTTTTTACTTTTTATTTCTAGTCTACTGATTGTAATACAATAACAGTTACAAGCCCCCCAACTCCCTTTTTCCTCAGGATGCTGCACTTTTAAAATAAGGCAGAAAATGCATTGCAGCACTATAGTGATAATTGTGTTGGCATATATTATGATTCACTTAAGAAAGTGCAGTGTTTATTGCATGTAATATAATACAAAATTCACAGCTGCTGGAAGGTAGTCAAAGCTAGGAGTTGCTCTGAGAAAGTGAGAATTTAATCTGATAGCAGTATAAACACCATGTTTAGCTTTTAAAGAAATAGGAAAAAAACCCAGTATTGTTACTTTGTAAAGAATATTTCATGCAGTTCTTGCAGTGCCACAATAGGCAAAATTCCACAGAGGCGGTTTTGTTTTCCCCGGCGAGCTGACGTGTTGATTACTTGCATGTTCAGAGCTCACTTGCAGAGTTGCAGAACATGATTTAGTGCCACAGGTTGTCAGCGTGAGCAGAACTACATGCAGGTGTTAATTGCTTCTGGTCAGGTACAGAGCAATAAATTAACAATGTTGCTAGATAAAGGAGTTTAAATTACAAGTCATGAATACTATATAGGAAGAACAAAGCGGGAAATTTTGTTTTTCAAGATTCTGGGCAGATTTAGGCAAGAATTAAGAGCTGTTCTTTTCTTATATTGGCTGTGTTCCATAACTGTTTATCAAGCATGTTTACACAGGGAATTTGGATGTAGTTGTAGCTAAACTAGTTTGCTAGACTAGCACTAAACACTTGTTTTACATGTTGAATTAATTTTTGGCCTACATTTATGCGGGCTGTTGTATTTAGAAATGCATTATGCTGTACTTACTTTGAACTGCATTGAAATATGGATCCTTAATCAGTGATGGTTAGGCTTTTCTTGCAGTTGTCTCTGCTGCCAATGAAAATATGTACATGTATATATAAAGATACATATACATGTATATCTATAAATAAAGAAAATGAACTAAATCATCATTTCTGGAGGCTGCAGAATCTAAAAGATACTGTGCTTGTTTCTTTTCATCTTTCTGTATGGCTGCTTATCACGTTTTCTGTATCAGTATCCCAGGCATCTCTGTTTGGGCTTGTGCATTTACAAATGGATAACCAATGTTTTAAGAAGCACTTGCCAAAAAAAACCCCAATAACCGAACTTATTACTGGCTGGTAAGTATGAGGAGTGTTGGCTGTAGAAAGTATGGGAATCTGGGAATCAGAAAGCTGGGAATCAGTTAATTTGCTTTCTCATTTAAACCAAGGCAAGGCGTGAGGCAGTACTTCTCCAGTGCAGTGTATTCACCATAGCTTTCAGGACGCTGAAAAACATAGTTTAGTTGGAGTAGTTGGAAAGAGTGTGCGGTGTTGCAGTTCTTACATGCTAGAGAAACATTCCCCTTAGAAACAGAGGATCTTTCAAGAGGGAGGATGAGGAAGGATTTCTTTAACTGCCCTCACAGAAATGGGATAACTGTGGGTTGCAGGCAGAAGAGACCTAATTATATTGTATAATAATACTATGGTGGACCTGGGAAAAACTTGCCCCGATGCAGAGTCAGGCGAGGTTAGTGATAACATTGAGATGGGGACTCTGGAGATACCAAAAGGGGAAAGACAGCGCATGTTTTCTGGAAACCTGGTGCACTGTAAAAGCACTTTTGCATGCAGCTACCTAACCCATTGGAGATCACTTGTCCAGAAATACTTTTTTAGTTGCTGTGACCTGAACCCTGCTCTCAGAGCAGTGGCCTAGCAGTGGGCAGGCCCTGAGTGGGGAACAGCTTCATCTCTCTTTTCAGTGTTGTGGCTTATGTTTAATAACTTCTCCACTTGTATGCTAGTTAGTGGTGTTATCACCCTGATTCATGCATTCTCTTCTAGACACCAGCTAGCTGTATTTGTGTTCACCTCATATGTGAGTGCTTTAAGCACCTTGGGGTTCTGGGTGCTGCCTCTCTGGGCTCACTCACTGAGCCTGGACCTTGGGAACAGCTGCCCTGGACCTTAAAATCGCTGCTGACTTTCTGCATCTGGTTGAAGTAAACTTCTCCCAAGTCCCATCTGCTAGGAGCGCTTAGCTCTGGGAGGCATGAGATAGCTGACAGTCACAAAAATACATAGCTAGCTGTGGGGGGAATTTTTAAAGGAGTTTTCCAGGTGATGCTGCATATTGATGGTCAGCACAAAACAAACTATACTGCATGCTGTTCCCTGTATCTCCGTTCTTTGGAGTGTTCTTTGGGATTTGGTCAATGCTTTTCAGAGTTCCCATGTCCCCATTCCTTGACGTACTTGACGTCAAGTACCCCTTTACTTGACGCCCCCAGCACCAGCTCTTCTTTTCTTCATGAGAAGGATCCAAGCAGATTTCCATTCTCTTGTTGTTCCCTCTGCTGCTGTGTGACCCTCTGGTCTGTTGCAAACCCTTAGGTGGTCTGTTGCATGGTTACCACACAATTTGAGTTCAGACCTGAAAAACTGGTTTTTATAAGCACTAACCACCTGTTCTGCTAGGGAACGGCCCAAGTAATTGTGGATGATCTTTAATGATGTCTTGTTCAGCAGCCTTTCCTAACAAAGGCTGTTCCTTTCTTGAACAAAAAAATGTTATGTTTAAAGAGTGTTAGTAATGTCCAGCTGAACTTCAGATTATTTATGTAGGTTCCAGTGATAGTCATAAGAGCAGAGCTGCTTATGATAGCATTGTTTCCTCAACCACTTCAGAGGCGTATGCGGTCAGGCTGCACGTATGTCTTCTAACATAAACATATATTCTTACATCAGGGGAGGAACTCAGTAAATTACAGCCACGCTACTTTTTAGACAATAATTGGGGAGGTAAGAGGTCTGCATTCTAACATAAGAGGATGATTGCGCAAAATGTTGCCAGGGAACAAGGTAAAATGCTTTAGTTACTACCTGTATATAATGTTATCCTACAGAAGGCAAGTGTGAGACAGGTTATTCTACTTTCCTTTATCAGGAGGGCTATGAGTTTGTACATTGTCAGTTACTATGGGAGATTTTATATGCTATTAGTCCTCACGTTTTAATTGATCAACTAATAATTTATTTGTGTAACTAGGTAGTTAGTTTTATTTAGCATGGTAGCCTTTAAAAAAAAAATCTTTAAAATCTGGATAATTTGATGATTCGGACAGACCGTTTGTAGAACACAAACTGCGTTGTATGCCTTTTGGTTGGAAATAATACCTGTGTCAGAATGATCCCAAGATGTAGTTTTGTCTAGTTTTAAGCTCCTATATTCCCTATTCATTATTATTAATTCTTTTGTGTGCTGATATATAGCTAACAGAATGGATAGGTAGGCAAAAGTGATTCTATGCACCTACCCTTTCTCTGTTTAAAAAGAAAACAAAGCTTTTTTTTTTTATGAGATAGTAACCTGGGGGGAGCACCCTCCTTGCAATATTGGCAAACACAATTTTTCATTATGAGTTGTTAAAAAAAAAAAAAAGGGGCATTTCAAAACTGTAAGGCTCATCTTTCACTTTCCTTATGAATTTTGATCTATTTTTGGCCTAAGCTGAGTTTTTCTCTGCGGTCAAGTGCTAAAAGCTTTGTTTAAAACGCAATTTTGTGATTTAGTGTCTACTAAAAATGTCTGCTATCATTAATATTCTGATAAATCACTAACCTTGTGAGCCAGTGGACTAAATCATTCTTATAACTTCCTTCCTGTCTTAATGGGGAAGTCAGCAAACTTTTAAGCACTTTCCTAGGGCCTGTGACTTACACTTTTACATATATTTCCCTATAATGAAATATTAATTTTAGATTTCAAGCACATTAAATGAAGAAATATATGGCTAAGATTATATACTTCTGGAATATGCCATATGATTTTGTATTGGTGCAGTTACCTTGGTTTTCTACTTCACTATAACTTGTTTGTGCAAGAGACTAATTTCTGAACAAGAATTAGAGGTACAACCTTCTCGAAGTAGGAGTACTGACACAAACGTCTACTTTTATTGATGAGCTTCCTGGCTTTTCTTTTGTTTGACTTCTGCCAGAATAAGAATATGCCTTTTCTTATTTGGGATTTCTTGACCTGCATTTACCATGTAGTCTGAGTTCCTTGATGCATCATTCACTGAATCGTCCCTGTTCCTTAGACTGACTTTATCTGATTGTTTTCTGTAGGGTCATAAAAGAAGGGCAGACTAGGGAAGGCACTCAGGTGCTTGGAGGAGGAGCAGTCATGAGGCCAAATGCTGCTCCCTGTCTGTAAGGGGGAAGGATCAGACTTCTGATCTGCTCTGTATCAGCTCTGGGGAGGTCATCCACGGCCATGATCAGAGTTCCTTGGGAGTGGGGAGAGCTCCACTGCAGTGCTGCAATCTGCCTTTACAGTATAAACCACAGGAAGAAACGTTAGAATTACACACATATGTAATGGTACTTAATTCAGCCTTTTTTCTCACAGTTATGACTTGTACGTATGGCTTTTTATTTAAATTATAGGTTTCTAAGCATGTTTTTGTGCTAACTTCCAGGCTTTATCTCATCCAAGGGAGGATACTTTCAGGGAAATTTATAATCAAACAACACTTAAAAGAATTGATGTATTAATTATTGTATCTGTCATGAATGCAATTTTCTGTAAATCTTAATATTTGTTTATTGTGGGTGACTTGAATTCTTGCTTTATGTTCACGGTACAGATTTATTTCCAGCCATGATGTTGATACAGCAGACATCTAGTATTCGTAGTACATGTAAAATATGTCTTGTTCTTGGGATGCTTGATTTGCAGCTTTGATTTTACTTTGTTTTACTACTTTTGTGTGTCATCCTGTCTAAGAAATCAGGATTTCATAAATCAGTGTTTAGGGTAGAGAGTTCAGTGAATGTTAGTTTCTATGTTCATTGTCCCTAGCTATTGTATAAATATAAAAACTTTTCCTTAATGCTTTCTTAATTTGTACTTGATGTCTGTTACTGACAGTGTACAATTTGTTTTCTAATGGGATGCTTTTTTCTTTTATCCTACTGATTTTTTCTGGAACATTACTTGACCTGTTAGTAGCTTTCTTGCAAATCCGCTGTGTTTCCCCCACATACTTTGTTTACACAAACTCTCAGCTTTAGGTGGAGTTCAAAAGACAGTCTCCTTCTATGCTTGTCACTGAACCTATTAAAGCAGTTGTGTCTTTTTGTAAAAACACTGTGGAGCGATCATAATGTTTTGAAATTTAAGCTTTGACTGTTTGCTTGTATTTAATTTCAACTTATTTTCTTACGTGTTTTTTTTGTATGTTCTTGAATATGCTTATATGTATACTTAGCAAAGAGATGGTATTGGTATAATCCAACATACATGTGCCTGAGTACATCTGTCATCAAACAGTAACTACTTACAGTCATTTTAAGGAGTTGCATAGAATTTTTAACAAAAATACATACCAGACATTTTCACTTACATTTTGTCTTTTCCTTTCCTCATTTCTGACTTGTAGTGTCTGTATGTGTAGGCTTAACATGGTGATAAAGTAGTAGAAGTCTGGGTGTAAACCAGTGTTTTATGATTTAAATAAATGTTACAGCATTTTTATGTCTGTGTGTAATACGTAGAGTTGCTAAAACTGTAGATGTGCCTGTTTTATGCATGATTTAGGTCACTGAAGGGTTGCATATGGTTTATGTTTTTCCTTACCCTGAAACACTTGGCTTTTAGCTCCTGGATAAGTGGGCTGACTTAGTGACAGATATGAATACAGGCTTTGTCATATTGTGCATTATATTGTATTTCAGTGATTTCTGCTTCATTTGTTAAATTTTTGTGTTTGAGATACTTTCTCTTTCAAGCATCATGGTATTTCATAGCAAAACTTTGTGAAAGTCAGTTAAATGACTTAATTTAAAACCAAGAGAATAGTCTGAGGGAATTGTTAGTGTAAAATTGGCTTTTGGATCTGTAAATATTTGGGGAGTGTGTTACTTCAGAAACACTCTACACACACATAAATGTTTGTGGCTTTTTCTTTTCTTTCTCATTGGGAAATTGTATGTCTTTCTAGACTGGTAATCCCATGCGAATATACTTGTTTTTGAGATTTGTCTGGGGAAGGGTGTGTAAGATACATAAAATGCATATTATGAACTGCAAAATGATTGATATTTTTTCTATTGGTGTGCTTGACTCCCTTTTGACTAAAAGCATGAGCTAAGCTTTTTAAATAGTTCTTTGTATCTTGAAACTCCTTTGATTAATCCTCCTTCCTTTCCTGCACTTGAACACGGATACTTTTGGTGCACGTCTTGCCATGCAACAGTTGTAAGTCGGAAGTAAAGAGCACTTCCCCCCCCCCCCCCCCCCATGAAATGATTGGTTTTTTTAGACAGCAAACGAATTGTGATTTAGTGATGGAAGCATAAACTGGGCAGTCAGACGATGTGGATGGTGTTTGCAGGGTGATTCTAGGAAGTCAGCCTTGTTTCTGGCTTTTTCTTTCTGCAGAATGTTGGTAGAAATAAGAGTACATGAGGTTTTATTTACTCATCTTGGAGGGCCCCAGACAAAAGTGGAAAGTGTTCTGGACATTAACAGTAATTTGGCTGCTGGAAGTTGGCCAAAGTACTGGCAGTATGTCTTGCTCTTACTGAAAAATAAAGTAGCAGTTCTCTCTCTTTCTCTCTCTTTTTTTTTTTTTTTTTTAAATAAGTGTAAGTTGGCTTGGATCCTGCTCGGCAGCCTGTTGTGAAAGTCATCACTTCTAATAGCACAGTGCCCCAGGGACCACCGCAGGGCATTGACTGGCTCAGTACTGACTCAGAGCCTAAATCGTTGACACTGCTCATCTTAGAAAAATGATGCAATTACGATTCTCCTCCCTAGTCTGGGAAAGTATCTTGGATCTCCTCATTCACAGCTCCAGTTTTCAGAGATGTGGTGAGCCTGTCTGACTGGGGTGAGTCTTCCCTGCTGGTGTATATTTATCAGTCCCTGTTCTTTAAATTCTTGGCTATTTCCTGGAGATTATGGATTGGGTATAACTAAACTGTTAATGGCTTTTTTTCAGGTGTTAAAATAGAGAATTACAGCCCACCCTAACTACTTGTTTAGCAAAGGCATCAAGAGGTCTGTTTTCCCCTGAGAAGTTGATCTTTAATGTTGCTGGCTCTTGCCTAGCATCTCTCTGGGCTGTCCCTCAGCTCGGGGCACATGTGGGAGCACAATTCCTTCCCATGATGGCTGCAGCAGCATTTTCAGGTTAAGGAGCATCTTCCTGCCCTCTGCTCCACAGCCGGCCACTCTCAGCTCTGCCGGCTGCACTGCCCACAAAGCTGCACTGCCCACAATCACTGACCCCATCTGCCTATTAGGCAAAAAGAAACAAAAACTAGGAGACAGAAATGGTTATTTTTTAGTTCATCTGACTGCGACATGCATGTAACGAGTGGTGCGGTATGGTGACAAGAGAGGAGCGAGTGGTGAGGAGGGAGAGGGGAAGAGGAGGAGAAACTTTTTGAACAAATATTACTGGAGAAGCCCCTGTTGCAGAGCTGTAGTCAAGACCTGTGGGTTTAGTTGTTTAAAATGAGCAGCAAAAGTTTCCTCTCTAGATTTCTGTTCATTAAACTAATTTAAAGTCCATGTGTAGAGAGGGGAGGGTGGTGTTTTATGAATAAACATGCATTTGTTGTAGTAGGTACTTATATTTGAATGCATCCCTGTTAGTGATACCTCTCATTTCACTTGTCGGCCCTTCCCCCGTTATATTCAGGTTTGTTTGCTTGAGCAGTGAGTTGTGCTTGAGAAATAAGGAAGTGATGGTAATGATGCATGTGTCAGCTTGAACCATACGTAACAAAAGTAGTGGTCGTCTTACAACCGTGTGAAAGGAATGAAAGGAACTTCATGATTTCATCCACTGTTCTGTCTTGCCATTGCTCAGAGATACGGATTTCATTTGCTACTGAAAAAAACAGTGTTAAATGAAAGATTCCCCCCTCTTCTGTAACTGAATTTACAGCACTGATTTGCTGTGTTGTTTTTGTAACCGCTGTGCCTGTCAGTGGGAGTTGAAGGACTGATGTTCTGCTACTCTTAACATCGTGCATTCTTATTTAATTATATATTTGTTTTTTTTAATATAATAATGTTACACAATAACTTAATTATTATTTTATGGGATATTTAAAGCCCAGCATTGTGCTTCCTGCCACAGCTGAACAGACATTCTCCTCCATGGATTATATCAGTTTCTGGGAGTATGAGAATCAAGGCCAACAAAAGATTTAAGTGCCAACAAAGATGTTTACTGTAATGCATTGTTATAATCCAAAATTATGTGTGTCTTATCAGCTTGGGACTTGTTTATTCCTAAACTGTGAGTATTCATTTATTTTGCCGGCATCTTTTGTAGGTAGATGATGGTATTAGATCAGTTCCTCAGGGAGAGAAAAAAGGATACCACATGCTCAAAGGCCAACAGCAGGAAATCTGTGGGAGAGCCAAAAGCTAGCAAACGTATTTTGTGTTCTTTGCTTTAACCACAGTGGTCATCCTTCTCATCAGGGGCTAAGGGCTTCAGAAGGTTTTGAGAATTTGTATGTGCACAAGATGGAAAGACGGGATTACAGGCGAGAAAAGTACCTCTGGAATTTATTATACTTTAACCAGAGGATGTGGTTGTTGAAATATCGTTCTTGGGTTTTTGTCAATGTTTGGATTTCAAGTCTGGTCTTAAACTGTGCTGAACAACTTCAGTGAAAGTTAAAAGTAATCAGAATTTTGAAAAGCGCGGAAATGGCTGTGACACTAATTAAATGAGTGATTTATGCTCCCGTAGGAGCTCCCTGATCTACCAGATAAGATTTGGCCAGTGAACTACCGAGTCTGGGTTTTCTTCCCAGATCTGCTCTTGACATGCTTCATAGCATGGGTTTTGGTTGAGCACTGTGTTTCTATGTACAATGTGAAGTCTTTGACTCTTTTAGGAAACTACCAGCAGGTCAGATCTTAGGGCTATGGCTTAAGTCCATTATTATTTTGAATTTTGTTAGTGTATAGTGTTCATAAAAACTTATTATATCCTCTCCCAACATTAAAATATAAACTCAGTGATTTTATGGAATTTAGTTGTATAGTTTAATTACATTTTCATTAAAGGATCTTGCTTTTTCTCAGTTTTGAATAGTTACCTCCTAGATTGTAATTTCTGAATTTCTGTCACTTTTAATTTTTTATCTCATTATGCCATTTGTTCTGCTTATAGGTGAATAGTTGAGCTGTTGCATTATTAGTTTGTAACATTTTCTGTCTGGTTGATCCTGTAGGGTTTCAACTCTATAGCGCTTTTCACTCAAGCTAGTTTGGGTGTAAATGGCTGTCACTACCAGCCTTGTCAAGGTACATGTGTAAACCAGACAGCAGTATGAATGTGCTGAGAGAAACAGAGCTTCAGATAGACCCACACTAGGTTTTGCCAAATAGCTTCCGCTGAAGCTGGAGAGCTGCAGCTGCAAGAGTATTCTTTGAAACTGCCTTGTAGTAATGATGTTTCTGTTGTTGCATTTGCTTATTAAAGGAGTAAGTTGCAATTTAAGATGTGAAATAGTTTAAATATGAACTACTGTTTCCTAAGTTCTTAATTAACTTCCTGTACCAGGTAGAAAAACTCTAATTACTGAAACTGAAAATCAATCCAGCAGTGCTACATAACCTTTAGACCTGTCAGAGCAAGAAAGATTGTGCCTGAAACTCCTGGAGAGCTTCTTAGCAGTACTTTTAAGATTTGCTCTGCATGTGTGTGTTCTTCAAACTTCCTGCATTCAGGGAATAGTTACTGCATTAATTAAATATTACTCCCCAGAGACCAGTCTTTGTGTAAAAATCCAGTTTTCTAGGTGTATCCAGAGGACATCATTTCATGGGAGTTTGTAAGACAGTGGTAGCAAAGTTCAAATGCAACAAGAGATAAAATGGAGAAGGGAACTGAAGGCTGTTCAACGAGTTGTAACACATACAGTCAGCATGCTCCTTCCTGTTGTAGTTTAGGAATTTTGAAATCCCTTTTATGAGAGAAATCGATACACTCTTGACTCTTCTTGTGGTTTTCAATGTAATTTTGAAGGTGGTATGGGAGAGAAAGTAGTGCCAGTTTTACCTAATATTGTTTGCTTTGTTCTGAGTTTCTTTTTTTGTTCCTAAGCAATTATGTTGTTTCTACAATATAAATGTAGAAACTGTAAACTGTCTTGGATGTTTCTGAATAAAGTAAACTTTAAGCTAAGCATCAGTTCAATTTCTATTTCCTTATACTGTCATTTAGGATAACATGGAAGTGACTTTTAGAAGATCTGTTAAGTGTTAGCCAGGCAGTAGAAAGAAGCATCTTAGTATTTGTAATAGTTTTAGTTTGATTTATAAATTATTGTTAATTTTTAAAAAGATAACATGAAACCTATTTTAAACATTTCTGAAAAATATTGAGAGTTCTTAAATACGGACTATTTGTAGCTGAGGGGGAAATAACTTTCGCAGTGTTACAAAATGGTATCTGAAGGATCTGCCTGTTAAGATATAGCTGAAGTATTGCATGATATTTTAATAACCACATTTTTGTCTTACGATCATTTTCTTCAGTTATAATTACTGTAATGAAATGTGGTTTTTACGGATTTGATATGGAATACTTCCAAAACTGTACCAGGTACACATTATGCCACTATATTTTGCCCAAAAAGACTTTGAATGAGTGTCAGTAGCTCAGAATATTTATTAGTGAAGTCAGTCAAAAATGATACAAGAGATTTCCTGTAAAATATTTCACTTCTTAGTGTAAATTTGACTAATTTGAACTGAATTAAGATATTTCTACAATTGTGGATATTCAAGATGAACATTTAGATTAGGGCTCCAGCAGTATTGGTGCTGCTGTTATGCCCACTAGGAGGGTGAACTCTTGAGACTCATGGCAACTTTATAGTTTTAAGTTAATAAATAAACTACGTAGATAACCAGAAACCCTTGGTGCACTGCAGTGTTTCTTTACAGAGGTTTGTGGAAGCATCCACTGAACCAGTCATAAAGTCTGAGTAAGGATAGTGTAAACACTTTTGAAAATAGTAGCCAAAGCTATTATCATTAATAATTTTTACTGATGTTTAAAAAATGCAACTATTGGTCAGAATACAAAGTGTATCTCATAACTGGATCAAAAGAAAAAAAATGAAGGAGGCTGGTTTTTTGAAAAAGAAAAAGGAGTCAGTCAAAACTGGTGTTTCGTTAACTTCTGTATAATTTCCATAATCACTGTGAAATCTAGATTTCCACAGTTTATTTAATATGCTGGTGAATGGTCAGTGAACAGATGTCTTGAATAAAACTGGGAAGAATCAAACCATTTTGGAAGTCTTTGGTCTAAAGAAGTGTTACCTTTGGTGAAGTATGATAAATCTGGGGTTTCATAATACAAAAATAATCTATCCTTCCATTCTGGAGTTTCTGTTACGTGAAATTTGTTGTTTCTTGAAGCTAATGAAGTTTCCCTAAAACTCACCAAGAGCTACTGTCATGTTCTCTTCTTCTTTGTGCTTTAATACTCCAAACCTAAAGCAAAGGAAAAATCTTGAAAAAATAATACTTGAATTTTTCAAGATTTTTTCCTTTGCTTTAGGTTACACAGACAGAGGCATTACTAAGGAGCAAAAGGAAGAGTTGTTTTGTTTTTGTTTTTAGTACTGTAGGGTTTTTTCTGCCTTGATAAAGTTTAGTTTTAGCTTGGTAAAGTTTAGGTTCTTTTTTAAAAAAACGTGGTAAAGCAGGTCTGTGCTACAGGTGCAGCATTGATCCACCAGCTCAATATTACGCAAATAACAATTTAGTAGGTGTGAAAAGCAACTGCTGTTATAGCAGCAAGGTGTGGTGCTTATAATGTAACTGGTTAAATGTTCTTCAGTCAAAATGAAAATGGCCTGCAAGCTGTTGCTGGGAAAATAGGCGCCTGTGGTTAGTGTTGAATGCAGAGAGGCTTGTCTCTCTTGCAGATCAAAAAAATAGCTCAAAGTACTTAGGTACTTAGTCTGCATATCACTTTACTTCCGGAAACTTGCTGCTTATCAGCAGGCTGGTCTCTGTGCCTCTGAGAAGCTTCAGTTACAAACATAGAGAGAATCTTTTTTTTTTTTTTTTTTTTTCTTCCCCCCCCCGTTTTGATGTAAAGTACTTCTCTCACTTGTTATCTTTGTTTATAATGTCTGCGTATGATAGGAAGTATACTGCCCTCAGGACCTGGTCATGAGAACCCTTTTGGGGGAGCAGCAGCTTGATCCCTCTGCAACTAAAGTAAATCTAGCATATAACCTTATCAGGAGCTCTGGGGAAAGTTAGGTTTTTAGGCACATGTTTATAAAATAAAACAATTTTTTGAAAAAACAGTGGAACTTTGTGAGTTTGGCATAGTCCTTAAATTAATTCTCTAAAAGCTAACTAGGTACATTGCAAGTCTGAATTGCTACAATTAAGCACCTTCATAAACATGGAAAACAACAATTCTACATCCTTTAGCTCCTCTTCTAAAATCTCTGAACAGTGTTGTTTCTGGGATGATTTTTAAAACTGTCATAATATATTTTTCTAAAAGGCATTACGAAATTTTTGGGATACCCTAAATTATTTCGGCGTCCTCCTCATTTTCCCAACTGAATACCAGTAACCTGCTGCCGAGTATTGCTCTACAGACAGCGCTGGTCTGTTTCAAAGCAATATGAGGCATCTCTCTGCTGATTACCAGGGACTCATCCTTAATACTGGATACATAGTAAGGTGAAAGTAAAGAAGCAGCTTATTTGGGCACTCCAGACTGAACATGTAACAGAGGTTAAACAAAGCCTTATTTTTTTTCTGCTTTTATGTATGCACAGACACAGCAGACTTGTATCTGCCTTTTCAGATGATGTCTTACTGTTTTTTCCTCTCATCTATCTCCAAGACTGCCAGAAGGCTTTGTCAGGATCTTTATCTTTTTCTTAAGAATCATCTCTGGTTTCCACCTAACTTCTATGAATACTGATGCCCATTGGGCTGGGCTAGGTGGAGCTAACTCCTGGCCAAAAGGTAATGGGACTTGGTTGCAACTCTCCCAGGGCTTGTGTATGAACTGGGCATTTAACACACTGTAATAGAATGGAGTGCCTATTTTGAGTGGCGATTTAAGTAATTTGTATATCCTAGAAAAGATTTTCAGAAAATTACTATAGGTTTATTTGAATTATTTTTGCAATAAAATACTTCGCATCCATTCTGATTTTGTGACAGATTATTTGGCAGTTTAGCTTGGGTCTCTAGTGACAGAGCTTTGGGATGAACAACAAAGTAGGTGTTGATCTGTTCCCTTCCCAGCACACCTATTTAACTTGTATCAGGTTTCCCACTGACATCTTAATTTCGATTTCCTGTCCTGGGCCACTTGTACTCTGGGTCATTGTTTCAACACTGCTCTATAACCATTTATTCCCCTTCTTGGTTCCTGTCCCTGGTAAGTGTGTACTGGATTCCAACAATGAATAGTTAGCAACCATGCCTCCTACCAGTGCCTGGTACTTTGGTGAGGTATTGAACTACTTCGGCATCTTGTCACATCTAAACAGTTGTTCCCATAACGCATGTGAAGATGATAAGGCAGGAAGAGAGGACAACAAAGCTAGGAGCTGTTATGTATGATATGGATTCACCTACTGGAGAGCTGGTGCACTAAGTTCAGGGATGATAACCTGACGATGTCTTCTGATCATGTGCCTACCTGGAGATACAATTTTCTGTTCATGATATCCTAGGAATGTTCCTTTCTGTCCCTCTCATTCTCCAAGAAAATCTAGTGGTCAGAATCTCTTCATTTCCACCCTAGCATTAGATGAGTCTTCTCTAGAGCTGCAAGGTGCAGGGAGGGAATGTTTTGGGTTTTTTAGCTGGTTTTCCTGCCATATTGTCAATCTGCAATCCAAGATCCTAAAAAATATTTTATGCTGTTTTGTATTATACATTATTTTATTCAGTTTTTCTTGTGGTGGTTTTTTAATTGCTGATATTTGATCTTGTGTGTAATAAAACTTACTGAAAATATTAGGGTTTTCATCATCAAGAATGCTGTAAAAGTTAGTGAAACACTCTTCTCCCATCTTTAGCAGAGTATCTTTTGCTGTCACACAGACCTTGCTTGAAAACCATTGGGATCAGTTAGCATAAAGATGATACCTCTCATTAGTCTTCAGCCTTCTTTTCAGCCATTTCCATCTACCATTAAGTATTTCAATCAAGTTACATTCAGGCTGCAGCTTGCCACAGTATGTTTAAGTACGTATTCTTCTATTGATCTGTTGATTGTCTGGGTAAAATGTTTATAATATTTGGAGATGGAGACTGAGTAGTTTTTTCTTCCTTGAACTATGAGGGGAAGAAATAGAAGCATCATTAATGCTTACAGTGGTCCTTGGAGTAAAGATTCCTTGTTTTGTTGCAGGTTGGTGCCTGTGATACGTCGAAAGATTCAGAGTGAAGGATCATACCTGAGTGCGTGGTGCTCACTCTACTGCAGGAATTTCAAAATGATCAAACAGATCATAGTGGAGTGGAGAAATATAACTTTTTCCAGTGAATCCTGTGGCCTGTAACGGTAAGCAAACAACAAGCATGTGTTTTTTTTATCAGTAGTCTCAGTAAGATATAGGACCATAAAACCCCAGAGTAATCTGTTATGCCCAGCTCAGCATTACAGTCCAGGTAAAAAGTGCTTTCTCAATGGCTGCACACAGCCCTGGGGAGTGCTCAGATACTGATCAGCGATAACCTTCACTAGGGTCACGGCTGCATACTTCACTATTTTGGAAAGTTCTTCTGTGGACTTCATGTTGCTCTGAGGCAGTAATTGCACAGCTTTTTAGAAAAGTGACTTTTGCCATATTGTGATGTTTTGCTGTGACTATCGTATTATTTCAGATTTTTGGTATTAACTAGTTCTGTTTTAATACTAGTTAAATGGACAATACAAAGGATAAATCTGCTTAAGGAGAATTTAATTTTAAAAGTCTGCTTCATTTTGGCTGTTGCCAGCTGAGATACCCATGTTTACCGTGGCGAGTCAGTGCTTTACATGGTGCAGGTTTCCAGTAGCCTGTTGGAGTTGGGAACAGTAGGGCTGGCTGTCAAGCAAAACTTTTTGAAAATGGTAAGATGAAACAAGAAGAATGATAGCAATTAGGTCTGTGTTCAGACACTCCATTACCTTAGTAGACAATCAAAATTTAGCATGGAAAAAAATAATCCCGTGAGGTGTGTTGGTTGTCAGTGGAAAGCTCTCGCTGCTGCTGCACAGCTGGCTTTTTCTGTGATCCAGGAGGTTTTACCCAGGCACTCATGAATGTGTAGCTCATGTGGCATGTTGTCTGGGTCAGTGAAAAATACGTGTATAACTCCTAACAATTTTGAAGTGTGTGTTGCTATCAAGGAGGACTTAAAAGACAAGATTTCAGAGGTTTGCATCCCATTATCATTGTTTTATTTCAGATTGAATCTGCAAAGGACCCTTCCTAAACCCAGTGTTACATTTTGGGAAACTTTTAAAAAGAGTTGTGTGTGTTTGACTGCTGTTGTGTCCTGAGGTAGGGTATGACTGTAGAAACACTGCTTCCATTAGAAGTGTAGCTATGTCTTGGTGGTGGTGTTTTTAATATTTAACCTCCAAGGGAGGGAACTTCCTTATTTGCAAGTGTTAGTTTTAGTTTCTTTGGCTGTGAAGTACGGATGTGGTGGCGTAACAAATGTTGCACAGTTGACACGTGAAGAAGTTTGGGGAACGTTAAAATTCCCCTGTAATAAAAATTATATAGAAATAAGATTTTTAAAACATGTACTTGACAGGACTTACTCTTGAAGTAGTAATCATTAAGTAAAGGGGGGGATTGGATTTAATCTGTTTCCTCTCATTCCCCCTTGCTTCATTAACAGTATGAAGGCTTTTCTTTCTGAAACTTAAAAAGTGTTTTATATCTTAACAAAAATATTTGTACTGTAATATCACCCTGCAGTACACCGCTCTGGGTACTGATACAGAATTGTGTTTTTTTTCTGTTGTCTGTCTCTTGGAATTGGGCTGAGGTTTATTTCCAAAGTGATATTGCCAGTGGGTCTGATCACTTCGGCAGAAATGCTAATCTGAAGAATGATACAGATGATACTGTTGAGTAAGCAAAAATTCAGATAGAAACAACCATTTTGGCCTTTGGCAGCAGACACAAGTGATGTTGTTCTTACATTATGGTTTACTCTTGCATTTTGGTTGTGGTGTTTGGCAAAATCACTTTATAAAAATACTTGGTTCTGTAATAGAAATCTGTACTGATAACAGAGTACAGTAGGAATATAGTGCTGATTTGTGCTTTGAGCAGCCTTAAAGGTCCGTTACCAACTATTTAGTGACACATTTTCCGTGTACATGTCAGTGTTAGTTCATATGAAATATTAGAGCCTGGGGAAAAAAAAAAAAAGCTGAAGAAACTGAAGTTGTTGTTCATGTCAGTGCGTTAGTTGAATTTCAGATGCCTGTATGTATATCTACTCACTCCAGTAGCGTAGAAGTGTTGTAGGTAGGAAAGAGAGGGTTTTGTCTTTGAGCCTCCTTCTCTGTTTTACTGGTTTTAGTTGGATTGAGCCTAAATAGCAAGTGATTTCTTATCTTGCTCTGGTCAGGTTTTATCTTCTTCCCGCCCATAGCGTGACCCTTATCCCTTGCCATATTGTGATTGCACCCGTTCTGTGCAAATACACTATTTACCCTAGAGGTGGGAAAGATGCATTTCTATGTTGAACTGTAACACTCCCCCTAAATAACTAAGTGAGACAGGGAAGAAATAAGAGTAATGTGTGATGCCTGTTACACTCCTGTTCACAGTGGTGATTTTTTTGTTTGTTTGATTCTTTTTTTTCTTTTTGAACCTCTGTTGGTATATCTAGCCATAGTTAGAAGAGCCAAGGTATGTCCTTTTATTCTGTCTCTGTCACATCAGCTAATACTGCCATACAAATGACAGAGATTTAATTCTAGATGTAATTAAGTAATTATATTGAAGTTTTGCAATCTGAGAACTTTTTTTGCCAGATGCTTATAATTCTGTGTCCTAAATTATGTCCGAAAAAACCTCATGACAGTTTAAACTTAACTTTCTTGAAGTGATTTTTTTTTTTCTTATCACTAATGTCAGTATAGGCTGAGTATTACCTAGTGTAATACTTTTTTTTTTTTCCTTAAAAAAAAAAAATCTTCTGAAAACACCAGGGGTATTCTAGTAGAAATTATTGCGGCTTACAAAAACATACACTCCATCCCTATTCCTATTTCAGTTGAAAACTACTTTTTTCCCCATAGTGTTCAAGTTAAATGTTCTACGTTTCAGGTGTTTTTTTCCTACAGTTTATAGAGCTTAATATTGCAGGTTCTATTACTATAAATAACTGCACAATTATATTTTGATATAATTAAACTGAAATTACATAATGCGAAGCTATCCTGACTTCTGAGGATGCTATGTTCAAAGACATGAATTTTAAATAGGTCACTGAAACTTAGTGTTAGTGGAATACCGACTTTCGTAGCGGTAAGTTCAATTTTAAATCAGCTAAAGTCAGAAAATCTATCTGTAAGATGTGACAGGGAGTCTAAGAATCATGAAATAATCATGCAACTTGGACTTTGAAAGATGCAAAGTACAGCTTAATTCCCTTCTGGTGTGATACATCTTTTTACACCCTGGAGTGTGCTGCTTATGAAAACTAATATTATAAAAGGACTTTTTTCCTTTTACTTTTTTTCCTGCTGAGCCAGGCTCAGCAGTTAATTGTAAGGCTTACTAGATTTGATGGTTGAACCATCATGTGTTTGCACAATAAACTACTTTAGAACAGTAGTAAACCCTCCCATGTAATTCAGTTGCACCAATCTGGTTATATGGATTCTTCTTGGTTTTTACTATCTTAATTTGTGAGCTAGTCTTAAATTATAAATCTTCAGTTTCCTGAGCCATCTCCTGTCACCATTTCTCTGTTGTACCTGGATCAGTAGCATAAAGATTTCTTTCAGTGACTGTAATCTCTTTCCTCAAAGCACATCCTATAATAATAGTGATATTTAAAAATGAGCAACAAACCCCCAGACCCTAGAAGTGATATTCTTTTTCTTAGGCTGTAGACTCGTGAGAAGTGATGAATCAATTTAACAACTCACTGCTGCCCTTGCTCTCCTACTTTTGGTTTGCCTTTCCTTTCCAAACACTGGGCCAGTGCCAGAGCTGGCTGTCACACTGCACCACCCTGACAGAGAAGCGACCTGCCAAAAATAGCTTTCTGTTGTTGTATTTGGTGAATAGGCTCATCAGAGAGCCTGGTGGGTGCAGGATCTGGTTGCCGGGGCAGGCAGGTGGTGCAGCTGGCACAAGACAGGGTGTCAGAGTGGATGAAACCACCTCCTCTGGGTGGCCTGAGCCAGCTGTTGGACTCAGGTGTTTGTGAAACCACAGCCTCTGTTATTCCACATCTTCCATTTCTACTAGTGACTGAAAAACTGTTTACAAATTTAAAAACTTGTTATTCCTATTTTAAAGTCTGGGCAAAATATGTCACAAGAAGAAGCAATCTAATTAAATAAGAATCTAGTGATATAGGAATGTGAATTTTTAAAGTTTAATTTCTTTGCAATATATTTAGCGCTATCATTGCCGTGGCTCTCAGTGTTCAAGGGCACAGTCTAGGTGATGTAGTGTCATATTTTAGCCTGATGATTCTGACACATGGTGGGATTTCTTCTGCCTCCTAATTTTTTTCAAATGACAGACTACTTTTTTGTATTGGTTTGGCTTTTTAATGTAAATATAGTTTTGAGTGATGATGTGTTGAATCACGGAATCTTCAGAGTTGGAAGGGACCTCTAGAGATCATCTAGTCCAACTCCCCTGCTAGAGCAGGATTGCCTAAACCACATCCCTCAGGGCTGCATTCAGGCGGGTCTTGAAAATCTCCAGAGAAGGGGACTCCACAACCTCCCTGGGGAGCCTGTTCCAGTGCTCTGTCACCCTCACTGTAAAGAAGTTTTTCCGTGTATTTGAACGGAACTTCCTATGTTCTAGCTTGTGCCCATTGCCCCTTGTCCTGTCGCTGGGAACCATTGAAAAGAGCCTGGCTCCGTCCTCCTTAAACCCACCCTTTAGATACTTGTAAACATTAATCAGGTCCCCCCTCAACCTTCTCTTCTCCAGGCTAAAGAGCCCCAGCTCTTTCAGCCTTTCCTCATAAGGGAGGTGCTCCAGTCCCATAATCATCTTGGTTGCCCTACGCTGGACTCGCTCCAGTAGTTCCCTATCCCTCTTGAACTGGGGAGCCCAAAACTGGACACAGTACTCCAGTTGTGGCCTCACCAGTGCAGAGTAGAGGGGGAGAATGACCTCCCTCGACCTACTGGCCACAGTCTTCCCTATGCAGCCCAGGATGCCATTGGCCTTCTTGGCGACAAGGGCACACTGCTGGCTCATGGATAATTTGCTGTCTACCAGGACCCCCAGGTCCTTCTCCTCAGAGCTGCTCACTTTTTGTGAGAAAATAGACGGTAAATATAAGTAAGATTTTTCTGTATTGCAGAAGGACCTCTTCAGAAATTGAATGTAATTAAGGAAGGTGAAATTTCACATGAAAACCTTCAAAATATATAAAAAAAAAGTTTATCTTTGTAAAGAAATTTACTTGTGCAAGTAGTATTTACCACTACTAACAGATAGATAATTAAAAACGCATCTCTTCTCCATTTAATGTTTTTGTATGAGTAGAAAAAGCTAAGGTGACTGCAGGCTAGCATTTGAAAGCACAACGTAAAAGGAAGAAGTGTTGTCTTTAACTTGAATGGTATTTCCTGTGGTATACACTTGGATTGCTAAAGTTCATTTGTTCACTTCCTAGGCTGAATTAGTTGTGGAGTCCACTAGACTGTAGATTATTTTTGCCTGAGATTCATAATTCATCTACTAATCTCCTTCAATTATTCTGCTGCATGTTTATAGATTCCTGATTCCCTTTTAATATCTACTAATGGGTAATTACGGTCAGCAATCATTCTTGTCATGGAAATTGCTAAAGTAATTTCAGAAACACTGTTGTTGTTTGTGTGAAACAAACGATGGAATGGAAATCAAATCTGTAACCTCTGTCTTTGGTGCTGTAGTAGTTAAAGATGGAAAAACTGGTTCTGCTTGCTTTTGTGCAGCAGTTATTGAGAGGAATCAGGCAATGAATATCACTTCACTTGGTTCTTGCTATCAGGGTTTGTTTAAATATTTCATGGGTGAGACTGCCTTTTAGTAAACGGACAGCTTCAGATGAGCAAAACTTGAGTCCTTGGTAAATGAACAGCTAAGTGAATAAATACTTTAAAAATTGTTAGGAGGTTACTAACAATTTGTTACTGACAATACTAACGCAGAAGGTTACTGTGGATGTGTTTGTGAATACATCAGTAGTTTTGAAATGAAGAACAGAACTGCAACATACTTGGGTCCCATTTGGAAAGGCATTAACTTGTTCAGTAGCTGCTGTGAATAATTCTCCTAAGGGAGCGGAGAATAGACGTGATCACTGTCCGACTGTGCATCCAGTTGTGTGGGTGAGAGAGTGGGCAGGAGAGGGTGCAGGTTTACCAGATCCACTCCCCAGCCTCCGACCAAGCTAACACCTGAAAACTGTTCATGCTCTGCAAATACAGAGGGTAAAAGAGGGCCATCCCACAAGGTGTTTTGTTGTTATCAATCTGATTTTTTTTTTTCAGGTAGCACATCATTCTTTTTGTTACTTCACCTTGCATTGGTGGGGGGAGAATGCGCTTTGTGCCACAGTTCAAGAGAGAAGTCACTGTGATGAGTGGCTTTCTGCTCTCCTGTCTCAGTGCCTTCAGTGTTCTCCTGTTTCTCCCTCTTCCACCTGCCCTCACATTGCTCCTTGCAGACGATTGCTGAGGAGGAAGGTGCTGAAGTTACCCCAAGTAATCTCTTGGGCTGACATGTGACCTGCAGTGCTTTAAAAAAAGGAAAAAAAACAAAGAGGGGGGGGGTTGTCCAATGCACCTCCATGTTGAGAGGGAAAACTGATAGGCTACTAACTTGTGCTCTAGACGGAAACTGGGTGACCAAGAGGTAATTGGGACAGATGTGCATAGAAAAGTGTCTCCTACCTTGGCTCCAAGCAGGCAGTGGGGACTAGGGGCTTTCTGGAGGCGAGACAATTGTCCAGATAGCAGGAAAGGTTGCTAGAACTGAAACAAAGAGCTGCTGGATAGTTGATTACTAACTTCTGCTGGCCGAAAGAACTAGGGCCCAAGGGCACGACCCTTTAATTATTAGCAGCACAAAGACTCAAGCTAAAGTTTTAATCTCAATATATTTTGAGAGGCATCTTGAGAAGCCTGGAGCTTCACAGCATTTGCCTGTTCAGTATTGTTTCAGAGAAATAAAACCTTTGCAGCCAGAAGCTTCAAGGGGCTTATGAAATGCAAGAATTTGATGTGATTCTATTTCAAGAGATAGAAAAATGCTTGCTTCATCTGTGCTGGTTGGAGTATGCACAGGTAGGGCTGAATGAATTGCAGGGAGGCAAAATTCACCTCCATCTCACAAACATGTACATTATTTCACAGATGATCACCTGCCCAGAGAATGAAATTTGACATGCTAACAAAATTATTGGGATGGCAGTTGGCTATTAGAATGGAAAATACAGTGCTGATGCGCCTTGGAAAGTAGTAACAGCCTATTTAGAAAATAAGATGGAAGAATGGTCTGTTTAGTAACTAGCTATATTATGAAAATATGCCTGCAATGCAAATGCGTGGGGGGAAGGCTGTTACCTAGTGATACATTGCGTATTTTTTATGACAAGGCTGGAAATGGCAAATGAGGTGAGTCCTTGCTGCTTTGGAGGCACAAGGAATTGTGTTCTCACCACATCAGCAGATTTGCCTCGTCTGCCCTGAACTTTGTTTGCCTCAGTAAAGTGTTGGTCTGTGCGATGCACCTTCCCAGGTTAGTCTTCCTTGTGAAAACACTTGCTTTTTTGTAGCTACTTCTCTTGAGCAAACTGCAAAAGAAAGAAGCTTTTCTGGCTTTTGTAATAGGACTTGTTAGTGTAGCCCATGGTATCATGTTTCAGTTAGTTTTCTTTAAAACACTTGATCTCTATAGGATCCGTAGTATGCTCATGTCTATTCTGCAACTGTTGAATCCAGGCCAATTCTTAAGGAAAAGTTGCTTATTGACACAAAACACTGTGGACAGTTTTAACTAGCCCAGGAGAACAAAAGAGCTTCAGTGCAAGCCTAGTAGCCTAATGACGTGTTTGCTTCATATTTTTTTTTTGTAACAAAATCCTAATGGCTTTGTCAGTAGGAACCAGAGAGTTTAACAATGCTTGAAAATTCCTATCTATGGGAAGGCAAGCACAGAGCAGTCAGAAAAACCCAGATTTGTGGAAGATAGAAATGTTGTCTTTTTTGCTTGCAAGGGAAATGTGGCTGTGTGTGTGCGCCAGGTCTTGCCCAGTGCTTACCTAGATAAGTTTTTGTTGCTGAATCTGAACACAACCTTGTTCCCAGTGCCTTGAAACAGAGTTGATTTGGAAGGCTGTAGCTGTTCTGATTCATGTTCTGGAAGGAATCCTGTTGTCCAATTTTTTTATGCCTATCATATGTCCAGTGTTCTTACATATTGATTGGGCAAATTTCTTTATCTGACCAAATGTTTTTCACATTAATTGGCCTGCAGATGGCTGTGGAACTCACCCAGATCTGACTAAAGTGTATTCGTTTTTTTGGTAGACGTTCCTGTAGGTTCTCAGCACAGTTTCCAACCCATACTGCTGGGGTTGTTTCTTATATATATAGTAATGTGGTTGACACATTGTTCCTTCTCCTTTCCAATTCTTCAGAACACAGTGAAGGCTTCTAAAGAAATTAGGCTTTTTTTACAATAAACCGATGATCAGAGCTCCATGGTTTTATGGCAGCAGCCCAGATCTAGTTCCCCAGTTGGCTTGGGGTGTTTGGCACTGGTGCTTCTGGGAGTGCTGTTTGGTTTTTGTGGCCTGTTGCCGTTTCAGGGTTACACCTCTCTTGTGGTGTCAGAACGGCAAATTGCCAAGAAACAATGACCCAGAAAAGCAAAAGTGATGCTGTGGTGCACAGTGCTCACGTGATCCTTAAATATATAAACAGGAGTGTGTTAAATTGACGATTTTACTAATGTGTGATGCCATCCATGAAACAGAATCTTTTTCTCTCTCAAGTCTGTTTTCTACATTTTCAGAAGGTTGCCAGAAAAAATTCAGAGAAGGGGTAAGGGCACAAAAACTGATGATTTTCAGCTAAGTCTATTACAGTTTCTTAAACAAAAGATTTTCTTATATGTTAATGGAAAGAGGTAATGCCAGTAATGTTTTTATAAAAGAAAAAAAAGAGGGGGGCAAAAAGCTTTTTAAGTATTTGTAGTGGTTTTGGAGCTGAAATAGAATTCCTGTACTAATGTGTGTGTGTGTGTATTTCTGTTTTCAATTATGATGATGATTAGCAGGCTATTACGTTTGTCACATGTAAAAATGCGTTTATTCAACTAATGTAATTGCATGATTCTCAAATAGCTAATTTTGTGTGTTGCAAGTAATTTGCAATTTTAAAAAATATTTAACTGGTACTGAAGGAGCACAAGTTGCTCTGTGGTACTTTCTAAAAAGGGCAATGGGAGTGGTAGGGGGACATGGGATGCAAATTGAAACTAGTTCAGAGCTGAATTACTCATCTCAAAGTAGCATTTATGCAAGTGTACTATAGATTCTTGGTAAACCAATAAAGTACTGTTTGGGGGTTTCCTTGCCTAGTAGGGTTTTGTGAAGAAAATGCTATGACCTAGGAGTAATTCATAATTACTTATATAATTCTATGAAGATCAATGTAGGAATAAAAAAAAAATATAAGGTAGCAATCTCTTTTTATTAAAATGGATTAAACTAGTGAAGAGATATGTCTCTTCAACTTGGTGTCCTGTAAAATTCTTAAATAATATTCAGAGATAGTTCCAAGCTGCCATTTGATGACTTTTTCATCTTTTCAACATTAGATAACTGAACCACAGCCACACAGTATAGTTCTGTAAAATAGAGATTGTCCCTGGTGTTGTTTTTTCATTAACATGGTCAGAAGAATAAATTACAGGAAGCAAGCCGTGAAGTTATTTTTCTTGGATTTCAATATTAAGTAGCCCAAGACGGGATTACTTGTCTCTTATAATTGCAAATGTATTACTGCTTAATTAATAGTTATTTTTAGAAAATTGATTTGGTTCTGCTAACTGGAAAAATAGAGCTGCCTCTCAAAATACCTATTATCATAAAAATTACCCTCAAAATCAGACTCCTGCAAGCATATTAAAGAACCTTTTCATTGTTTTATTCTGAAAATACACTTTTAGAGGGAACTGGGATGGCAAGCCTGTCGTCTCATGTATAGTGGATCACACAGGCAGTGTGTTCCTGCACCCCCATCATGATGGTAAAGGAATTCTTCAGGCTGTTCAGCAAGTTGTCTGCCTCTGGTGCATCGCAGTTGTAACCTTCCCACTGTCTATAGCGAGTTGTCTTTGTTACTGAAAGACAAATTAATATTAAAATACTTGTCCCTGTACACACCTTCTGATAGTTTCCTCTTCAGAAAAAACTTCAAGTGAAGTAATTCTGCAGAAACCTGTATGACTTGGAAAATGCATTTGGGCATGATTTCAATGTTTCAGCTTCTTCTTGGCATCTCCTTTACTTTCAGTCCCAGTGATTTCTATTATTCATTCACACACCTTTGCAAGAGCATTATTATGCACATGCAGATGGTATGAGTAACCAAATAATTTTTTCAGGTGAAAAATGGGAAACCTTTTATGAAGAAAAGTTTGGTAGTAACCGGTACAGGTGAGATATTAGGTGTACCATTAACTATACACAGGAAAGATGTATTGAAAGATGTCTTCCATTTTATTGCAGTTTTTAATACATATGTGAGTTTATTCTGGGTGTTAATGAATAAAAGACACGCAAGATGGTCTTTCTTTTTTTATGATTAATCCAAGTTTTAGTTATTCATTTTGCTGCAAAAATTAACTTTTTTTTTTCCAGTGTCAGTATTGGTATATCTGCTTTTGCCTGCCTTGTCACTAATAATTGGGTAGCATGCTAGTGTTTGGCTCTGTTTACCTAGGCTAAATCATTCAGTATGGTTTCTGAAATGTCTTCCTTAACACTCCTAGTTGTATTGTGAATGCAGACTAAACACGTGTGTGGTTAAGTGTTTTGCCTTTTGAGAGTAACTGGCTAGGATTTGGCTTCTCTACAAGTCTTCTGGCAGGTTCTTTCTCCTCAGAGCAATGGCCTTGTGCACCATGGTGACAGCAGTCAAGTGGCAAAGAAGCTGTTGTCCTGTTATCAACTTTTAATAAGACTTCTGAAATCCCGCTTTTCATGCTTCCCTCCATCCCATCCCCCTGCTTTTTTTGTTTTATCTCTCTTGGCATTGAGAGAACGGTATTCATGAACCTATTTGAAAAACACCAGTCATTAGTAATTAACAATACAGTTCATTCCTTAATGTTCATTGTTGACAGAATGCACCTATTGCCTTGGAAACACTATTAATTAGAGTTGAATGAAATATATAGAACTAGATATTAAGTATCTTTTTTTAAAAAAAAAAAAAAAGCTCAATGAATTTTGACAGCTGTATTCTTTTCTCATTTTCTGTACCTTCTAATCCAAGTGTGAATGGAATAAAAAACGGATTTCCAAATGCATGTTTTGGAAAAAAATAAAAACAATGTGTATTGTGACTCAAGATTTTTATATATATACATCCACACAGGCATGTGCATGACTTCAAAAGAGTTGTTAGTATTCAGTTACACAACGATGTCATTTGCTCAAAAGGAAACAAATTTAGTATCTTTTTCATATGAAAATGTTTCAGTTGCTAGAGAAGGGTGCAGTGGTGTGCGCAGAGCAGCCATTGGCGAGCACTGCCCGAGCCCTGCCTCTGCGGCTGCTGGGCAGCATTGCCCACGCACGGGGCTGTTGGACTTCCACCCTGCCAGCAAGAAACAGCTTTTGCTTGCTGGTTAGAGCATGCAGATAGGAAGTTTAAGGAATGTGCTTTGTTGTGTTTGTTTTGGTTTGTTCTTTTTTTTTCCTTGGGAAACACTGTGTACAGTTAACTGAATACATTAATTTAATAATACTGTCTCTCTGCAGAGCTCATCCCAGGAAGTGAGATTCAAGCTTATAGAAAGGAGTTAGAGACTTGCAAAATAATAATTAAAAAAAAAAGACCACGCCAAAACCTCCTAGCTGCACAAATACAAGTTGATCTAGAGATTGATGCGTAGAGCTGATGATGAATTGCCCGTGGTTTTGGGGAGGCTAAGTCTTTTGCTTTTGGTTGCACTGGAAACCTGAAGTTAATGCTCATGAGAAGTAAAATCAGAGAACGTGGGTTACTTGATGTGCCTAAAGATTGCAGAGGCAGTAGCGAAAAGACAAAACTTCTCTTTGAAGCAGTAGCTTCAGCTGTGTCTTATTGTGTGCACTGGGAACTGAGAGAAATAGCAGCCAACCTGGGAGAAAATGCCAGCTAAAGGTAAATACTTCTTCAACGAAAATGATGACTGCAAGATATCAGACCCCCTCTATGAGAAGTACCGCTACACAAGCCAGCAGCATCCACTCCTGCTATTGCTGCTCTTCATTGCAACCATCTTCTGGACTACTCTAATTATAATCTTTTTTGTCAGTCATGTGAGTATACTTTTTTTTCTTTGTGTTTGATGCTTTCAAAGCTGATGAGGAATCACTATAAAGGCACACAAAACCTTTCAGGCTAAATAATTTTTTTGAGCCACATGGTATCCAAGTTGTAATGTTGAAAGAAATCAAGTAATTGTGTATGTAATGCCTTGCATGTTTTTGAAGGGACAGGGAAGACAGGAGACAGTGTTGTTAGGCACATGCACAGTTACTGTAAAGATTGTTCTTTCCTTCCTATATATTATGAACAAATCATAAACTATGCAAAATGGTAGTTACAATAGTAAATAAGTAATAATGGGGCAAAGGAAGGAACTGGAACCTAAGTTAAAATGTCCTGCATTTCTCATATTTTCTTTTTAGAGAAATCTAAGAAATGTAAAATAATATAGTGATTCATTGGTTATGAATACCTGAGGTGATTTTTTTTTTAAGGATTTGTAGATACTCTTGGTACAACAGGTACAACAGGTGATCTGTTCAATCAATCGTTAGTTAGCAAAGAGCAGGGATCCTATAGACATAGGAAAGATGCAGCTTAAATATTTTTTTGTTGTGTAGCATAATATGATTCTCTGTAAAGAAATCAGGTTTTCTTCAAGCCATCCCAGTTGACAACTGGTAAAAAAGGCGAGTTGATTTAAAGATAATGTTGTAAAAAGGTAATAAGGAAGCTGTTACAATTCTTCGTTGCCTTTTAAAGCTACTTTCCAAATACTGTGCTTCATGATGAAGTGTCTTTAAGTGTCTCTCTAGCACCAGAACTAATCTTACCAATTGCACTTCTATCCCTTTTAGCTTTTATTTCTTAAAAAAGGAAAGAAGTAGCAACACTATTTGTATGTTAAAAGTCATGTCCTGTAAAACTTACGAAAAGAGCTGTTACACTCTTTATAGCAAAGCTTGAACTCCTTAAATGTGTTTCTTTTTTGCATCTGCATTGTACAACGTAGTATAGTTAGCTTAAAAGACAAAACCACTAATTTGGGAAATAATAATGGTGGAACTGGGGTAGACTGGGTATCTATAATAATATTTATTTTATTACCTCTGTATGTGTGAATATCAGAAAGTGTTAACCCTGCCACAGCTAAACTACTTAGGAACTCAGGTTAGCAAATTTTAAAGCTATCTAAGCTGTTTCCAGGACAGTATAGATGCATTTTCCATTTTTTTCTAAAGGGGGCATTTAGAGCAAATATAACACTTTGTTTTGCTTTTGCAGGAAGCACGTTATCATCTTGCCTTCATTATTGCAGTATGTGCTGCTCTTGTCATATTTGCAGTCATGTACTTACTTTTATGTATTGAATCCCTATTTCGGAGATGGCTAACCTTATTTGGAGTTACAATTTGGATCTGCTTCCTAATTGTAGGATATATCTCTCTTTTTGAAAAAGAAAATAATTATCAACTGTGGGAACAGGTACGTATATCTTGTTCATTCAGGTACTTAAATAAAACCAGTAGTCAGTATATGTGAATGTGGTTTTGTGCTTTATTTTTTCTGAATGTTATAACTGCATAATATTTTTTTTCTTGAGATTTAGGTTCACTTTCCTAAATTGGTTTTATTGATTTATTATAGTCAATTTTAGTTTGTATTCTTTATTACAGGGAAAATAGAGTTCAGCTGGGAAAATTGGATAGCTGCATAAATCTATGCAGGAATTACATCTTTAAGTTGTAATTGAATTGTATTTTTATTTAAGATTTTTACTAAACTTTAATTATTATGAATTCATCTTTAAGAGAATTTTTCATTGATAATACTTGCTTTTTTAATTTATATGGGTCAAAGTGGTGTTCAAGAATGTATAAAGCACTCTGGAGCTGGGTGTGCCCTAGGGAGCATATTTTCAAATCAGTGGGAGAGGTGAAGTGAACAATAAGAATTAATGACACATCCTGGCATAGCTGGGTGTGGCTAAAGTTCATTGCTTAGTATCTCTGATCAGAAGACGGGCGATTTCATGATGCCAAAAATATCATAATTTGTAGGAAACTCCTCCTAGGCTCTCATAATGTAAATAGAAGAGTTTTTAATGAAATAAAAATGACTTTTTATCTTGTTTTACTGACTCTTCCCCTTCCCCTCTTTATTTGAAATAAAGATAGATATAAATTATCAGTTAAACAACCAAAATCTGATTTGTATTGTGGCCTGGATCCAGCACTGTGTATTTACAGTTGCTATTCAGTATTTCTTAATTTAAGGAAGAAGCTATTACCCTAGGAAAAAAGAAAATTTACTGTTCTTAACTATAAGTACAAACATGTAATGAAGCAAGATTTGGTTTTGCTGCGTTCAGTGCTGCAAGCTGAAATCTTGTGTTGCTGGCGTTTGGTAATAACTAATTAATGTCAATTTAAAGCCTTGAAATATAAGGACACCCTAGATTAGAAAGTAGAATTGAATAAGTTAATTTCAGACTTTTATCTCAAGTTATGAATTTATCACTAATTAAAACTACTAGTTAAATGCAGGTATGACCATTGCTTGTCCATGCTTATAAAACTATTACACAGTGTTCAGAACATTGTGTGGTAGGGGTTGTACGTAAGGCAGAAAAAGGTTTGGTTTTTTTTTTTTAGTCCCACTAAAATAGTAAAGGTGAACATGAAAAGATTACTTTTGTTGAATGAAAACTTTTATTTGCTTGCTTGTTTGTTTATTGTTGTCCCAACCAAGCTATCTATTCTGGCAAAACATTTAAGTGCAGACTGGGCCTTGGGACTTCCTTGAGGACGTTCATGTCTGGAGCGGCACAAGTTGAGTTGCAATGAGGAGATGGAGCTGAGCCAGGAATGCCACAATATTTTCCTATGATCAGGGTTGATAGTTTCCATATATATATAAGCTAAACACTTTAACACATCTATAAATATTGATGTAAGTTTTATATACCTTGCTTCTGATGCCTAGCAGTTTAGTGGACCATTGTGCTTTTTGTAAAATCTGTGCAGCTGAACACGTAGTTAGTGGCAATAATGATTATTCTCTTGTGTCAGCACCAGAAAGCATTGCTTGGATTTTTGGTATTTATGAAATATGGAGTAAACATACGCATGTGATTGGGTGATGTTAAAATTAGAATAACTTGGAGGTGAGAAATCTGATTCTATTCAATATTACTATCCTTGCAATACACTGTTCCTGATAAATGATGTACAAAGTGTATTTTCAGCTGAAATGGATAAATTAAGGATGAAGGGCAAGGACAACTGAAAAACTTAAAGGTGATATGTCATTTTAAACTGTTTTATCTATGAATCTAGAGCTGTTAACTCCCTCAAAGCTTTTAGGACTACCACTGTCGTGTTTTCAATTGTGTTTTTGAAACATCCAGCCTGAAAATGAGCAAGAATCCTGCTGCATTCCTCTTTGTTCTGTAGTGATTCTTGTCAGGCACTTAATAACATGTATTTATAACTTATAACATGTAACATCTTTATTTTTTTCTTTTTTTTTCTTTTTTCTCTCTCTTTCTTTCCAAGGTGCCATTCTTTCTATTCATAATCTTCACAGTTTATACCATGCTACCTTTTGGGATGAGAGGTGCTGTCATAATTAGTGTACTTTCTGCTCTCTCCCATATTATTGTTCTAAGCATCATGGTAAACATGACTTCTCAGGAAAATAAGGAATCCTTTCTATTTCAGGTAAGGAAGTACTACTTGGTTAAGTAATTAAATACCCAAGTCATATTACCATTTGATCTTGGCATAACAAATCTGTTTAGATAAGTTCCAAAATTCTACATGGATTTTCTGAATTAATGGATTTGGAGCTTGGGCCCAATGTGTTTTGCATACTTTTCATAAAATGGCAGTTATTTTAATCAATAATGCACATTGGTTTTCTGACCTGAGTGAAAGAAGCAGAATGATTATTTTAATTTTTTAACTAAGTTACTGAAAATATGACAAACTTTGTCACACTCATTTTTCAAAATCTGTGCAGTTTCAGATGGGTCTATGTAACTTCACCTGGCGCTGCCTTACAGGGTGGATCAAAAGGGCTGTTGCTGCCCTGAGGAATCAGGAGGGCCTGGGAGTGCTACTGGGTGCTTTCAGGGTTCCCAACGCTTATTAATAGGGTGTGTTCAAAGGAGCACCACAGCTCTTTTGATGCAGGTGTGTGTCAGACTTCACACAGCATGCTGATGCAGGAGTTTGTAGACTGGTTTTTCCCTAAATCAAACACTGGTGCCTGCAAATGTTAAATGATATAGCAGAATGTTCTGTTTCATTATATTACTGTATGTTCATACAGGAATGCCTGTGACTGTGACAGTTAGCTTGTATTTCCCAGGTACAGCCTGGCTAATTGCAACACTGATTTGGCGTGTGACAGGGTAAGATAAAAATTGAACGTGGCCTGGGATTTGAATGTTTTTAAGGGACTAGTATGTGTATTAGTGAATACAGTAGTTCTGCAGTAGGTAAATATTTTTCTTCTTGTGCAGCTACTTGCCAATGCTGTGATTTTTCTTTGTGGTAACTTGATGGGTGCATTTCACAAACGCCAAATGCAAGTTGCTTCGTGGGATTTATATAGATACACATTAAAGTGCATTCAGGTCCGAATGAAATTGAAGATTGAAAAGAGGCAACAAGTGAGTGAACTAATTCATGTTATGAATTGCTTGTTTTAATTTCTTAAGTCTGTATAATTTTATAAAGTTGGTGACTAATGCATGTTGAAAGGCTTGGTCCAATCTTTGTCATACCCACCTAGTGTCAAAAATAAAAATTGTGCCATTTGTAACAAAAGAAGGAAGTTAAAGGGAGGAAGCTGTTCTCTGTGGCTTGTCTATATGAAAATCTCAGTATTTGTAACAGGAATGTAATTGCCAGTTAATTTAATTACTTTTTTCCTAGTATAAAATGTTACTGGGACTGGCCCAAGGTAATTTAAAAGAACATGTCCTTAATGCCCTGAAAAACACTTGTAATTTCAGCAGTTAGTTTATGCTTCCTATGGTCACTTTTTTTTTTTTTGTTTTGAATTCTAAAATATTATTTATTCTTGTATTTTCTTGTCTCACAAACTGTTTTTCATTTGCTAGAAGGAGAAAATTGGAGCCTAAGGGAGAAAAAAATCGTATAATAGATTACAGTATTTAAGCATGACATCGTTTATTTCCATAAACTCCAGTGGTATTTAAAGAATAAGCAAGGAACGTGAATTTCTTACTGAGGAAGGATTGTAAAGAAGTATCAAAGCTGAAACTAGGGCACTTTTCCTCTTTTATCCTGGTATAAGTAGGGTTAAGAACAGCAGCTCTAGAAGGCTGATGTGTACGGAATTCTCTGCCCACCAGTTGTTAGATAAAAAGAAGGGTCTGAGAAGTGACTGACTTGATCATATTGAAAAGAAGAAAATGCCACACAGCTAGTGTGATCTGTCCTCTGATGCTAATCTTGTGAGATGAGATGACAAATCTGCATGAAAGTCCTGGCAGAATTTCCCCGCGCAGCAGACAGGGAAGCACCTAATCAGCTTACACAGGCAGCGTGCTCTCATTCTTTGGGCAATGTGGTAACTTGCATGGTGGCTGTTTTTTTTTTTTTTTATGGTTGCGTGTTTGAAGTGTAGATGTGCTTAAATGTATGGACAGCTTTCTTTTCATCTGTGTTGTAATTTGTCACACAATTTTGAGTCTTCTTTTTGCCACCCACTTTTTCTCTGTGAAGATGTGAGAAATGCAGTTCAGGGTTCATCATCACTTCCTTGAAATGTGGCAGCCTCAAATGGCCCTGTTACATTCACTGGGGCTCTGCTGTCAGTTTAAATTGTTCCCTAAGGTTGACTCTCCTAGTATTAAAATGCTAGAGGAGGGGAAGGGGGTGTTTCTGGGGGCAGTCTCAAACTAAACTGCTGTCTACACCTACTGTAGTCCAGTACATGATGCTCAAGGCCTCCTTCTTCCCACTGTGATCCTAAGGTATTTGTTTTTGGTGGCAGGCACCAGTTAAGTAACCTGGCCAACTTACTGCCATCTGTATACTGCTGCATCAGGTATTCAGGAAAAGGGGACAAAATTTGGTCCAGAGGGGAACAGCATTTTACTCAGTTACACAATTTGTTGACCTTGCTGGCAATGACATCAGAAAAAGTTCCTGCTTGTAGCTGCTCCACGCAACATTTCCTCTTCTGTGGTGGCTGTCTCTGGAGTGGTAGAGCTCTTCTTGGGTTAAAAGTACTCTCTTTTTGTCTTCCTCTTCTGCCCAGCAACTTAGCAAGGTCGTCTATGAAGAACTGGCTTTTAAGTCAAAGCCAGTGTAAAACAGTGCGCTGAATAGTCAGACAATGTAAGTGGTTTTTGAAGAGTCTGTATTCGCACTCGGTTCAAAAGACTGTTTCAGTGGCATCAGTTCCTGGTTCATTTAAGCTATGCAGCATGTTGTCAACACTTTGCTATCCGTTCCTGCTTTTCCAGCATTTGAAAAATCACAAGGGTTTTTAATACTGCATAGTTTTTGTTATGGAACATAAGCATTTACCAGAAGCTTTATCAGACAATGCTAACATAACACAGAGATTTCTGTATAAATTAAAACTTATTTTTTCCACCAATTGTAGTACTGACTACTGAATTCTTGCGTGTTTCATCATTAGAGAGATGTCACATCTAGGTCACAAGGAACAAAAGAAAAAATATGCAACACCCTTGCTTAACTGTAAAATTAGTGATTTTGAGAATTGAAATGTAAAAATCTTTTCTGGAAAACCTGACGTGCATTACTAAAAAGCTATTTGAATGAAGGCATTTTATTTTTTTAATTCCTTCTTGCCATCACTAAAATCCTTCTGTTTTAAATTTACGCTCTTAAGAATTTTGCATCATCCATTTTTTGCTCTCCTTTTAGGAAAATTTGCTTTTATCCATACTGCCAGCTCATATCTCTATGGAAATGAAGCTAGCAATCATAGAGCGACTAAAGGAAACTAATGATAATAGGCAAATGCATGACAACAACTTCCACAGTCTATATGTAAAAAGGCACCAAAATGTTAGGTAAGTAGAAACTTTAGCAGTAATTGTATTAATATAAGCTGCTGATTCTTATCAGTGTATATGGTCCAGTAAAACTAAAATTTGGAGGAAGACTTTCAGGCTGAAGTGAGCTTCTTTCCTGTTGTGGGAAGATAACATGTCCTGAACTGATGTGCTGTTGTCTAAATCAGTTGAGATACCCGAACCCTTTTTTCTAGAATTGTTTTCCAAAGAGAGATGCTTTCTATTAAATGCATTTTAATATTTAAGTTGACTGTGGAATAGGCATATCTTCATATTTCAGTTATGTTGTTTTTTCCTTTTGTTCTTGTCTAGCATTCTTTATGCAGATATTGTAGGATTTACTCGCCTTGCCAGTGACTGCTCTCCTAAGGAGCTAGTAGTGATGCTGAATGAACTTTTTGGAAAGTTTGATCAGATTGCAAAGGTAGGTGTTGCAGTTTGTTGTGTGGTAGGGAAGTCTTTTCTGCAAGAGAGAAGGCAGCTGGTGTGTGTGCTTCTGAAGTCAGGAAGGAAAGACTAATTTGGCTTTAATACTAACTAGCAAAATCACATTAAAACAAAATTTTAAAACAAAAATAGGAAATTTACCAAGTTGTTACTGTAATTCCATTTGTGAGTCTGGAGGTTTATCTGTATTGTTCAGGGTGGTCTGATGGCAATAAATAATTATAATAGGGCTGTAAGAGGTACTGTATACAAGCTCTATTGAGGAGCTTTGCTGTGTTCAGTTAGAAGGATTATTTGTTGGCTCTGCAAATGGGGAACTCTCAGACACACACTTAAATTTATAAATTCAGTCATATTGCATCAGATCAAGGACAACTTTAGCTCAAGAGTAATAATTAGTAATGGATACTTAACAGAAAAGTGTAAGAATGGGAAGCAGGTTGAAATGGTCCCTATTAAGACATACCCTCACTACTGACCCTTCAGGCTGGCAGTAGTTCTCACCACTTCCAAGTGATGCTTGAGGTTCATTTTTTTGCAACTGTAATCACAAATTCAGTTTTTGAGTTCTCAGATTACAGGGACTGTATTGTGTACATACATACATGTTTGCATAATTGACTCTGTGTGACGATTTCTGTTACCCGCTAAAACTGACCCTAATCTTGGATATATGTTCTGTCATATTCATTGATTTTTCTGTTAGTATTATGAGGCAAATATGGCTTTAGGAAAATAAACGCTGAGTATTGTTGTATCCTATGTGACACCAAAAAACAAATACCAACCCAAATTCTGGTTCTAGAAATTTAGCATTGGTAAAGTCTAAGTCAAGACTAGTGACTACCTATCAAAACTTTCCATGGTTTAAAGATGTTGGTTTGATTTCATAATTGACTACATTTGGATATACTGAATGCCAATTAGAAAATTAATGGACTTGGAAAATCTTGGTTTTGTGAAATTCTAAAAATTATTAAGAAAAAGTGGGGAAAACTAAAATTATTAATATAGCAGAGGAGTGAAATTGCTTTAAATTAAACCTTTGTGGATATCATTGAATAAATTTTTAAATATATTGCTGATTAAAACCTGGCTATAAAACCCTAGTTAACCTTTTTGACTAAATGACATTGAATAATCTTTGTATTTATATGAATTCAGTTGCTGTTAAAGCTTAAAGTACTGGCAAATAGGAGTCATATTAACTGTATTGTAACTGTATTGTTGTGAAGCAGCTATTAAGAACACACAGAATAAGTCATGTCATCTTAGTTGCAACGACCTTTTTATGCCACAGTAGAAGCTGACGTTAAAGACATTTGGTCATTTTTTGCAACTGTTCATCAGATACAAAAATAGAAAATATTCCAGATTTTGAGTTATATATATATATGTTTTAATTTCTGACTCCTGTCTGCAAATTGCACTGTTTAAAGTCACGGTCTTTTGCAACTCTGTGGTTGAGCCCTAAGAACAGATTCCTGCTTTTTGCGCTATTGTTCTGCCGGGGAGTATTCTCAGCCATCTTTTCCATAATGTAAAAACGTTGTAGGTTCCAGTTTACCTAATGACCTGTCCACTGAGCTGGATACTGAAGTCTAACAGCTCTAATCTAGGGTAGGTTCCGCTGTTTATCTCTGTAACTGAAGCACAGGGCTATCTAAGCTCATTGCTTGCCGCAATGCTCAGAACATACTGGGTGGCTTAAGATGGTGGAGAATGATGGATATTCTCTTAAGGCTTTCATTGATGAGGGAGAACAGCTTAGTCTGGTAAACTGTCACTGATTTGGGCTGGTTGTAAATTAGGGTATTTTAAAGTTGATTGAAGAATTGGTGGTCTGTTCCCACAGCAGGGAGGGTTGGGCAGCTGAAGGTGTCAGCTGGCCCAAATTAAGCCATCTCTATTCATCAGTCAAACACTATACAGCCTCGCAGAATTCGCCCTGGCTTGCTTGCAACCTTTGTAGTTAAAATTCTTCAGTAATGTTTTAACAAAAGACAGTACGGAGGAGCTCTTTGCTCTTCCCCTTTCTTCTCTCCAGCCAGTAATGGGCAGCAATATCTTACTTCTGAGTTACTTATGAGGCTGCCATGCAAAAACTGAGTAAAAGGTGAACAAACTGCCTGTAATTCAGGTGTTAATAAAAATGAAGATTAAAAGATACATAAATAATTTCATCCTTTAGATGGTAAATTCTGTGACAGTGATTTTTGTTTAGAGCTTCTCATTTGCATACAGTTCCAAGAATAAAGTCAGAAACTAGTAAGATGATTTTATTTCAGAAATGCTTGAAGTGGTTATTTCTGTTACCCTCCAGTAAGTAACATCCAGTCATTTGGATGTGGGAAGGGAGAAGTAAGCTTTGCTTCAACAAGGATTGAATGAAGCCTGATTTTCTTAAAACGATATAGACAAGTCCCAGTTTTGGTGTCATTAGCCTACTTGCAGTTCTTTTTTTTTTTTTTTTTTTTTCCCTGTTAAATATGTTTATCGTAATTTCCCAGGAGAATGAATGCATGAGAATAAAAATCCTGGGAGATTGCTACTACTGTGTCTCAGGCCTACCTGTGTCCTTACCGGTTCATGCCAGGAACTGTGTTAAAATGGGACTCGACATGTGTGAAGCAATAAAGTAAGTATAGTAGAGAAGGCTTTTTAATGTATCAAGGCTATGAAGATATTGAATAAAGTAATTCTTAGTTTTCTTGTCAACATTTAAAGTGTATTTATTAGCTGTGGTTGGATAGTTATGCATCAGGTCATAAGTTTGTCTTTTGTCTTTGCACTAAGTGTATAATGAGACTAAACCTTAACAGATCTCCAGGAGGAGGAGAGACAACCAAAAGTGTAACTTATGCTCTGATACCCTCCTCCCTCCACAGGCAGGTGAGAGAGGCCACAGGAGTGGATATCAACATGAGGGTTGGTATTCACTCTGGGAATGTGCTGTGCGGTGTGATCGGCCTCCGGAAGTGGCAGTATGACGTCTGGTCGCATGACGTGTCCTTAGCGAACCGCATGGAGTCTGCAGGTGTACCTGGGTGAGGATCTTCCCTCTCGGTGCTGATTCACTCTGTCATCATGTTTTTCATAACCCTGGTTTATGAGTCTGGAATTTGTAACTGTGCCATGACACAAGTCCTCATGATGGGATGATGAATATAGGACAAATGTGTACTTACTAGAGCAGTAAAATGTTAATATTTTCTGGTTCTGTTTTCAGTGAACTACAAAATTCTGTTCTTAGGCAAGTGATTGCTGCTTGAACTTTCCTTCATCGGTGAAACTTGCGTGACTTCCACAGTGCATTATGTTGACTTAGTTAATTCACGTTGTGCATAGGGATAATATTATATTTGTAAGTTCAGCTAAATAATAGTTATGCAACTTATGTTGACAAGGCTGCATATTTAGCTACTGTTTCTGTTAATATATCCATCAATCCCACTTGATTTATATTAGCTCTATATTCATCACCACCCCCCCTGCCCTAAAAAACCCAACTCAGAAATTAAAATGGAGCCTGATGAGGAGCATCCAAGCAAGGAGAGTTTGGAGCTGTTGGTTGTTCCGTAATCTCTCTGTATAGCATTTGTCATGGGCAGAATGGGAAGCAAAGCGAGTATTCCTGAGTGGAAGAGTTGAGGCAAAACAGTAATAGAACTTGCCATGTGTTGCTCTGCAGCGCAGAGGATCGGGTCTGAGGTTGATATTCATGCTGCCTTTTTGAAGAGGCTTATTGAAAAGGACAAATACAAAATCCTGATGTATTTTAAAAACCTTATATTTTCCTCATTTAGGAAATTATACTTTTTTCCCCCTATTTTCTAAGTTGAACTTGGGGATTAGAATTCAGCTAAGAAACTTTTTTTCCCCCTTCCTTTTTCCCTTTTTCCTCTTTTCCCCTTTCCCTTTTTCCATTCCCAAATGAGACCATGATTTTATACGTCCTTGGTAGTCTGTGCAAATTAGTACTTATTAACTGAATGGCATTCATGTGGGTATATGTTTAAGCCTTAAAGTATTGGTTCTCTTGGAAAGTGATTCTAATGAGTGACATTATAGGGTTTCTTATTTCTATGCCTCGGACAGCTTTTAGGTATATGCTTGTAACTTAAAAATTAATTTCTGCAAAGTGACAAGGGGATATGAATGTCAAATTATTTTCTTGCATTGGTAACCGAAACAGAAAGAAAACTAATTGGAACTCGGTTAACAGTTGCAAGTTGAGTGTTTTAGTGTGTTGACTCAGCGTGATTAAACAAGAATACAGTTGTAAAGTTTCTTTTGTTGGTAAAGCAAACAACATGACTGAATATGGCATGAAAACATACTTTTCTTAGTCACGTTTAGGACCATTGCCTAATCTTGAAAACTTTCATTATTCCATTATGTTCTTTGTGCTTATGTTTGATAATCTGTTAAAAGAATACAGCTGGTGTAGGTTGGCTTGCTGATTCTGAAACATAACACTTAATACTTCCTATACTCATACATGCCAAGCATTCGCTTATCATGTGTTTCAGAACTAGCCAGAGGAAACCTTCCATTGGTGGAAGACTGAGCCTTACAGGGAGGACAGGTTTCTATTTGTCATGCAAATGTTATGTTACATTTGTTTCCTGCTCTGCAGAAAAATGATGTGTCTGGGATTTCCCATTCCAATGTTAGCTAATCCTGCTCCTTTGGGAGCAGAAGCTTTGTCACTGGGAGCAGTTTGAGTTTTTTATTCAAAATAGGAAGTATGTATGTTTTGGGTTTCTGTAAATGAAGGAATTCTAAAGCCTTTTGAAAGGATGCAGGGAAACTTCTGGCTTTATAAATATTTTATTTCCATTGACAGAGTATTATTGTTTATCTTTGTGATTTTAAAAATTATTTGCATTCATAACAATGTAGTACGCTAGTAAAGCAGAAAGGACTAGCATAAAACCAAATTAAAAATGCATTTATGGCCATTTCTCTCTAATATGTATGTACCTGAAAGATCAGAATGTGTTATTCTCAGGCCTGTTAGCATAGGAAATTGAGTGCTGTGCATTAGGTATTCTGTCCTAGCATGGTAAGCGCAATAGTGCATGTTACAGCTTGCCTTTGAGAGGCAGCTTCAGCGGTAGCAGCTTTTGGTTATGTGCTGATCCTGGAATCCAGTAAGCATTAGAAACTGCTGAGAAATCATCAGCATAGTAATTTAAATGGAAAAAAAGTTGGCAGTATGATCTGAGATGTACAGCAGTGTGTGATTTGGGGAAGAGGAAGCTTGCTAAGATGGAAAACGGTACATAGTGAACAAATACACTGCCTTTTGAGATAAGTGGAAAACCACAGAAAACTTGCTGCAGTACATGACTATTTTAAGGCTCAGTTAATACAGACATCACCCAGTATGCCTCAGTCCCTGTGGAAGAAAATGATGCCTTAGAGCAAGCTTTAAAATTTCATATTTGAAGGTTCACCTCGATTGCAAAACTGCATAATCAAGGTAACAAATAAAAAAACCCCAGGTTTTTGAGACAATTACCAGTAAACAAATAAAAACATGCATCCTATATATTCCAAACTCTTACCTTTTGGCTTCAAAAGGATTGAGGAATTTTTTGCCCTTCCTTTTGGGAAGCCACAGCCAATGGTCTCCAGGTCTTGGCTGAATTATCTTTAGGCAAACCTATGGCAACACAAGTAGAGGTGGATGGGACAGGGATCCCCTTGCTCTCTGTAGCTAGGCAGGAGTGATGCACACTGTCAGCTTCCATTCTGGAAATGTTCTGTTCCCAGCTCTGTGCTGATGGCTTGTAGGACCGACAGCACAGTGTTTAACCCCTCCGAGTCAAAGAAAAGTGAGAAAAGCTGTGGGAAGATGAACAATGAGAAAATAGAATATCAGAAAAGAAATGCTATTTTATGAACACGCTCAAGTCTCTTGTTGAGAAAGTCTATGGAAATAGATTACTTGTAGGTTATATGGAAATACGTGATTTGGGATACTGAACTAAATTATGTTTATGGGAAAGCGTGAATGGGTACAGAAAAACACTACCTGCTCCCCTTAGAAGTGTGTTGCTGTGTTATGCTCTCCTCTGTTTCAGTCAGAAAAGACAGACTTTCAGAATTATCCTCCTATGTGACAAAAAACTGTGTTGCTGTGTTACGCTCTCCTCTGTTTCAGTCAGAAAAGACAGACTTTCAGAATTATCCTCCTATGTGACAAAAAACCTCTTCCAGCTTTTTTCCCCCCAGACTTTGTAACCATCTCCTCCCCCCCTCATGCATTTCTGGCATGAGACGGTCCTCGCTTGTGTTTTGTTTGTGAGCTTTCCTTGCAGATCTTGCCATCTGAAACAACCTACCTGTGAGTCTGTCTGTCTTGTCAGTCATCAGATCTCCTTTGATCACATTTCTTCTTGTTTCTTATATGTCTCTGCTTATTTCAATTTAATTTTATACTGATAACTGTCTCATTCTGGGAAGTGTTTTTTAGCATACATGCTATGAAAGATGTGCGACAAAGAACTGCAGTAAAGGATTGCAAATATGGTTTTAAGTACTGGCAGGATTTTGCAGTTGGCTGCCAAAGTACAAGATGGGTGAAAAGCAGAAATGTCAGCAGTGGCCATTGAAATGTAAATGAAATGCTTAATGTGACCTTTCTCTAAGTGTTTGGGTCTCTTGTTCTTTCTCCCCTTCTCAGCCGTGTACACATCACTGAAGCAACATTAAATCACCTAGGCAAAGCTTACGAAGTAGAAGAAGGGAATGGACACCTGAGGGATCCTTACCTGGAATCCATGAATATCAAAACCTACTTAGTGGTTGATCCAAGGGTATGTGTATGTTTTAAACATTTATATTTATTCAAATATATACATACATTTAAAGTGCAGAGGTGTCTGTGGTACATACACCTTTTTAATTCCGGAACAGAATTAAAGGATGGTATGAGTCATCTGAGTAGCCTGGATTTGGAACTTCAGATCTGAAAGCACATCCTACTGTTTTATGATAGGACTATTAGTTTGCAGGTAGTAAGTGTTATGCTGAAACCTCTTATGTGGTCCACATAAGGCAAAAATATACATATTTGACTATTTATTTGTGTGAAGTGTCTCTCTCACAAACCAAGGTCAAAAGATGGGATGAAGTCATGAAAGAATACCCGTACTGTGTGGCCACTTTCCCTATAAAATAGCTTCTGGCATCATCTTCCTCACTATCTTAGATGTGAAATTCACCTTCTTTTCAAGGTGTACAGTTAGCAACTGTTGGTTGCCCCTTTAGAGCCTGGTAACTGCAAACACCTGGAGTATTGCTATTTTGAATCGGCTTGTGGTTGATGAGTAAAATTATTTCAAAAGAAGAAAGAATTAAAATTACAAACTTCATTCCTTCAGGATCTTTACAGGAAGGAACAGTATAGAGCCACTTTTAATTAGCAAGAACTCAGTCTTATCTTTGCATGTTTTATGTACTCAACCCTGCAACCCCGCATGTACACGACACATCTCAGAATGGGGATCTGGTCTATTAAAATGGTCCCTGCTCACTTGAGGATTCCTGTGAAGTGTTAAAAATTAACCAGTCACTGATGTATTGGTTTATTCTGTAGGTTTAGCTTCCTTTTAGATCCACAAGGGGTATTGCTGTGTACCCTGTATATATTGCCTGACTCTTCACCTGTGATGTAGGGATAAAATCTAATGTTGAGCCTGTAATTTGTGGGATCTTCTCCCAACCACTGTTTTGATACGGCCTAGTTCAGGAATTGGGAATCGTTTTCCCCTACCGTTGTGCTGACTGCAAGGAAATTGCATCGATTCATGCGATCCTGCAATCTCTCGCATCATCGTAAATAAAGCAGGAAGTTTGAACGTTGCAGTGTTACAAGTGAGGGCTTGTGAAGACAGCTGAAGCAAATGCATCATGTCATGATTTGCTTTAGCTCATTTTTAATTAAATGAGATAAAGGAATTGAAGTTGGCTGACACATTGCTGATACGTGTTTAGAGTCCTACTAAATAGCTAGATTGTATAGTCCTAAACTATTCAAGTACACAAAGCTTCATTTCTTTGCAATTTGTGTAATTTTCTGCTTTCTAAATGAGTGTGTTTTTTCCGTTAGTCCAAACAGTGCGTATCAAATAATCATCTCCCTAAAACAAGAGTTAATGATGGGCTGAAGATGCGAGCATCTGTTCGGATGACACGTTATTTAGAGTCCTGGGGAGCAGCCAGGCCCTTTGCCCACCTGAACCACAGAGAAAGTGTGAGCAGTGACTCTTCAAGTTCGCAAGGAAGGCGAAGAAAGGTGAGGTTTGAAGTAATGATTGTCATCCTACAGCTGCAAACTGCTCCTCGTGACTATGGTGTGAAACTTGAAATCTGATATGGTTTTTGTGGTGGATTTTTCTGCTATTACTCTTGGTCTTAAATGTGTACGTGGAACTGAGAAGGTATCTGTGCAACAACTATTTCTGCCAGAACTTAACAATATTCAGACTCTGCCAATCTCTAGCATGCTGTAATCATAGTAAACCTTCAAAGTAAAATTTTGAAACTTTTTTCTCTGATATTTTTACATCTTGAAGTCCTGCTCACTACATGTGGTTTTGGAAAAATGGTTATTTGTCCCAGCCTCCAGATGCACTTAACATTTACTTAAAATGTATAGAAAATAAACAGTCCCTCCACATGCTCTGCCTGCAACAGGATCTTATCAGAAAAGAATTTTTAAGATTAAGAATTGTTAGGAATTTTAAGATTTTAAAATTTAAGAAAACTCATTTTTCCTTCCATCTGCCCTTCCCAAAAGCTGAAAGGAGGAGATGTGCATGCTTTTAGGTGTGCTCCTGGAGGCATAGCAAGGCTGTACTGATCGTTGTGGACAAATAGCTGAAGTAAATTTTAAATTAAGTATCCATCCATTCAGGTTTGTGGAATTGGTTTGCAGTCTACTTGCCTCTGCTGATGTTAGTTATTTCAGCATGTGGAGAAAAACAAGAAGGAAGATCTGTTCAATTGTTTTCTACCATTATTTTTGGTCAGAAAGTGCTCACATGTTAAAGCAGAAAACGTTGCTGGCAAGAGTTGATTTTGATAAATTTTTCTATTTGAGAGTGGTTCTTGATTTTTATTTGTGAATAAAAATGGTTTTGGCAGCTTCATGAAGTTTATTTTCAATAGTTTTTTGCCATTTACTGAGTATGTAACTTATTCTTAATTCCTTATTTGATTTAGGAAATACCTTTGTGTACCACTGGGCGCCAGAGAACTTCCGACAGGTTTGTCAAGTACTTTCTTTTTTTAACATATATGATCCTGTGCTCCTCTTGCAGTTCAGTGTGCTGTAAGCATGTGTTCTTTTGGTCAATTAATCACTGTATGTATGGTATTCCTGCATTAGAAATGTTAAGCTAAATTTTTGGCCTTCTCAATTCACACTTGTTAGTGTTAGCAGACTCTAAAAGGAGCTCCCCCTTCATCTCACTGGCCCCTCAGTCATTCGGGCTGCGTTTTGCTATATGGGGTGTAGTGGGATGGAGGGGAGTAGGGAAGTAAGAGACCTCAACAGCAGTGGAAAACACATTAAAACACCTCGTATATTGTATAAGTGTATATATTGTGACCGCTTGTGCTACGTCAGCTTTTAGTTCTCTTGCTCATAGATGCTAGATTTGTTTGTAAATATTATAGTACAAAATAAATACAGTTTAACATTAATATTATAAGTACTTATGTAATATATTTTACAAGGTATGTCTTCGGTTAGTGGTGTTCACGTATGCCATTGTAGGGTAATAAAAAACTGGCCCTATATACAGTGGCACCTGTACCACTGAGTTAACTAAGTAGGTGATTTTCACTTGCGAAACAGTCTCTTAGTTTATCAAAATATTGTCTTTAAAAATGCATGATTTGAGTTAACTAGAGGAATGCTTAGAAAAATGCTTATGGATGTATATGTTTATCAGTTTGGAGCATTCTTGTTTAACTTTCCCCTGGTAGCTTACCCCACTTGTGTATTGAGAAGGTTTGGTCCTCTGTAGCCATTAATTGTTTCTGAATAGCATTTGTGACATGGACTTTGTTTCATTCTCAGAAATTCATCCCAGAAGGGAAGGATAGAGGAAGATATTTATGATGAAATGATGTCAACCATTGAGGGCCTCAGTTCAACTAAGTATGCAGTCTTTTATTTTTTTCTTCATATTTTCTTTGAGAACAATCTGCATTCTCAATTTTAAGTCTAAATATAAAATTTACTTCTTAAAAATGAAAAGTTACCAGGATTTTTGTCTTGCCTTTGTTTGGTCTTTGTATTTTACTTTAGTTCCTTTTTGTTTTTAATTTGAATATAGTGAGAGTATTACTGCATTATTATAGCAAGAAGCCATGGTTAGTCTAGCTGTTCAATGTGGTATAGTATTATGAGATAGCAAAATTATTGCTTTGTTTCTCGTGACTGTCAAAATAACGAGCCAAACTGCAGTGTAGGATGGGATAGGAAGTTAATGTTGGTGTTCTGTTTATTAAAATAACTGTCAGGAAATGGGGTGCAGTCCTGAACAAAACCTACGTATAAAGTCAAAACACAGTTTTGGGGGTAATAATAAAATTGCTTTAGTGTCTGGCTCACTGAAGGAAAATGGTCTGTCAGTAGCAGGTGGTACATTTGGCATTATATTTGCATTTGAAAGCAGACAAACACAGGCAATGTTGTTGTTTGTTTGTTTTTAAATTGAAAATACAATATTTAAATTGCTGTCAAAAGTAAAACTGTGCATTTGAGAACAAAAACCCTTTCTTTAATTTTCTTTCTTTATTCTAAATTATAACAAGACCGTTATCACTGTACCTCAGCTATTCCTCATAGGGGCCTGGTATTATTTGAGGGAAGTTTTTGGAGTCTGTGAGCCATCTCTAACATCTGCTATTGTACTTTCCTACTTGTAAACCTTAGGGAGGGTCTGGGGTTACATTATGCATGTAACTGGCAGACGCTGCTGTCTGTGAGAGTGTTCTGGATCTGTCTGTCAGCTACAGAAAAACATAACCATTCATATGTTATGCTATGAAACAGAAAGACCTTGCAGAACTGTCAAATATGTGTAAAACAGTGGCACTCTCACCCTGTATACTGTGGAGCCTCAACTATGGCGATGCTTTTGCATATCCTCCTTGGCCTGGTGCATATATTTTGTAACGTGTGTCTCTCTGAATGCAGTCCGTGGTGTGGCAAATCCGATGACTTCTGGGGATTTTCACTGATTTTTGCAGAACCTGGTCTTGAAAAAGAGGTTGGTAGGAGCAAAATAATCCTTTTTGGTCTCTGACTTGCACTTCAGAGCAACATAAGAATATATTTGAAACTGTCTGTTTTTTTCATTCTGAAACTGGATTCGGGAGGTGGCTTCACATCCAAAGAGGTTTTGGTAACTAATGGAAAGCAGATCTCATGATTCAAGTTGGTAATTTTTCCCTGAGAATGCTAATTCTGTAGATTAAAGGAGATTGTCTGTAATCTGTGGTTAAATTCTTGCCATAAGGGAATTAGTAGGAGTTTGGCAACTTTCCCGTAAGAACTTCTCTTAAAAGTAACTTGGTATTTTTAAAAAAAAAAAAAAAAAAGTATTTCTGCATCCATCATGAAAATACAATGCTTTCTCTGGTTGCTTTATTGCAAGTGCACAACTACAACACTGTTATTTGTTAGGTACAGTGCACTTTTTCTGTTTGAATAACTGTCCTTTAATTTACTGTGCTGTGGTGTACTGTCTGTAGCTACTGGGGTGTGTGTGTGTATTCACTTTAGGTTTACTTCTGTGTATATCTTTTTTTTATAAGGATTTTGACTATGTGCATCTGTGAAGTGCTGATTTATATACTTGGTGGATTTCCCTCTAGGTTTAAAATTATCCTTTGGACTGGTCTGTTTTTCATGACAGATGTTCAAGTGAATTTTATTTGGTGGTTTTTCTTTTGTTCTTTTTTAGTTCTAGGTATATTTTTAACAGTACAGTATAAATTTGCATATATGTGTCATCACAAAAATGTAACGAATTTTAAAAGCCCCTGGACTTATCCTTAAGATTTATTGTAATCTGTGTTTCAGTATCGCACCATTCCTATTCTAAAACTGAAGAGTTACTTCGCATGTGCCAGTTTTGTGTTCCTCTGTATATTTCTAATACAGATGTTTATAATGCCAAAGTAAGTGTCAGTATTTTTATAAGTTATAATTCAAATTAACCAATAGCTAAAGTGAAACTCATGCATAAAACTTTTTAAAGTCTTTTGGAGTTCCTGAGGATTTACATTTGAGCAACATACACCTCTTAGGAGTAATTTACCCCTTAATAAAGGCATGCATTTATGTTGTTGGCATAAGAGCCTAGATATCAGTATGAAAATAAAATAGAAATATTTCTTTAATATTGTGTTTGCTTAGTACACATAGGGAGATGATCAGTTAAGTGAGAAATACTATTTCATAAGAATAGTTGGCTGTAAGCACATTGAGTGAGCAATAGAAAATGGGACTAACTGGTTAAAACGTGCTCAGTGATCCTTTTGTCTGTAGAGATACAAGGAGGGAACTTTGAGCTGCTTCTCATACCTCTGAGAAAGCAGATGTTTGATTCTGAATGTTATGCCATATTTGTTTTTCATGGCTGGTACAGTGCAATTTCCATGTGGTTTATGCATGGGGTAGTGGTTCAGGCTGTCAGGGAGGTGTAGAATATTTTAAAGTCATATTTGTGCAGCAGAGCAACAATAACCTGTGCAATGTTATGGTCATCCAGTGCTACTAGAAGAAAAATTGTATTTAAATTTAGAGAAGCACTGTTAGCAAACAGTAGTCTGAATTGTGGTTTGAAAATGTTTTTCATTTAACACTGATTTGTTTGATGCTTTCCCTTCTGTTTAGAACTGCAAAACTAGGAATTTCCTTTGGCATTGTTGGAGTCATCATTGTACTTATTTTGTTTGTGTGCTTTGCTGAGAAATGTATGGTAAGTTTATTTAAAAATAGTTCCTGTTTCCAAAAGTGGATGGATGTAATCGACATGGTCTATCTTTTAGGATGATGAATTATGCTGTTAATTTCAATAGGAGTTACAGGAGCCTTGAACCTTGAACTCGGTTACTAGAGGATTTAATTGCCTGAAACAGATTTTCATGTCTGAAAATTTTCACTATAATTCAGAATTATTTGAGAGCCAGAATAGATGGGTAGGAGGGGGCAGGAAGATATTAACACTTGCTGAATGGGGTTGGGTTTTTTAAATTGATTTTTATTTTTATATTTGTCCATAATAGTAATTTTGGTTGTAAATCCTGATATTTTCTGTACCAGAAACAAAATCAAAATACGTTTGAATGCAAGATTAGTTTTCATAGTCATTTATAAAGCCCCATGAAAATTACAAGTATATGAATAATTTATTGGCAACAGTTTCATAGCTGTTAGAATTCTAAATTCACCATTATATCAATTAGGACACTTTGCATTTGTAGTTCCTCTTTCTTTGCATTATTAAATGCATGCAATTACTGTTTAAAAAAATGTAGTGACCTAGGGATAGCCCATAGTGACATAGAGTTCAATGATACAAAATAAAAAAAACCCAACTCCTTCTCCACTCCAAGAACTGTCTGGAGGCAGGGGTGGGAGAGGGAAGGGATTTTAGAGTTCCTTACACTCATCAAATCTAGGTTGTGCTAGAGCAAGGGTGAGAGGGAATTCTGAAGTTCTGCTGAGAACATGCCACCATCCTCCTGTTGCAGAGTGGTGATGGTGCTCTCCCAGGAAAATTGCCACAGAAAGAAACAGTCTCCTACAGAGCCAGGTTCAAGTTGTGTAAAAGAGAAAAGAAAAAAAAAATGTAGTCTGCACATGGGATAAAGTTTTAGGATTAATTTAAAAGTAGAGTTAGATAGCATGTATGGTCATGTGTGTATATATATATGTTTATATATTCATATATATATTTTTATATATATATATGAGTGGATGGATTTTTTTATATATGTGCATGTATATATGTCTATATATAGAGAGAGGTGCGTGTGTATATAGGCATGTATGGTTTCTACATATGAAAAAACACATGGAAAAAAAAAATTCCAAGAGTGCAATTGCATCAGACTTGAGTTTTAGCTGGGAATGTTTTGCTATAGCATTGTTAAATAATGCTTGCAATTGTTAACAGTATATGCTTTGCTAGATGTTTTTGTCTATAGCAACAAATGGAGGATGGCAAGAAAGGGGGCTGTCTATGATTGGTTTTGATTTAGTCATCTGAAAATGTAGTTCAAATGTAACATTATAGCTCTATAACTAAAAAATACAACATAGCTTGACACGATATTTTTATTAATATAGTTCTAGAACATTCAATTAGATCATAAATTGTATTTTTAAAGAATAAATTCAGAAAATTTTAGCACCCAGCCGCATTGAAATAAGGAAGCATTATCTCCATTTTCAGCGGTGGAAAGGCATTAGGCATTTAATCTGAATGACTAGATTGAGTTCTAAATTAGGATTCCAATGAAGACTCTTAATACTCTCCTGCAGAGAAAAAGTATTTTATATTTAGAAATACTTCTTCCTATGTATCCAAAGTGTTACCCATGTTACTGAAACAAATTAATTTTGTTTACAGAAGTGCTGCTCAGAACGGTGGCCTTCCCTGCGCCATCTTTGTGCCATCTCAGAAAAGGTGGAAACAATGCCTTTACTTAGACTTCCGTTAGCAATCATCACTATAGGTGCCTTGCTGATTATAGCCATTTTTAATTTGGTAAGTAATCACATTATGTTTATTCTGTGAATTTTGTGTAACATCCACAGATTAAGTAACTTCCTGTATTCTTTTCAAGTACCTTGCTTTTTTGCTGCTTTTCCTAATGTATGATTCATGAGTTGAGGATAATGGATATCCTCAAGGATATCCACAAGGATAATGCACAATGCCACGTAAAAGCATTAAAAGTAAAATTTCCCGGTTTGTAGAACTAAAAGTTTCTGTGGTAGATTTGAGTTCTGTTTTATATCACCTTTTCTTGCTTTCAGGATGGCATTTATAATTACTGTTGATTGTAACCATCATCACTAAGACTGTCTTCCATTTTTTTTTAATGTGGGTATAAATGTTTGGCTGCAGTGGGTAGAAGTTTGAAGCAGTTTACAGTGCTATTTGCACTAGCTAGTAATATTGCAGGTGAAGGAGGGAAGAATATAGCTTGACTCTTAAAACCAAAGACATTATGGGTAGTTACTGCTAGCCTAAGATGCAGACAGAGTCTGTCTTTTAACTTTAGTTTGCGTATTGTATTGCACGTGAGGTACATATATTTGAAAAACAACCCTTTGGAGTAATGTCATGCTCAAGACCACTCTGTTGGTTTTGTTTTTTTTTTTAAACGAGCTTTATATGAGATACCATGTTAACAGTTACACCTGTCTGATAGCTAGCTGCTAGAAGTGATGTCCTTCTGATCCCACATGTTCGGTCTGCCGTTATTATGATGCCATGGGGAGTTTATTCTGAAAGCTATGCTGCAGAAAATACTTAATTTTCTTTTCCAGGGTTGTTTTTCTGCTGGCTTAGGTCCTTCAGTTGACTCACAGTGGTGTCATGTGGACACTACCAGAGACAGCCTAAAAGAAAACAGGAACAGCAGCTGTGAAACTGGGGGGCTGAGACAGAACCACATGTTTGTTCCAGTTAGCTGTTACATTAACGTAGCCATAATGTGAAGCTTTACCCTGAATTTAAAAATGAGCAACTAAATACTTCACAATTTTAACCTTCTTTACCTTGTGTGTGCATATATGTTTAATACAACCATATGGGATATCATTGTATTTCAACATTTATATTGCAGTAGCACTGAAAGGGAAACCAGATCAGGACTCATTGTGTAATATATGGAGAAAAATCTTAAAATTAGTGACTACCTGCTAACAAGTTTGTATGATGATTTTCTTGTTGTTTTCTTTTTTTTTCCTAAATAAATCAAGACTACTGAAAAGAACAAACCTGCAAACTTCACTGGATCAAATGAGCTGTGTGCTACCACTTATGTGAGTAGAGTGCAGTCTTAATTTCTAAGATTAAAATTAAATGCGTCTTGGATGGTGTGTATAATATAGATGGATGGCAGCATTTTCATATCTTTTAATTTTTTTTATACAGATAGAATTTTTAAATCATTGAACACAAAGACTGACTTGTGCCACAAGGAAGTTCTAAGGATATTTTCTATCATTAGCTATGGCTTTACTTTTAGGGGATTTTCGAAGGTCTGGAGTACTCATGGATAAAGCTTGAAGTCTTGGCTTATTTTGGTTCTCAGCAGCTTTGAAAGGTGTTCTGTAGCATTTCTATGAGGATAGATTCAGCACTTAATAATGACACAAAGGGATTATTTCTGAGGGTTTCATTTTTTCTCTCTTTAATTCCAAAGTAGCATTCTGTTTTGAGATCATCCAAATGTTTGGGATGCCCCTTTTTCACCTGGCCGCCCCTTTAGATGACGGACACGTTTTTGAACCATGAGGTTGTGTGAGGACCCTTTCATTCAAGTCCTTATGACAATTGATAAGTTACACATATATAATGCACATTGTACTCATCTGGTAATTTTCTGTTCTTCCATGTCTGTAAATCAGCCTTTTGGAAACACAACTCAATCCTGCGTTGAGGAAACTGTAAGTAGTGAATACATGTTACTTGAAAACCCAAATCTTTGAATATTGTATATATTGCTGGCAACTGGCAGGTTCTGTTGCTTTATAGAACAGCTTTTTTAGGTATCTGACAGCCGAAGAGTTCTTAATGAAATCAAGATGTTTCATCTGCTGTTGCTGTGCTGAATACGGTATGGCTTTGCAATTTTTTGAAATTTCAGACTAGATCTAAAACTTTGAGGAGAAAGCAGTAGAACAGGATGATGATTATGTTCAAGTGTGGGAGGTGAGAGCTGTACTTGCAAGTGTCACAGTAAAGTATCTTGATAGAGTGAAAGGGTTTAAATGGCCAACAGACCTGTGTCAGTGTTCTCCACGTAGGGGTTTCTTTTCAGAGGTTTGGCTTCAGGGTTATAACTGTAAGTGTTCGTTACCTTTTGTAGGCTAGACTCAATGTCTTTAAGGTGATAGAAGTGATATAATATGATACTATACAGGCTCTGATCCTGAGTTGTTGTGGTTTTATTCACTTCATCAGAAACATTAACTGTTTAGCTAAGACTCTCCAGACCTATGGTAGGTCTGGGCTATTATGGGTGAAAAACTCTGCTTTGTACATAAAGAGAAATAAACTCTTGAGGAGCAGAAGCTGAGGTAATTTTAGAGGTGTTTGCAGACTAAAGTATGTGAGCTCAGCATCTTATACCTGTGCATGCGGATGGAGGGAGCAATCCTGTCTCTGCAACGCACTTTGTACCACCTGACAGTTTTAATGCGCCCAGCTGCCTGCTGCCTTTGGACGCCATGCCTGAACTGTGACTTCTCTGGGAAATTTATCAGTAATTCCATTGGATAATGACCCTCGCCTGATAATGCTTATTAGCATCAAAGTTCTTATGAAGGAGCTGTGTCTAAGGTTGGATAACAGGTCACGGTCTTCACGTGTTACAGCTGGGGGAGCTGGGAATGTGGAATCTGCTTAAGGTTGCAAGGGAGGGAGCACTGTCAAAAATCGGACCAGGATGCTGGAGTTCCTGGTTTAGAGCCTGTTCACTGGGCTATGAACCTACTGTAGGTCAGTCCTCAACTTTAAATAAATAATTCCTTAAGTGAATAGACTTGAGAAGATAAATTTTTAACACTCTTCAGTTTTTATCTGACACTGCTTGTGTTGGTGTGATGCTTTTTGTTGAAATCTTTTTGTCTTTAACAAATTTAAAAAGTAACATAAAAAAGTATTAGGTTCAGCCTTTTAGTGTAATTAAAAAGTAAGCTTTAAGTGTATTTAGCAAGTAATTGTAATTTCTTCTATTTAAATTACAATGATCATGAACTTCGAGCATTTGCTGTGGTTTGAAAGTCTCTTAGGCATAAAGCCTGAATAACGCAACGCTCTTAAATTCTTCTTTTACAGTATTATGCTTACTGCTGCATATTGGGGTTCATTGCTTGCTCCGTATTTCTTCAAATCAGCTTCGAACTCAAAGTTCTCCTCCTGTCCGTTGCTGTGACTGTGTACCTCATCATTTTTAATACCCTTCAGCATAGAAACTCGAGCTTCTGTGGCAACAGTACCAGGTGCAGTGTAAAGTTTCTTGTAATTGACAATAACGTTTCATTAAGGAGGCATTAGATTTTTGAATGCTTACTGGAATATTGAAATATCAAAATCATGTAATCCAGACATTACAAACCTCGCTGTAAAGTTAATGACATGGACATCATATTAGACCATATAAACTTTTTTTTTTAAGAAAGCGTGTGTTTTCTGAAAAAATCTGTAGTATGGATTCTGAGATGTCTGGAAGCTTAGCTGATATTAAAGACTAGGGGGTAGAATATTAATCTCATAATAAGGTATGAAGTAAAGCCTTGCTAAAAGTCCGATGCTCAAGTTGTGCTTGTGAGACCTCACTAGTCAATAGGGTGGTGAATTTACCTTACTAACCTCACATTATTTTGAAAAGTAAGAGCAATTTACCTGATCTAATTGAAGAAATTTAAAACATACTTAAGAGAAATAATGTGGGTTTTACTCTTTATTTGTAAGTCTCTCTCAAATTCCCAGCATAGTGTCATAGCTGAAGATTAGGATAAATTTATTTTGCAGAGGCCAACTGTGAGCTGTCAGCACAGCTTAAAAAAAGCCTAAATGAGCTCTTAATTTAGCCTCTTGATCTCAGGCTATTCATATAATGTAAATTTAGTTCGATGCATTTGTGAAAACTAATAGATGTGGTCAGACAGACTGATCTCACTATGAAATATGAGTGGCGGCTCAGATTTGTATGGAATTGTATACAGGTGTGATTTAATGGCTGTCTTTGTTTTAGCAATTCCAGTTATTATTAGTTATCATCTTTCCTTCCACAAATAAGAAAGTTTCTTTCCCTACTTCAAGGTTTTGTTGGCTGTGTTTTTGTGGGGCAGCGTGGGGAGGAAAACTGCAACTCAGTGCAGTGGAAATTAAGATGGCTCCTTTAAGATAAAGCCATGTTTACTTGAGTATCTCACTACAATAGCTAATCAAGGTTTCAGCACCTGTTTTGTCATTACATGAAACACGGTTCATGTACTGAACTGAATGATAAATCCTTTCTCATTATTAGGATAGGGCCTATAACCAGACAGCCACTGGCACAAATGAACAATGGCATTGGTGGTTTATGTCTGAAGAAAGACACCCTCTGCCGCTATGCTCTTCTTCCCTTCCCCTGCTCCCTCCAACCCTTAATCATGTGGATTTTCTTAAAGGATACAGATAACTTTGTCTTGCTTTCTTGTTTTCAGGTTTTTCATCAAAGAGCCAAGGATAATGACTAATTTATATCTGGTTCTGTTTTACATAACCCTCATTTTACTTGCAAAACAGGTATGTGTTTAAAAAGCAATAGGTTAGTTCTTTTACTTGCAGCAAACTGATTTAAATAAAATGCAAAAGTGCTTTCAATTGAAATTGTGCTCTAAGTTAATACATATTTTTGTCTTTTTGTATATTCTTGTAGTTAGATGTAGATAATGTACTTGTACTTAGTTATAGATAATGCAAAAATTTTTACTGTGAGAGGGTGGGAAAACTTTTATATTTTTCAATAGTGTTTGCATTACAGAAGTCCGAACTTTCAAATTCTTCCAATTGGGATCTGTCTGTATTTATAGGACAATATTCATCCTAAATCAAGGCAATAATTAAAGAAAAAAATAGTCACCATATTATTAAAATGTAATTTTGGTAAATACACCTGACGGTACACAGATGGCATTCATTCATACAGACTGCTTTCTATTTTTGTGACCTTTGTTCTCAAAGTGCATTTTTCATAACTATATGGGCTCAAAAGGCCTTGAAGAAACTTTATTGCTGCTACGCTTGTTGAGTAAGTGGACTAATATTTTTCAGTGAGATATTATATGTATTTAATTTATCATACTTGGTCCCTTTGCAGATTGACTATTATTGTCGACTGGATTGTCTGTGGAAGAATAAGTTTAAAAAAGAACATGAACAGTTTGAGACGATGGAGAATGTTAACAGGCTTTTACTGGAAAATGTACTTCCAGCACACGTTGCTGCATATTTCATTGGTGAAAAACGAAATGAGGTATGTTTAATCTCTGCTATGTGAAGGACAGTAAATTGGACTTCTGCGACATAGAATGTCATGCTAACAAGCACACAGAAGACTATAATGTTCTGCACTCTTTGCCTCTTGTTTGTATCCCAAGACCTTTTTAAACCCAAGAATCTGCTATCCAGATGGCCTCAAAAAATGCCATCTTTTAGTGTCAGTCTCTGAAATCTGTTTTCAGAATTGGTAGTTTGGTTTCAGGACACAGTTTGAGCTTGGCAAATATTTAAAAAGGATTTACTGCTTTCCAAAGACCATATTTTACCAGAGAAGATTGGCCTTCTTTTTAAAGAAGTTAGTTGCAGAACAGATAGTATCTCCTTGGTAACAACCCCAGTGAGAATTTCATCGATAATGATTTTTTTTTTTTTTAAAGACATCCATCTTATTCTACCAGCATACAATCAAAATAAATATTGCCGATTTCAAAGCCATGGTAAGCATCAGAAGACTGGCACTATCCAGAATAGATGAGAATCTTTAGGACATAGACATCTCAGCTTTTCATTAGGCAAATCAAGTTTGTTAATGTTTCTGATGAAATAAGAGATTCCCACTGTGCTGTAGTTGACTTCATAGGAAAATGTAATTTGATTACTGGTTACAAACAATAGTCATAGTTTTGAAACCTGTGGTGGAAGGTGACTGCACAATACATGTGTGAATGTATTTGATTTTCCTGCAGGACTGGTACCATCAATCTTATGACTGTGTCTGTGTCATGTTTGCCTCGGTACCAGATTTTAAGGTGTTTTATACTGAATGTGATGTCAATAAAGAAGGCCTGGAATGCTTGCGACTGTTAAATGAAATCATTGCTGATTTTGATGAGGTAATTAAGCTTCTGGCAAAAATGGACTGGATGACATGTTTACTGCAAAATAAAATGTTTCAGCAGATCTGTGAGTGTTGGGGGGGAGGGGAAGCTGTTAAGCTGAACTAACATTGAGTTCAGCCTCGCAATTTTGAAATATATAGTCACATCTGATGGGGTTTTTCAGTTACATCATTTAATGCATTAGTAGTATGGTTTGAAAGTCCTGAATTTCAGTACTTTATTTCAGAACTTCAGCGCTTTATTTCTCCTATGAGCAGGTAGAGCAAAACTGTGAAACTAATCCTCAGTACTTCCTTATCTAACCTTTATATGATTGATAGGATTCCTAGAGATGTTTCATGCTTATTGTAGACTGAAATACGGTATTAAAGTCTCAAATTTCTATTTTCCTTCCCTTCAAACAGCTCTTGTTAAAACCTAAATTTAGTGGTGTTGAAAAAATAAAAACCATTGGAAGCACTTACATGGCAGCAGCTGGCCTCAGCGTTACGCCAGGCCAGGAGAACAACCAGGTACGTTGTCTCTGAAATCTGCCTTGGGTGTTCTGTGTATTCTGTGTGTACGTAGGTGTGTCTCAAAGTAACAGAATGTAACATGATATAAAAGAGAAAGTAAATCACCAAGAGTGACTTTCTGAAACGTGGAAAAAGATGATAAAACTGTATTGGCTCCTGTTGAATTCACTATTTATCTCCTAGTTCCATTTTTTTCCTAAGCAGCATTAAGTCTGTAACCCCAGCACACTTTTTACATTTTTGATCTTTGATTCCTGTAGCTTAACATTTCTAGATGCGTAACAGAATAGCTCTAATAATAGAGAAGTCAGAGAACAGCTGCCAAAGAAAAGACCATCTCAGAATTGGACAGTAAGCGATGCCTGAGAACTGGCACAAAAAGAGAATCCTCAGGTGCCACATTAGATCTTAATCTGAAACTGTTTGTCACCGGGAAGAATTAAAACCGATTTCTGTGCTCAGGCTCATTTTCACTATAGCAGGTTCATGTATGACATCAGGATGAACATACGTATTTTATAAAAAACATGTAAAATTAAATCTGGAATCCTCAAGGACAGACATAAACTCGTTGAAAATTTAATCATATAATTCTTGTTGCCTCCTAGCCATTCCAGTTCAATTTAATGTGTTTTTTTAAATCCATTTGGAATGTTTGAGCTATGCAATTCTGCACAGCTACAAGGATGAGTGGTCTTATCCCTATAAACGTGTAACTTTATTCACTAATAGTACTGGTTTGCAATAGTAGCCTGAGGCAGCCTTCTGTGTTGTAATTTGATCATCAACCTGTGGTATGAATTGCATAGGAGAAGGAAAGACAGCATGCTCACATTGGGATTATGGTGGAATATGGAATTGCCTTGATGAGTAAACTGGATGGCATCAACCGACATTCCTTTAACAACTTCCGCCTACGTATTGGTAAGTTCAGCTCATGAAGAACCTGAACTCTGCAAAAAAAATTAAAAATGAGGTAGGATGACTTTGGTGAGTGCTGGGGAGCCCTTCTTAACACCGAGCACAGTATTTGGGTGATTATAAAATGCTGAGTGGCTGAAGGGAGTGTTGTCTAGTCTAGCTTTTGAAATACGCCAAGCTCCTTCATGGATGGGCTTTTCCAGTCACTGGAGGGAGCAATACAAAGACTGCAGCTGGATGAATTTGGAGAAAATTAAAGGTATGGATGAAGAGTGAAGTACCCTGTTATTAACTGTTGAATAAAGACAGTATTGTCATTATACAAATGTTTATTTCTATATATTAAAAGTAGAAAAGGAAGAATTTTGCTTTGGCATGAACTTTGCCCTAGCTCTTTCATGGCTTTCCCATTTTACAACGGATGAGTCACTTCACGTCTCCTGACTCTCAGTACTAATATTTATAGAACAGCACTAATACCGATTGCTAGAAATGTATTGCAGGGTTAAATTTTGGGTTTTTTTCCCCTGAAGCTTGTGACTTATGGCTAATAATGAAGCTAGATATCACATAACTTTCTACTTCAGTAATGATACCTGCTTTTGTTTATACAGGAATAAATCATGGCCCTGTGATTGCTGGTGTGATTGGTGCCCGGAAACCTCAGTATGATATTTGGGGCAACACTGTTAATGTTGCTAGCCGAATGGAGAGTACGGGGGAACTTGGGAAAATCCAGGTAAGCATATCAGCCTTGGAATGTCTAAGAAATTATTTCTCATTGGTTTGGGATTTTTTTTTTTTAAGATGTGAATAATCAGAAGAAATTCACGAGTTTCTAATTCTTTTCACGCAAAGGTCACAGAAGAAACGAGTAAAATACTACAGGAGCTGGGATATTCATGTGAATGTAGGGGACTCATTAATGTCAAAGGCAAGGGAGAACTGAGGACTTACTTTGTTTGCACTGAGACTGCCAAATTCCAAGGAATGGGACTGAACTGAGGCTGTGATGAAGTTAATGAGAATAGACTTAGAACTGCCTCCCTTCTGTGAAGACTTAGAATTTCCCTCCTTATGTGAAGGACTTTATTCTAAAAACATATATATATATATATGCTATTCCCGTTTATTCTACACCTCAGGATAGGAGAATGATTTTTATTTTTTTTATTTTTTTTTTGAAAGAAGAGTTCTGAAAAGTTCCTAGAAGACACGCAACCACCAGTCTGGAAATGACTACCTTTTCCTGAAATAATTTGAGGATTTCCCTGGAATTGCCATGAAACACGTTCACTTAGTTCCTTCACTTACTTGCACTGGGGGAGCCCTAACAGCTCCAGTAAGAGCGTCTGTGGATGCACTGTAGAACTCATTACCGCGTTAAAACATTCCACTGCTTCAGCCTTTGGCACACGCCTGCTGACAGTGTCGCCTTTGTCACAGACACGCGAGATGATGATACTCTGGGCACTGCGCGTCCTGCTCTTAATGCTGAACGGACTTCAGAGCAGACAGCGGCTGAATAATGGAAAGAGGAACGGAAGTAAACTCAAATACATCATATGATAATTGTGCTGAACCCCCTTGGAAAAAAATTAATTGCAGAGTATCGGATCACTTTTTTATTATCTTCGCCTCCTCCATAGTCGTACCTTGTATTATGCAAATGTTTTCATGGCCAACAACTGTTCAGAAATAACCTTCATCTAGTTCAGAGCGTTTACATTGTATTACATTTCCCCTTCGTATTTCTGTGCCTCTGCATGTACATTTTATACAGTCACATAAGAGAATATCTATAAAATTCTGGCTTTAAATTTCAAAAAATAGACCTGATCTTGGGGAGCACTGAGCACCTGCAGTTTATCCTGCGCGCTTGGCTAGCCAGGCTCCGCTAACAGCTTGCATCGCTGACAGCCGGCAGGAATCCTGCATGGGACTGTGTTCTTGAGGGCACTTATGGAAGAAAAAATAGTCTGTTTCAAATTGTTTGGAAACTGAAGAACAGAACTAGTAAGATAGTACTAGAAACAGTAGCAGATACGGTGTAAACAGAACTGCATCTGAGGTGGGCTTGGGGTTTGTTTTTTCTGTTCTTGTTTCTTCAATTTGACCGGCCACTGGCTGGTTTATGCCTTTTAAAGACAATGCTGTTTATGAAATAAATTGGTTTTGAAGGTTACAAAAGGATGTATGGAAAAACCATATTCATAATGGAAATGTTTCAGCAGAGCCTCATGAGGTCATGGCAATTTGCTGTAAGTTAGTTTAGTTTATAAGGTTTTTAAGCTGTTAATGACTTTTGCTAATTTCTAAATTAGCATTTCTCTATGTATTGCAATCGCTTATCTGTTTTCTGTTGGTGGAGTTGATAGTACTTTGTAAGGCTAACATCTTGTACCCAATTATATGTATTAACTAAGGATGGATTCCCCCTCCCCGATGCACCACATGTCGGATGACTGAAGGGCGCAGCAATTAACGAGTTCAGCATCTGGTTTGTCAAGCCTTACTCTCCCTACAGTAGCAAACAGCTACTGTAGAAATGTACAAAGCACCACTTACTAATATTTCTGGGTTTAGTACTAAACCACACTGGAAAGGTGTTTAACAAGCAGTCCTATGCATCACTGCCGCTTTCTAATTACTGTGTAATTTCTTTAGAAGATGAAGTGACTATGTTTCAAGACAGGAACAAATCTAAACGTTGTCCAGCTGTGGATTAAAAATTGTGCTTATAGCCTTTGTCAATTTGGTAGGTCAAAACTGTGTTTGTAGTAAGTCTCCAACAGAAAATAGCACGTTAGAAAACCTTAATTTGAGGTTGTCCGGTTCCTGTATGGACTCTGCTGAAGAAGGACGTTTCACACTTGGCGTCTTGTCAGTATAAGGTCAGTGTTGTAGTTGAATAAACTTCCAAACAGCTTTTGCTACTCTTCTGTGTTGTATATTTGTAGTAACAGATGCTCATTTCTTTTGAGATTTTTTATTTATTATTTTGTAAGGACCACGCTTGTAAGGAGTCAAAGGCTCCTTTCAGCAGTCTTTGATGTCGTATGTTAGGTAAAGTGACTGTTTGCCTCATGAATATAGTTTGGGAAGTGCATTATGCCTGCAGATGGAGCTGGCTCTGAAGTGTTTCTGCTCACAGACCTGGTGGAATGTAGGTTAGCTATGAAAGAAAATTCGCTGTCTGTAACAGCATTTGGAAACGCTTTTGTTTACATTATACTGCCTGTCAGGCCAGTAACTTGCTTGGGCATAACTTCAACTTCACCTCAGTTACAGAAGTGGCGTAGAGAGCTGTAGCTTTCCAACTGGCAGAAGTAGGGTTTTGCTGCAGTTTGAAAAGGCTGCTCAGGGAATGTTAGTGCTCTGGGCACGGCGTACTTGGGCAACTTAGAAACTCTGTAGTGAAAAAGGGGTCCTACCTGAGGATGACTTTCTAATCTCTCATCGGAACTGGAACTGTATAATATGAGAGCTATATTCAACCACAGAAAAAGTTCAACTTAAGAAGCAACTGTATTTAAGTAATTGTTTTCAGCAGTCCTTTGGAGAGCAAACTGTGAAATTTAAGATTGAGGAAATAACCTTGTTAGAAAAATATTTCTTATAGCATTATTGTTAAGAGGAAAAAACGGCACTGTATCTAATTTGAAGAGCTAGTAACGTCTTGAATTAGCAATCTATTTTAAAGAACAAACTTTTGGTTTTACTCATAAAATAAAAAACTCTGTAAACATGTTTGGTTTTGCAGTTATTTTGATGATGATTCCCATGAAAAGGAAGTGTATTTCTTATGCCCCTATAGAGTTAATGACAGTGGGTTTACTTATAAAGTAAACTCAATAAAATACGCAGTGACATACTTGCATTCAACGGCTAAAGAATCATTTCAACACTCGGTTTTCTGCCATCTCTGGCCTCCTACTCTATGGAAGGTAAGTGATGGGAAATGAGAAGCTCTAGAGTGAGCCAGTAACGATTTGGCTGGCACGGTGGTTGTGCATCTTGTCTTCTCCTGTAGCACGGAAATGACTTTAATAATTAATGGAAAAATTAATTCTCTGGAGTAATATTTCAGCTGCAATTACCTAGAACTGTGAAAAAATTCTACTGGCGACTTTATTAGAACTATTCTGGGACAATGGAAACTACTGGAGAAAAATCCAGGTTGACAGTTCAACGGTTTTGGAATGAATTTTAAGAATTGTGAAAGTTTAGGAACAATAAACACTTCTGCAGCCATTCTTAGGAGGAAGGAAGGGAGTGCAAGGATGATGTTGGCCGTAAGAGTGGGGGCGGAGGGTGGAATTCACAATTACGCTTTGCCTTTAAGTTACCTCTTAGTTCAATTCTGTGCCACTGTGCACGTGAGCAGTTGTTCCTGGGATGGAGCTGAAACACCGCGCGGCATCCCTGTTCCACTCCAAGGTTATACTGGAGCCACGGGGCAACAAGGAGCAACATTTAAGAATACTTAAGGATGCCTGTGGTAGAACCTGCCTGTAGCCCTGTGTGACTGTGTGAAAGTAAGAGACGAGCAGAGGGAAAGGCTGACTTGCACCAGAGTCACTGGCTCCGTACGTAATGCTGCAATGTGCTGGAGTCCTCTGTGCCTGAAAGCCGTACTGGTGGTCTGCTCTGCCTGCGCTTCTGGTGAATGAAGAGGGAATTGAGTTCTAGTGCAGGGAGTTTTCTAAATATGCTCTCCTTTCTGATAAGCACGCCTAAAATCATCATCCAGACAGTGTTGAGTAATACCTCACAAGTAGTAATAAGAATTGTCTACGTGAGTGTCTCAGAGCTGACTGTATTTATGTATTAACGTAGTATTTTTACTTACTGGCAGCAAGTGGCTTTGTTACGATATTGTCCTGGTATGTTTCTAAGCTTACCCTCGAGTTCTAGAGTGCTATGAGCAGATGGCCTTGGTTCTCTAAGAGGAGACTCATCCATGTCCAAAGTCTCACAAAGCTCATTTTTTGTTAATTCATCAGGCTACATCAGTTTTATTTAAAAAGTTTATTTCTCTGCCTCATGATCATGAGAGTTGCACAGTAATTTTAAAAAGGGAAACTGCATGTTCACATAATAATGATTTTTGCCCCAATCAGACTGAGTTACAGAGACATACGTTGCTTCTAAAAACTTTTGGTTGAGTCCCTGCACCATATATAGGCCCATTTTCACTTATGCTTTGACTTTTCCAGACATTTAACAATCTAGGAAAACTGAAATGCTGGAGAGGTGCTTTAAAATAATAAGGAATGCAAACAGAATAATTTAGTGCATTTGTGTAGCAGAAGTAACTCTGATACAAACCATTCAATTTCAAATGTCATCAGTTCCAAAATTTAATAAACAAAAGCAGTTTAACACACAATATACACATGGTTGGTGAATGCACCTGAAGGAAGTTTATCTGGTTCTTAAATAGAATCAAAGAAACAGCTGTAAACTCTACCCGAGCTTCAGACTGCAACTGGACCACACTCATTTTCTGGGATGGTGACAGTCTTTTCAGGTTCTTGAAAGTCTGAAAGTTCACAACAGACAGCAGGTCAATTAGCATATATAACTTCTAAATGAAAGAACTGCATATACAATAGAGCGCTCCTAAAGGCGTTTGCTATTCGTGCAGATAGTCCTGCGTGAGCTCTCTGTTCTGCGATGGTCCAAGGAAAGATTATGTTTCAGCTGGTTCTGTTCCACAGCATCTCTTGCACAGCGCTATGAAAAAGATACTGCTCAATAATTTTGAAATTGAGATTTCTTGAGCAGTTTACTTGAAAAGATAAGTAAATTCCTGATGTAATCCTGCTCTTTTCATTAAATAACATCTTAACTGAAACTTTTTATAAACCACAGATTGAGTAGATTTGTTTCATGAGTTACATTTCTTGAAAGGAAATTCTTACCTGCCTTAAAAATTGGGGATGAACACAAACTCTGGGTCTGCTCTTACCGTCTGTGTGCCACAAGGGGGAGAGTTGGTTCTGGCACTGAGATTTTCCGCCGATGGGACTCCTTAATCCACCAAAACCAGTAGTTACTTTTGGCTGGAGGAGCTGAAGTGCTGCTGTCAAGTTACAGAGCACTACAGCTGGCCGCAGTAAGCAAAAGGAGTGTGCAGCCAACAGCTCGGAGAAGAAGGAAGCATGATGTCCTCTTTTTAGCAAGTGAGGAATTTTAACTCTTATCTTGCAATTTCACGCTAAATGTAAAAACTAAAACTGAATGGATTTCCAAGTTTTAAAATTCAGCAATGCTGTAAAATGAATGGTAAAATAACTCCTTTATTTAGTTGAACCAAAGCTCCATACATCCAAAAGATTAATTTTGGCCTGAGACCAAACACAGCAACTTTCCGTTAAAAACAGGATTTTAAAAAGGGGAGAAGAACTGAAAGTTGGAACTGAGGTACTGCAAGTTCTAGCACAAGCCAGTGTAATGACTCGCAGCTGGGGTTTTGTGTCAGTTGAACAGATGGTACGAGACATTTCTGTAACTTACCCTCTGTCAGATCTACCCAGCTGTCTTCTGTGTCAGGTAAAGGAACCGAAATCCCCATCGCCTTCCGGATTCCGTACGTACTGACAATATCACCCGGCGTCACTTGTTGTGCAAGTTCTTTCAGGTTATTGGTTACTCTCTCCGCTAGAAAAGATAATTGGATGTATTTGTATGTTATATATACACACAAAATCGCTGAAATGAGCCCTTCACCCTGTAAAGAGTTCAATTATTTAACTACAAATGGAACTATGTTAAATAATGTTTCTACAACAGAAGAGTTGTGTTGTCCTGTGTGCAATCACACCGGGCATACTGGGGACTATAAAAGAGAGGGTTAAGAACAGGAGGGCTGAAATAGCTGCTGACCAAGACTGGCTGCCATTAAGGAACACTGCAGGTTAAAGGGTAAGCGAGTGACGCTTGGGTGACACTAATGCAGCAGCTGGGAGAGACCTGGCAGCGCCCCTGCAGCAGTTGGGTTGGTAATACCTGGCTTTCAGGATCCAGCATTTAGTTCTGTAAATAAAGTAGAGACTGCTCTTGTTGCTACAAATGCAGTTTTCCTTCAAGAAGGAAGCTGTACGTACTTAAACCTTTTAAGGAAGGCAATACTTGGTCTGGCTTAGACTTGGTATAATACCAGCCTGGTGGTATTTCTGCAATAAGGGGAATTTATCTTGTCACATGGAAGCTGTTCTGTCAGACCACGCAGACTGCAGTCGATATTGCACAAGTCAGTGTTACTTCCAAAACAGACACCCTGCGCAGTCCTATCTTAGAAGGCTGCCATTAGCACAGGCTGTGTAACTCACCTGTGAGACAAGACGATTTGCTCAAATAATTAAAGAATGTATGACTGGTATTAATTCATATGATAAAATAGACTGATCACTAGACCAGACCTGGACTAAAGCTAGCCTTACAATAAGAACTTGGTAATACTTAAGCAACCCTTAAAGATCTTGGAGTTACAAGTGTTTGGTTATCGTCTGCCCTATGGCATAGAGAAAGCTCCCAATCAGTTCTAGGGAAATTTACCAATAAAGAGGAAATACTTGTAATTACTGTTCAAAACTTTCATCTGGCTTTACATACAGAAAAAGCTTAAACTACTCTTCTACGCCTAACAGGGCATGTATTCTGCACTGTAACTGTTAAACCTGTGTCCTTCTTGGAGTTGATACAAGTTGGGACTTGATCAATTCTGCAAGAATGATGAGAAAAAGTGTGTTTACCCAAGTGCATCTCTCTGTAAGATGGACCCAGAAGACAAATCATGTTAGGGGGTGGTTTTGTACTTAGTCGTTCATTTTGAGCATCCTGGAGCTCTCGCAGAAGCTTTGTTGTTTCATCAAGTTTCCTCTGGAAGATTTCAGCCTCTGTTCAATGAAGAAAAGAAAGTCCTAACTAGCAACAGTATATTTTACTTACTTGATGATATAAAATAGGGTAAGGCTGACTATGCAAAGGGACTGAGAAACTGAAACTGTTACAGACGTACCAGAAATGCAAGTACCAAGAAAACTCACCCTCGGAATCAAACTCCTCTATGGGCATGCCGAAGGTTGTGACTGCTTTTAGCGCTGTAAGTCTGTCATTGTTAGCAGAGTCCAACCTGGCAGCAACATCCATTTCCATAATCTGAAAAAAACCAAAAACCAGCAAGTAATAATTTAGATGGTGTTTAGAACAGCCTTGAAACAAAACTGTTTGGGCAAAATCAGTACAAAAAGCTAATTAAAATCAGTCCGCTCTACAAAAAAAGTGAACACGCAGAGGGAAAGCTGACAAGACACCCTGTGAAACTTTTCCTGTTCTACAGTTACTCAGTTACTCCTTGAGCTCACCTAAACCAGAGTTTATCTGAGATCGAGGCCAAAATTCCAAACCAACCTGGGTAGTGGCTGCAGATGACGGCTGCGGGAGAGCAGCCCTTTCCCTAGAACTACTGCTCAGCTTCTCCTAATTGACCCAAGTTTGGGTGGAATGACGTCAGAACTATACTGTGTGCCTACAGGGGCACAAGGTATTTGAGAAACCTTCTCAAAGATAGCTACGTATCGTGTGGTATTTTACACTTGTATTACCAGTTCATGTGAAAACGGATCAGATTAAGATAGCAATAAAACTATAGCTGCCAACCAGATCTAACACGTGGTTAAACGATTGCAAACAAAAATATATAAGCATTTTCTTCTTGTTCTCTTGATATATAGTCTCATTTAAGACTTTTTTGGAGATGATTCTTCTCCAAACGCCTACAAAGTAGCACGCTATTGTCACGCTTCACGTAGTAGGTACAGCTTGTCAAATCTCAGCGTGGCTGCACAGGCCTTACAGTTGTAGGCAGTTTTGTAACCGGAGGGTTAGAGAGGTTATAGTTAATCGACAGAGAAAAATTTTACCTTTATATCTTTTATTGTGTCACTTCTTTCATGTGGGCCTTCAGCTTCCTCCAATGGCTAAATCGAGACAGGATTTTTAAAGAAGGTGTTAAAATTAATCTTTTCTTTAAGTTCAAAGTAAAAACCTTACAAAATGCCATATTTTTAAAGTGAGGTAAATATACAATGTCATAATGAGCTTTCTCTGTAAACCAATTTACGAAGTAGCTATTTTTTAGCGGGCTTAATTCAGATATTGATGTTTACTAAAATACATTTTTACAGCATATGTTTTATTGCTTTTTGCAAAATCCACCTGCTTTTCCCCAGTGATGTCACATCAGAAATTATTTACTGGGCGGCAGAAAGAAAAGGAAGGATGATTGCTAGAGGCTGGAATGTACTCTCTTTCTATACGTAAGTATATTTCTCTTAATTCTTGCAAGAGCAGTGGTTGAACCCCGCCAGTCAGTGTCACTACTGGGAACTAGAAAAGAGCTAAACTAGTAATGCCAAGCAAAGGTCTGAACTGGGGCTAAAGGGCGAGCTTTGATCCATGAACTATTTCTAGCATTAGGTTCGCTAATATTCGACCTGTTAGTTAAAGGCTACGATCTGTTCATTTCAATAGTTTACATTAATGTGAAACTCAAATCAAGACTTGTACTTAACAGGAACCATCTTGTGGAGATTCTCGACTAATTCTTGGATTGTCAATTAAGTTAAGATCATCAAATCAGCCCCTTTGATTCCAGTCATGTTTGGCATGTGCAGGTACTGAAATCTCCTCGGAATTGGAAGAGTAGCTGGTTAGTATTTTTACACAGCACATCTTTGAGTTTAAAAGCACTGCGCCAAGTAAAGGGAAAACCTAGTTGCTAATTCTCCTGAACTAAACAGTGGCTGCAAGGAACACGATAATCTTTTCATGGAAACAAGAAAACCTGTCCACATCACCTCATTTCTAAACAACTGCTTATTGCTATTTTCTTACTAAATAGAACAGGAGTTTGTGCTAGTGGGAGTGGGAGAGTAGGCAGAGAAAGGATGTGTGACTCCGTCTCCATGTACAATACTTTGTAAATTTTCATGTTTCGCTAATTAAGAAGTAAGAATAATCCCTTTCCAGAAAATCCATCCACTGGAGACAAAGCTCAGTCTTCACTTTCAAATTCTACCAATTAAAAGGGAGCCCACCAGCATCATCTCTCTAGCTTTATAGCTTGTGTGCTAAAAACCAAAAATCAGACAGTTCACAAAGCCCCTCTTACCGTTTCTAGTTCTCTGAGAGCTCTAGAATGTCCTCCTTTAGTTAGAACATCAAGCAAACTATCAGCCATTAAGAGAGGATAATCTTGTGATTTCATCAAAAAATCATGAATGCTAAAAGATCAAAAGACAGTTATGGTAGCTACTTTCATACCAAACATTCAATGGAAAAAAAGTTACGTAAAGTCAAACCAAAATGTTCAGCGTACAAAAAATAGCACAGAATTTGATCTAAATGGCTTGTTTCAGTTAAATTATCCCTGCCTTTTGGAGCTGAGAAACCCACTCAGATATTTAACAAAATCTGAAAAATTACGCGAAGTGTCCTGCCTTGGGCAGCTGCGTCAAACTGAAAGCAAACTTCCACAGCCACTTCACAGTTGCAGCCTACGAAGTATTCCCACACTTCATACAAATTTATACCACCACGTATTCTGGTTTTGAGATTCTTATAAAACAAAAGGACTTCAGCTCTGAAGTTTTTATAATCAAGAATAAAAAAAAAAACAACAACAAGAAGAGACTTAATTACTATTACTGTAGCAAATCATATGAAAATCAAGCCGTGTACACACTATTTAAGAATGAACTGGGAAATGCTGTCTCTGCACTCAGGTCTCCCACTATGGCCGTAGCGGTTTGGTCAGTATTTGACATTAACAAAGTCACGTCTCACTCAAGGCAATAATTAAGTTCATTAACGTTAAAAAATGCAGTTTGTATAAGCATTTGTACCACACTCAACATTTTTCTAGCTTTGAACACGAGTCAGAGTTAGTCAGAAGTCTGAAATATACTTAATTTTCAGATTGTGTGTTCCTATGTATCAGTAGCATCAAAATCCTTCAATCTTTACTAATTTCACTTGACGGGTAAATTCTCTTATTAAAGTTTTTGTTTCTCAAAACAAACCAACCAACCCCAGTAGGCTACAGACAGTAGTGGCATCATCCAAGAGCATGGCCAAAGCCCTGCTGCAGGGAGCTGCAGAGAACTGCTTCGGTACGTGGAAGCTGTAACACACATCCCAGCTGTTTGATTACCTGAAAGATCCTTGATTAGAGTCTTCCCCATACGTTGAATAGATTAAGTCAGAATCTTCTTTGCTTATGTTGGCAAACGTAGAATCATATGTTGGAGCATAGGAACTATAGGGTCCGTAATTCAAGTATGTCACTAATGAATAACAACAGTACTAATTACTACCTCTGCGTGTATCAGATAAAAAACGAGAAGGGGCTGTAAAACAATCCCCAAAAAGGAACTTTTAGGAATGTATTTCTTATGGTGAAAATGAGCTTTCACAGAATACCATCTGCTCACACTCTAACACCTTTTAGTAACATCTACATCAAATGCATTTTTATTTATGAATGTTGTATTAATGCTACTGTATGCCTTAACACATGGAAATTCAGCCTGGTACTGATAAGAGGTTCTCAGGCTCCCCACTACGCTCCTCCAAAGCTGGCAAAAACCTTTTATCTATCTGGTACAGTTCCTCTTCTCAATATCGATGAATGTTTAATTAAATACGTCTCCCCTCTCACGTGTAAATTAAGATAGACTTTGTGATATGCTGTTAGGTTGTGTGATGGATACATGCAATAATGTGCTTTATCATTAAAAAAAAAAAAACTTCGTTCCAAAGTATTTGTGTGCTAGTAACAAGATCAACATATTTTGTTTACATAAGGAGGAGGATTTACATTTTCTAAAAGAATCAGCACTTGCCTGGAGTAACCTTGTTTCTTTTATCTTCTTTGAACCCTTGTAATGTATTAACTCCCGACTGAAGTCTTCCTGCTGTCATACCCAGCTTTACAGGGCAGTAACCCGGTTCTGCAACAGGATATATCAAAATACAGGAATAACAAAAGCATAAGTAAGTGACACAGGAAGCTGTCCAAACTCATTTAATACTCGTAGCCAGAAACTTCAGAATAAACATGATACAACTCTCAAAGGGTGTTTTCTTCTCTAAATGCTTCATGCTAAAGACTGCGTGTGGTCTTAAACGTGAATCCAGTAAGCAGTAATACTGGGTAAGTATAGAAGATTTAATTTAAATGTTAAGTTTTCACTATTTGTTTTCTTCCTTCCTGTCCTCCCCTAACAGAGGCTGCATCATTGAAGATGAACGGATTCTTAACATAAAAACCCACACTTTATGTATTCTTGCTGACATTTCCTACTGCACAAACATGGGGGAAGGGAGAAGTCAAGTTTTCAGCTTGGTTTCTGTGTGTTCTAGACCTGGTCAGTTCAGCTCCGTAACGAGCTGGCAGGTACATGCACCAGCACCTGCACTCTTTTAGTGAGTGTCACTGCACAGGTGGCACTGACATGATAAAATGGTTTGGGACCCAGACAGCTCCCAGTGTCCAATTCTTGAGCATCTGTGACCTTCTGGGTCAGCAGACACTGCACTCTGTACACGGGCAGGACACAGCACACGGCCGGTAGTTTCTTCTCCAATGGCAAAACCTTTCCCTTGCAGCTCCCACAAACGGCCGACACAAAGGAGAAGCAACAGCCACTGAGGGCTCCCTCCAGCTGCTCCCAACAACAGCTGCAACCGGCCCTCATCTACGTGCTCCCCCAGCTGCAGCTTTTAAAATCCAGATCTTCAGACTATGAAGAAGCATTAGGTTCTTGGCCACCACTTGGTAATCAGCAAAAAAGCAGCAGACCAGGTAGGTGAAAGGAGCTTGTTACCTGAACCATGCCAACTTACCTCCTGCGGTAAGGTCAACTGGATTAAGAAGGCCCAGAGTTGTTGTACCATCCGGTTTTCTTCTTTCAAATTCACACTGAAATAATATCAGACTATTTTAATTTACCTATTAGTTGAAATTCATGGTCTTTAATAAAAACATCTAATGAAACTGTCCTATCAATAGGAATCGGAAAAGGATTTGGAAAGATCAGTCAGACTCAGAAGTGAGTGCTGCTCCAACTGTTTTACTTTCACTAGGTAACTTTATTATTGGTATAGGCACAAGGAATTAAGGAATTATGATAAATGTTAAGATTTCTGCAAAAGCTAAGAGATAAAACATGTAATTCATGTACAAAGTTAAATAGGCCCACCGTTACCAAACTGGGTTCCTTCTCCTGTGACACTAATAACCTTTGATCAGATATGTGGCTCTTTCAGAACTATGGGGTTTTTTGCAGGTCAGATTTTAGATATTTTCTTGAGGTTCCTACTATTCATCCTTTTCTACTACTTTATCTAAAATTTCTGAAAATTTAAGCACGCTGAACTTGCTCTGCTGATGAAATTCAGCATGCATTCAACTGATATGCCTTTTTTTTTAACCTTGTGCTGTTACACAGATGATCAATCAGTCAGGTGTAAAATGGTGTAAACTGTAGGAAAAGAATAACTTGAGTTTCAACTGCTGTAAGATGCTGAGTAAGCCTGGTTTATGAAAGAGTGAAAGGAGTTACCGAACACACACAAGATTTACCTGGCTGTTTGCAAGTCGTCTTGTTAACTTTCCTCCAGATTCTCTAACAATACGATCAATCTGCTCTTGTTCCCTTTCCAAGCTATTGTTTCGTAATTTGTCTTCAAGTAGATCTTTGTCCTTCCTGTGAGTAAAACCCACAACGCTGAGTTACCAACTTTAACAGATAGATTTAACAAACACCCACACAAAAGGACACAGTGAAGATATTGTTTTTGCCAACTATGCAAACTGTTTTTGTAGACAAAACAACTAACAAAAAAAAGAACAGCCATTTAATATGAGTATTTAAAATAGCTGGGGAAAATATGTGATGAAGCTTTACATATCAGCGGTACTGACGTCCTAGTTTAGCCTGTTGCCAGATTTTATGTGATCACTCCCACAAAACTAACAAGGATATTTTTGGTAAAATAAAATAATAGATACTCCGAATTTAATATCTCTATTTCCAAATTCATGAAAATAAAGTCACTAGTATTTCAGAACATTGAAAGGGGTATTTCTAGATATTAAAAGACATTTCAGGAAGTATACGTTCTGTAGCTATGCATTTACATGTTTCAAATGCAACTACTACCCCAAAAGAAAAAGGTTTGTGAAATTGGCTATACAGTTATTTGTACCAAAATGTTTAAAAGGTCATGTTTGCAAACTTCCTCCAAAACTTACATGAAATTGACACTGAAATAGAAAGTAATTGAAGGAACGGAGTTGATGAGCAGTACAGGGTTAATTACATACAAAAATGATGGTTATCATAAAAGATTCTAAACTTATTTATTTTTGGTATATGAGGATGTTTATAGAAATGTTGCTCCCTTGAGATGAAGAAGTCTTAGTGTACATGCAGCACCAGAAAGAGAGAAACCCACACCCTCTGGTGCCTAAAAGTCATCTTGTTTCAGTAGCATTTAAAGGGTGTAATGTATGATTAGAAATATTATTGAGATAATACTTCACTTTTTGTGTTCTTTGCTAGGTGTTTTGAACGCCTTGGTGTCACCATCCACAGTTTCTCCTTTGTCTTTCCCAGGGCCACTTTCATCTTCCCCAGTTTGCTGCAGTTCCATCTTGTCCTTCTGCTTCCTCGTCTTCTGCAGGTCAGCCATGAATTCTATACTTTGTTTCAGGCTCTGAATTCTCTCCTAAAAAACACCGGAATCCTTTTATTTGCTACTTCAATGAGTTTTTGCCTAACCTACCCATAGAGGATGATTTTATTTCAGTTCCTTCTTTCTTACACTAGCAAGTATAAGGTCAGTTTAGAAAAGGAACTATTAAATGCAAATATTTCTTCAATAACTGATCTGGTAGCAGTACTAAAGCTTGAGCCTTAAAACAATGTACTATTTAAATTCCAATATGCAAGTATTTGACAAATATTTGGCAAGTTTTTATTAATTTTCATGAGATCCCTGTAAGAAAAGTGGAATGAAAGAGGGGTCACAAAAAGGAAGAAGCATATTTTTTAATACTTTGATTTGTATCTTCTATTACCTGGCTAAGTATCTTCATCCCTGAGTGCAGCAGTTTTTTTGCAGCTTTGTAGTATATGGTGTCTGGTTTGTTGTAAATCATTGCATTAGTACACATCAGTTTGAAGTTATCCTGTACAGACATTAATAATTTTGGAATGAAAGTTAAAATTTTATGGCATACGGTATCAAAATCCTTGTTGCAAATGCAGTCTTCTGAGCTTTCAGGAAAAAGAACTTCAAAGAACATTTTTAACTAATGAATTTAAGAAATCCATTTAATTAAAAATTTAAACAGTAATAAATATGTAAATTAGACTCAAGTCTCAAAACTAGCACCCCAAAAAACATCCTGAAACTATTCTTCAGTGTTCAGTATTGTTTGTAGTTCTCAAAGTTCTAATGGCAGTCCTCTTAGTTAAAACCACCCACTTCCCTGACCAGTCAGCAGTCATTAAAAAAAACCAAAGTGAAGCAACGTAAAAAAGATAATAAAGCTAACTTTAAAAACAGAAAAGCTGCAACTCAAAGTTAAATCATTATAAGGAACATGCCAAAGTTTCAGTTACAATGAAGAAATGTATGCTTGTTTCAAGTTCATTTCTTGAACGACTGAGCTAAAACTTCACTTCTCTACTCATTGCAGAGCCTCTACAGGTAGGTATGTTTTATCACATTCTCAGCTATTTACAAAAACAAAAAGTTAAAATGAAAAGCTAACAAGAAACAGCTGAAACAACAGGGAATTTTCTTAAGTTTTGGCGCTCTAAAGAATGTACAAGAAAACACAACCAATACTATTAACTAATGTCTGCCTAAGTTCAACTATTAATTACATACAAATTACACTTCTCAGGTCCTCATGTAGCTCAGTAAAGTAGAGCATATTTCTGCTGAAGAAAACAAAACAAAAGAAGCCCCCCCACCTTCTAAAAGCTTTAGGGGTCTTCAAAACAAGTCCTCAAATCCACTAGACACACTACAGCACAGGGTTAAGCGGTTGCTGCCAACAGGACTGAGCTCATCTTGCCTGCACTAGTTGTCGGTGTACATGACTGGCTAAGCCTGGCTAGCACAGAGGGGACAGGAGGCAAACGACAAAGCAGTAACAGACAGACGAAGCCAATAAATTCACCAGACTCCTTGTTTTTTGAGAGGTAATACACTCAAAAAAAAAAAGAGCAGTCAGAGAAATGCGAACGCTTTCATTCTTAAGTAAAGATCTCAAATGACACGCTGAAGGACAAACTGACAGATTCTATTGAATCCAGCATAAAACATGAAACTCTCCACATCTTTTTGAGGCATATTTACAAACCAGAAGGGTTTTCTCTTTCACTTCCAGAACTTATTTGCTCGCAAAAATTCAACAACAAATGTTTCTTCCGGCAGAAATACTAGTTCTTTTGGCATCTTCACATTCTCATAAAATACTAGAATTCTAAGTCAATTGAGCATAATGTGTCCCTGTAGTCAAAATAAAATTTACAGAATTACCTTTAATTCTTCTATGGACTGGTATCCATTGTTCTTGATCTTCTCTTTCATGGTACTAAAATCCATTGGGTTTTTAATGATCATGGAATAGCCAGGGGCAATAAAGTCAGTCACAGGAAATGAAAAGAAAGAACTTGGATCTTTTCTGTTAAGAAATGAAAGGACGGTTTTTTATGTTTCCACTTATAACAAAGAACATATTGAGCTTGGAATTAAATAGAAAGGAAAGGACTAAGGTGAAGAAGAATCAAAACCATAAAGCCAGAAATGGCCTGTGTCAGCATAATCTTTCACTTTTGAAGGTTGAAAAGATCCCATAAGCAAACCCATATATCAAAAAAGTGCCACAAACATATTTTAGAAGTTAAGTTCTACATTTTGATAACTACCTGTGCTCCCAAGAAGATTAAAAAAAAAAACACACCCTTTTTTTTTTAGGTTTTGGCTTTTCAAAAAGTGGTTTTATAGTAATTAAGTCACTGAAAAATAAAGGCAACAAATGTCATAAGAATGTATACTTGTCATTCATCGCTTACTCTGAAATTAACAGAACGGAAGACTTGCTCCTAAAAGTTGTGATAGAACGTGGGTACTTATGATTATGTTAATTTTCAGGTTGTGTAATGTTAATAATTTTTTTTACATTAACATTTTCTAAGTCTTTCAGTGATCTCTGACATACACCGATGTTCCTGGGTGCTTCTAATAGCATTAAAATCAAATATACTTGGTTGGTACTTTCTCCTTAGGCTCAGGCTTAGTTGATAAGCTGGCAAGAATCTCTCCTTCAGAACCATTGTTTTTTTGCTTTTCACTAAACTCTGTAGTTTCAGACTGGCCTCCTACGCCAGTGTTGATACTACACACAGTCGTGAAACTCTTGGCATTTCAGGCCTTTTTCCTGAGGCTTACTTATGACTTACGAACTTCTACTCCAAGTTGCTATAGAACAGTGAAAAGCATTTTGCTATCCATACTGCAGAAGTGCAAAGCGCAGATATTCTGCAACACCTGTGGAACACTTGCACTTCAGTTTCCAACTGAAAGACAGGATTCAAAACCCAAAGTGGTTGCTTTTTTCTGTATGCATGGAAGAGTTGCCAAAACAAACACACACACTTTTTGATAGCTGGTTCTTAGTTTCTCGAAACTGACACCAAGGTCTTGAGAATTTAAGGTTAAGAGAAAACTTGGGAACAGATTCAAGCTTAACCTGGCGAGAAAGGTAAAGATCTTTCGACCACTCTCATAAAAGACATACAGATACTCTTAATTCTTAAAGTCAAGAAAGAATACTTGAAACTTCAGACTACTTGAAAGAACTGCAAATTCTATAAATATGATTATTTTAATCAAAAGACATTTAGTTAGTAAGACAGTAAGAAAACTTGGTTTAAGTTTTCAAGTGCATACTTCCTTTTTATAGTAAATAATGCTAAAAAAAGAAGAACTCAAGATAAAAGAAGATTTGACAAGTTCATTCCAAACTCTTTTGCCTCTCTGAAAAAAGGTTCTTATAAAGAAAGTATCACATTATTGCAAGATTGTCCTATTTTTGAAAGTTTTTTAAGAATACTTTAAAATTGAAACTGGAGGTGTTTACAAGAAGCCTAAGCTGAGGAGAAGTTATAAGTATGCATTCTTAAACTGGTACTTAAATTCCTAAAATAGTCCTGTTAACAATATAATTAGGAGTATTATTTTCACTCAGGTTTTTATATGCCTCTTCCCTTAATGCATGTTATTTTCATTTCATAGCTCTGAAAGCCTGTAGCACAGACATTTACCTCTGCAGCTGTCTCATGAGTTGATTCAGAGCTTCCTGAAGTGGCGTCTGCTCCACCTCTAGACCAAAAAGAAGCGGGGGGAGAAAAGGTGTGAAACAGAACTGACTGCAAGAGGCGCTAAACTTCTAAGATATTAGAAATCAACTAAAAAAACTGATGCAACTTGAGAATTCATCATAAATGAAAATAATACAGTGGCAAAACCCACAACATATACAGGGGATCTAGTTTTCTCATTGGCCTGACTTGACACTTTGCTCACTCTGACATAGGTACCAGGTATCATTCTGCAGAAGTAGTATACAGTAACATAATTTCAAATTTTTGTATGAGATGGGGAAAAACACTGAGAAGGCAAAAAACGTCAGGTCACTTGCTATAGAAACAAAGATCAATAAAATGTCAGTCAACTGAAGAAAAGTGGAATTAACAAAATAAATGTCTTTTTTTTTCCCCTACCTTCCTGTTTTGATAAAGTACTTGTCAATGGTTTCTCTGGTGGCAACTCTAATCTGATGGGGGTCTGACATTTCATTTCCTGTTCTCCCTCACTGTCTGCATGGTCTCGATCTCGTTTCTTTTTATCCTCCTGGAAAGAGAAAGATTGTGACAGAAACTTAGAGAACCTCCAAAGCCAGCATTATTCCTGTACGTAATGCTCTCTAGATTTTTCAAAACAGCCTCATATAGTTTAAAAAATAATAGTTTATAAGTCTTTAAAAACCTTGTATTCTTTATGTACTGTCTCCATCTGCTGGACAATAAAGTAATTCAGCTGTACAATGCAATGTATCACAGAATTATTTTTTTAAAAAATGTGACAGCCAGCCACTATAGCATGACAGGAACAACTCTGCACTGTTCTCTGCACAGAGAACTGTCTCCAGCGAAGCCCCTAAGATGATCTTTGAAGATTTTATAAAAAATAGTAAGAGTCAGGAAATTTAAAATTAGAGGTACCCATAATGCTTCAAATAAATGTGTTATAAATACTTATCATGTTAAGAACCATCAGAGGGAAATAATTTTTTTTTCTTTTAAATTAAGAACTTGTAAAGTCTTCATTCTGTTGTATATAAATGGATTTATTTAGACACAGAATCCTCTCCCCTTTTTAATTTTCTGTGCTCCTACATTCACCAATATTTTTTGAAAGATGAGAAATTTCAGATAACTTTGCTCATCTTTTTCTAATAAAAGTACCTGGAGAAAAGGAATTGGCAAAACTAATATACTGAGTTTGAATGTATTCCAATTTAAGGATACAACTTACAGTCATACCTGCTCATGTTCTGATTTGAAGACTATAAAAAGTTGAAGCTTTTTTTTTTTTTTTTGCTAGAATGCACTAGTTTCAATACATACCTTAACTTTTCTCTTCCTTTTCTCCTTTTCTTCTCCAGGAGATTGCTTTTCTCCTTTCTTTCTCTTTTTCCTTTTCCTGTCCTTGTGTTTTTCATGCTCGGATTTGTCTTCGTACAGGCTCGAATCGAGTCCCGCGTTTCCAGTAGACAGTTCAGCGACTTCACTTCCCCCAACCTTCAGCACCAGCTTCAGGGGCTTCTCTACGTATTCTACAACCAGCAGAGAAACCAGCCCTGTGAGCGACCACCGCCGAGGACGCACCCCGAACGGCAGGGCGCAGGCTCTCCCTTGCACAGCCCGGCACTAACCCACACCTCATTCTCTTTCCAGTCCCTGCCGCTACCCCGAACACCGGCAGAGCGGCGGGGCCGAGCCCGGGGCCCACCGCCTCTCTCCCCGCCCCGTTCCCTCAGCTTCACCACCAACTTATCAACACCCGCACCGCCGGCTGAGCCCGGCCGGCAGCGAGCGTCGAGGGCCCGCGCCCGCTCGGGGGCCTTCCTGCCCGGCGTCCCCCTGCCCACCCACCCTCGTAGGGGTGCTTGTCCGACTTGTGTTTCTTGTGCTTCTTCCCCATGGCGGCGGCGGCGGCCGGCCCGGGTAGGCCGCGCTCGTCTCACGGAGACCGGCCCCGCGCGCAACCGGGAGGAGGGGCAACGCCGCAGCGCAGCGCCCCCTGGCGAGCTGGAGGTACGGCCAGCCGCGCCGCAGCCGGCGCAGGCGCAGAGGCCGGCGGGAGGCGGCATCCCAGTGGCGGGAGCTGCGTTCCGCTCCGCGCCGGTGAGTGGGGAGGGCAGCCGGTTTCCGTCGTGAGCAGCTCCCTCAGCCGCCCCCGGCCTTGCTCAGCCCGCGGGGAGGTGCTGGCCGGCCGGCACAGCCGTATTCCTCGGGCGGCGTTGGCGCTACAGAGCCCCCACAGCCCGCCGCCCCTTTTCCCTTCGCGGCCCCTCTCCCCTCACAGCTTCCCGCCCTTTTTTCCCCCTCACAGCCCGCCGCCTTCTTTACCCCTCACAGCCTCCCGCCGCGGGCCTTCTCCCCTCGCACAGCCCCCAGTGATCCCCCTCCAGCTCCCTTGGCCCTGTTTGAGGTGGGCTGTGCCTGCAGCCTTGTCCCTGTTGTCCCCCACCCTTGGGTCTCGGGTAGCGCAGCGTTTCAGTGTCTTTGGCAGGATTCAGCCTAAATACTCCCGCGTTTACTCCAACCTGTGCTGCAGAATCTGCCCTGCAGTGGCTATAAGTGCCAGGGGACAAGTGTGTAACTAGCCAAAGAGGTGCTGGGGAAGCCTGCTTTCCTGAAAGTGTAGTTTTTGTACCTGACTCGACGCAAAGGGGCCGGCAGGGTCCTGCTTCCTGGCGGGGGGGGCTGCGCCCTGGGCGGGCAGGCCTGGCAGGGCTCCAGCCTGCGGCAGACCCTCAGTCCGGGATAAAGGCCCGCTCGTCCCAAAATTTTGGGAACCTGTACCCCGATTTCTACCAGTGAGAAGAGCAGAGGCTGTATATGCGTGAGTTTCCAGGGGTGTGCTGGGGTCTCTACTGATGAAAAGGTAGTGATCGTGGTTGTGCCTGTCCTGCGCAGTCCGGGACAGGCTCAGCCTTACAGACTGAGTGCCTAAACTTGCTTGCCAGTCTTGAAAGCAAATCCTTTATAATCAGGTTATAAATTTAAGGAAAATATATGCGTATTGCCCATTAGAGGTTAAAAATAACTTGGATAGGAATTAGGACCTCTTAGAAATGGTGGAAGTTAACACATTTGCATTGTCTGGCAGTACTTCCCAAAGCAGGGAAATTATTTTCAAAATTAACACTGATTATGTAGTCTTTCAAAGTTAATAGTTTATTTGCTGATATCACTTAAACTGCAGTCATTGCTGTTTCAACAACACTCTGTAGTTTTCTCCTAACACCTATTCTGCAATGAGTCTTGAAATTTCACTTCTTTGAAGTTTGTACTGCAAAAATAAACTGCGTCTATTTCAAAAGAGAAGCTTTAATTTTATTCCCACACAATAATCCTGTATTCCTAAAGTTTGTTGACTCATATGTGATATTTTACAGCCAAAGAAGAAAATAATCGTTAATTAGAAATTTATTATATGTGAGTTTGTACATCTACACAAGTTTTATTTTGAAAGCTTGAGATGTTAGAGAAGTTGGTTGTCCATTCAGTCACTGGGAATTTAATCAGATGTGACAGCTTTGTTTTGCATTTTACTGGTTTGATTTACTGTCATTTGGTAACCTACTCAGAGAATTGTGTGGGTGGTGCTCTGGAATAAACCACAACTTTCCTGCTTGATCTTACTCCAGTAGTTTGAAATTCAGCTATAATAGACACGGTTGTTTTTCTAATTCACATCTGGATCCTTTACTACTCCTATTACATATGCAGTGAATGTTCTTAAGCATACTGTAGTGAGAGGTAGAGGGATTTTGCTTGGGATGTGGCCACATGTAGAAAATACAAGACTAGTAAATATTTAAAGGACGTGTTTTATAGAATGAAAAAAAAGTTGCTATATCCTCTATTCCCACGAGAGGACTGGCAGATTTTCTAAGTTTTTTTCTTTTAAATGTTATATGGCAAGGCCATTTGTTCAATTGTTATTCTGAAATTTCTTGAGTAATCTTGTCCTGAATGTAATGAAATTTGAGAGTATTATACACAAGTAATGTGAGATATTGCCAACATTGAGAGCTGCCCTTTCTAGGCATCTCGTTGAATAACATCCCCGGATGAGAGAAAGAGACTTTTTCTCAACTGTTAGCACAAGTACATATATATAGAATATAGTTAGATTTTGCCATCTTCATCTCTAGCTCTCCTTTACAATTAAAAGATCAGTATTTCTTTCCCCTCAAAAACACTCAGAAGCCTTTCAAAGCATGGTTCAGCTTGGGCAAGCTTGGAAAGAGAAGATGCTGCATTTCTCAGCAACGTTCAGGAGCATTGCTGTTGGGTCTTGTCACTTCCCTGAGAAATGAGCACATGTTCCTTCATACTCAGCTGGCTCTGCTGTTACCTGTAGCACCAGAGGAAAACTAAAGGAATCGTATCCTCTTCCAGTACATCGTGCCTTCTTAGCCCTGATCAGGGGCAGTCCTTCTAATTTCAGGGGAATTCAGTTGTGCGAAGAGGAAAGATGGAAGTCCTCATGTCCTACAGATCAACACAGAGGCTGGATATGACTTGGAATGGCTATCGTTTAAATGTTTGAAAAGTAATTTGTTACATCACCATAAAAAAAAAGGCCTTACTATGATCTCCTATTTCCCAGCAATGTTTTTTCATATTTTCAAATAAGATGTTATTTTTCAACAACAAATCACATTGTTTTCAAATGATACTTTTGCCCAGTAAAAGTGAAAGCTGGTGATCTCAGAGCTAACTCAAGATCCCCAAAGCTTTGCTGGTACAATGTATGCCTAGTGCCATAGCAGAAGAGCTGTCAGTGTAGACAGCCTTGTAGCAGGACTAAATAGATGAGAGGTCTTCTATTTCTTCTAAAGGTTACAGAAACTTTTGTTAGGTTTGAAGAATTTGGTTTTGGGAGTTGATGATAAAGATTATCACTTCTTATATGCGACTTTTTGAAGTAAATTTATCCTTCCTGCATGATTTGCTTTTTGAGCAAAATACACTCTCTGATTGAGGGAATGCAAATAGAGAAACTTCTGTTAATTACAAAGAAAAAAGACAATATTACTTTGCACCTCAAAACATTATGTTGTCACCTCGGAAAGTTAACAGCCTTTATTGTTACTTGGCCTACATGTAGCTTTGAAACAAGATCTCCATGTCAGCTGAAGCTGTATGATTTTTGCTAATGCAGTAAAATGGTAGAATGCTTACTGTGACTGGAAGTTGAAGTGTGTAAAGTGTGCATGTGTTTTGCTGATGTGAACAGAGATATTTTAGATGTCAACTGACTGGATTCCAGAATTTCATCACAGAGTAAGAAGGAAAGTTGTTGCATCTTATGTACACGCAAAACCAGAGCTGGGCTAGGATAACAACCTCTGTGTCAATAGTTGCTTCCGAATAGTCACTTTGAAAGCTCTTACCTATGCTCTTTGAAATACTGTTCGTTAGCAATCAAATAGCTGGCAGTACTGTCAGCGTCTAAAAACATACTTCACGTCACATTGTTTTCATGTATGATATTACTCAGAAAAAGTCCATTTGGGCATCATTTCTAAAATGCCATTTGTAAGTCTATGAAGAGTTTTATCGCTGTGTGGTATTAGAAATGCAAGGTCTCGTTCCTATTGGTTGAATGTGCAGGATTAATAATTTCAGTTCACTGCATATTTTCTGAGGATCATGTTCCTCATCTTAATCAGTGTCAAGTTTCTATAGCAACTAGCATTTAAGAGTGAGAGACAATAATGTGTGTTGCAGTCACTGTTAGCCACTAAGAGTAATGGAGAAAACGTTTGGAAATCGACATCCAAGTATTTTCATGTGTACCTTCCATCTCTTAAAGAACCTGGATTGAGACCTATGGATAGCATAAGATCATATTAAGAGTATATTCATTTAACTAGACATAAAATAATGTAATTATTTAAATTGGTCATGGTTGTTTTCCAAAACATTAAGCAGAAGGCTGCAATAAGCACAGTCATTTGTGGGTTTGTCTTTGATCAGTGTGTATATAGCATAATCAATAGAATTTACTATCTTAACAGAAAGATAAAAAAACTTGGTGAAACCCTGTTGCTTTAATCACTAGCGTAGTCCAGGAGGAATAGGTGGATTCTGGTAACAGCAGAAAGATGCAGGGACCACTGCAAAGCACAGGAGACAAGTGTGCTAAAACCTTTGGAAGGTTTCCATGAGTGTACAAGCATGTAGAAGCTTGGGATGCTAAAGTCACTGAGAGTTTTTCATAAGCAGGTTTGGTTTGTAGTCTACGACACACAGAAACGTTGGGATAAACAGTTTTTGTGACAGACATGTTTTTAAAACCAGTATTTCACTCTAGCACACTTTTCTAAAATTATCCAAACGCATAGGGCTGAAGTAAAGAATGTAGTCAGTATTTTATTGATTCATGTATTATTATCAATATGACTTTTAAATCAGTTATTCATTAGCTGAAAGATTCAATATGACTATTTGTGACCAGCAGAAGTAGGGAGGTGATTGTCCCCCTGTACTCAGCACTGGTGAGGCCACACCTTGAGTATTGTGTCCAGTTCTGGGCACCTCAATATGAGAAAGATATCGAGGTGCTGGAGCGAGTGCAGAGGAGGGCAACAAAGCTGGTGAAGGGCCTGGAGAATAAATCTTATGAGGAGCAACTGAAGGAGCTGGGACTGTTTAGTTTGAGGAAGAGGAGGCTGAGGGGAGACCTCATCGCTCTCTACAACTACTTGAAAGGCCATTGTAGAGAGGTTGGTGCTGGGCTCTTCTCACAGGTAATTAGCGATAGAACAAGAGGGAATGGGTTCAAGCTGCAGCAGGGTAGGTTGAGGCTGGACATTAGGAAAAAATTCTTCACAGAAAGAGTGGTTAGACACTGGAATAGGCTGCCCAGGGGGGTGGTGGAGTCACCATCCCTGGATGTGTTTAAGACTCGTTTAGGTGTGGTGTTAAGGGATATGGTGTAAGGGAGAACTTTGTAGAGTGGAGCTGATGGTTGGACTCGATGATCCCAAGGGTCTTTTCCAACCTAAATGATTTTATGATTCTATGATTCTATTTTCTTGATTCTGGGAGTATTAAAGGAACACTGTCATTTTCCATGTGTATATGGCCTGACAAAATCTAGTGTGGCAGATGTAAGTTTTTCCCGTAGTTTGAATAGATCATCTTATCATTATGATGCATTTTCTCTTTTTGACTTTAGCACTGAAGTGCTGCATATTGTGGGGGTGGTAAGTCTCATTTGGAAACGCATCGTAAATTATTAGTGGTAAAGACATGGCACTTTACTTTGTCTGAGAAAAGTAAACCTAGTTCATTTACTCATGGTAATAGGTAAATATCTGTTTCTACCCCAAGATCCTTAAGACTGTAATAAACTTATTATAAGATTGTAATTCAATCATAATTATGGATGATTACCTTATAGTCCATAGAGGAGTCACATCGATCATGCTGTTAGATGTGTATGTATATTTGCATAAGCCTGTGTTTTGTAAATATTTCCCGTGAACCCTGTCCAAATCCTGTGGGCACCTCTTTTAATAACTATCTTTTGAAGTGATTTCATACACCTGAAGAAATACCTTGTTGCACACCTCTGAACTAAAATAGCAAAATTTTTGCTAGACATGCATGGAATTGCATGAAATTTAAACATTTATGACTTTGGTTCTTGGCTGCTATTGCTGCACAGGTTGGGAAAATTAAACAGGATTCAGCTGGGTCCACATAGCTTCCCTCACGAGTGGAGATGGATGGACAAATGGGATTTATCCATCAGCCCTGCTTCTTCCTAGTCAAGTGGAGCAAAAAAAGGGAGAAACCTGAATAGCAATTGCAGCAGGTAATTTACTTAGGGAGGAGAGATGTCACTGGCAGAGGCCTTTTTTCAATGCAGAGTTTTGTCTTCTGTGTTTTGTTCCAGCCCTGCCTGTTTCATCTTCATTCCCTCTCCCCTTTCTTTCCGTTTAGCTACTCCTTTCTGAACGCAAATCACGCTTGTATACCTGGGTGGGTATAGTTGAAATCTGCATCCCATTGTGGTGTTCACTTTGCTTAATAGTTATATTCCTCTGCTTCAAGCTTACTCTAAGCTGCTTAGGGCAGCAGCTATCATTGGGGGGACTTCCTAGAACAAATAAGGAACAGAAGCTTCCTTCTGTGATTGCCATATACTTGTGTCCATGTAGCAGGGCAGTAGCTCTACTTCTGTGCTTGTCTAGCTCAAATCTATGTGACTGCTGCATCCAGCCTGGCTACTGTCTTTCTACAGTGCTTGAAACAACAAGGTCCAAAGTTTTTCTTGGCATTTGCTATAATTGTATTGAAAGAAGTGTCTCCCTCTGGCTTTGAGGAGTATTTAACTCTTAATAAGACTCTCTCAGTAAAATAGCTTAAGGAACATGTTATTTTTACATAAAAATTCTAGCTCAACATTGTCTAAATAGTGAGCTAAATAGTGTCTAAATATGGAGCAGATTTCCAGATAAAGCCATGCCATCTTGTAGCAGTAAGATTGCGCATTGAAAATGAGGATGGAAAGTTTGAGCTCTAGTTTTAACTGATGGGTACAACCTAGTATTTTTTTGAGATGTAACCAAATTATATTTAGTATTGATTCTGAGTCTGATGCTGTTACCCTCACTTATGTGCGTAGTTCTGCTCATTTCAAATACCTGCAAGCTTTGCTTGTTCAATTAAGATATTACAAACCTGTTCCGAAGTTCCTTGATTCACTTACTTGCCCAGACTTTGTTTGAAGTCCTAGAACATTTTTTTCCGTAGTACATATTTTAGTTACTTATGTCATATTTAGAATTTAATGAAGTATCTGAAAGCGCCTGTGTTCATAGCAGATGCATCAGGCTATTAAACACATGTAACACCCAGACAAAGATGGAGATGAATGTTTTCCTAGTAAGTTTTAAGTTGCTGTAAAAGGAGAAACAAATAATCAAATTTACTCTTGTATTAAATTTGCACTTGTAAGCTATAATAGCAGAAAGTTTAATAGAAGTGTCTAGATGAATCTCTCAGATTATACTCCAGATACTTTTTTATTTTAGGTAGCACTTCAGCTTTTAAATTTTATTTTGTTTTGTGTAGTGGTGTCTCTAGAGGAAACACAATGAACAGAAAAAAATAAGCGCATTAGGCCACTTGGTGGTGTAATACGCAAAGGAAAACGAATCTGTCACATTCAAGTGAAGGAAATGTAAGTAACAGACCGTTTCTGTTTGTTTATTATCTGATTAAACACAGTACAAGACATTACCATGAACAGTTACTTTTTAAATACCTTTAATTTCAAGCAGACAGTGAAGTACATTTTGTAGGATAAATTCTGGTTTTAGCTCAGCTCTTACTGAAGGTGTTTGTGTTCAAGCTAATGGTCTGTTAGTTGGTTCAGAAATCCTGAACCAGGTCACAGTGGAAAATCTGTAATTTAAAAATTGAGAGAGCCTCACGGAATCTGCAGCCCCTCCTGTATGACTTTAGTAACAGCTTTAGTTTTCATCTGCTAGAGTCTGGCGTCCCTCACATTCACAAGTGCAGCAGCTTCTCACCTCTCTCTGTGTTATACATGAGTGAGATGCTTGGGAGAACTGTGGCATTGCACGGCTTTGGGAGGTGTCTTGAACTGCACAAGCTGCGGGAAGAAGCAAGCAAGGGTAGTGGGCACCAACAGTCCAGTATCCTCTCCTGCAAATGCATACACCTGCCAAAGATCTGCCTGAGTTTGCATGGTGATACTGAAACATGTGTGCATTTGTACAGTGAGTACCAAAAGGAAGGGTAATGTGCGGAAGATCGGGTTGGTGGGCCCTGTTTATTTTTCTCCATGCAATAAGAACAATGAAAGGTCCAGCCTTCCATTGCCTTTTCGTTCAAACTTCTTTTAGGCAGGTATAAAATGTTTGAGCTCAGCAGGATGCCACAGGGTCTGCAGAACAGTGTGTGCAGAGACAAAAATTTATACTGTATGCACTGGTGTTCATGTCAAGGGAGAAAAGTGAGGATAAAAGAACCAGTTTAATGCTGCTCTGCAAATTCTAGCAGAAGTAAACATTTTCCATGCTAAGTGGGGCCCACTAAAGAATGTCAGTTTTATTCAAACTATTATTCTGAAATGGTAATCAGAATTTTATTTTCTGAGGGAAAGGAAAAACAAAGGAAAAAAGAGGAAGTTTCCATTTCTCTTTGACAGAAACATCAAAATAACAGTTAAGTTTCATTTTCAGATTGAGGAAGGAAAAAATAAAGATGTTTTGACTTCTCTTTGGCTTGAGTTTGGTTTGGCTTTTTAGCCTACAGCCTAGAAATGTAGTAAAATTTAAGAACAGCTTAAGCCTGGGCGGTTCAGATCAAACTGAAGGTATGATTTAACCTTCTTGATGATTGTACCAAATCTAGTTACTAAAATAAGTAGCAGGTACTTGCTAATTTTAAGAACAAGTGACCAGGGTAGTGTCCGAGTGTCCCCTACGGGGACCTTGGCTTAGGTAAATTTATCTGTATCATCATATGTTCCTCTGTCAATCCAGAATTTATAGTTGATGTGAGAACTTCGCATGTTGACTGTAAGAGCTGTAAGGAGGGACTTACTCCTTAAATCGGTTTGGAGTGTACTCCTGTGCTTCAGAAGATAGACAACATCAGTGATGGCTGATCTGTTGCTTATCGTGCTTGTTGGTAGGGGTGATGACATCCTGGATCATGTTCTCCCAGAATACCTTCAGCGCTTCACAGATTTTTACATAAATTAGACCTGAAATATTTTTAACTTTCCCATAACAAGCTGGGTGGCAGATAATTGGTCTCCTTATGTTGTACATATTATCTCACAAAACTTCCAGGTGGTACTGATGACCAAAGATGTAGTGTGGATGGGGAATACACAACTTGTAGCATACTTCTATAGCTTCTGTGATACCTGCCACAATTTTATTCTCTGAGTGAAAGCTCAGAGAAGGGCAGCATAAACAGAATGGACTGTAAGGTCACTTGACCCTTTAGATTGCTGATTATATGTAACCAAAAGAATACTATTTCAAATATTTATCCAAATATTGAGGACTAGTTGCAGGCTATGAATCTCTTAGAAATTACTACTTAGAAGTTACTAAGAACTTTTGGTTTAAGCTTCTGCTTTTTTTTTTTTTAGTTTTTTTATTCTGAAACCCCTCAGTAGAATAGAGTCTTTAGAATAGATTGGTTGGGATCAGAAAGCTGGCAGTTGCAGAAATGAAATGAAATTAAATGAAAACTATGAGAGATTTGTCTGGCTACGCTAATTTACTAGAACTCTGCACCAATTTTAGTTCTTCCAAAGTCTTTGCGAATAACTAGTCTGACTTGTAATAAGAGGGGAAACGGATGCAATCTGTGGGGAGGAGGGCAGCTCCACTGTACTCTTATTATGCTTCTCTTTGTTATGCTGCTCTTCTGTTGAGAGGATTTGCTGAAAAAACGAAGTACTAAATGACAACTATATGATCATTTTTTTATCACCTTTAAAGAAAAAAAAATAACTCGTTTGCTCAAGGGAGTGGGGGAAGGAGTTTAAGGATTTAAGCATGTAACTGTTCAGATGGACTCTGTTTGGTTAGACCTAAATTCCTTAATGTCATTGCTCATTAATGTTGTTGTATCAAGTGTTTACGCATGAGTGTCTGAGAAGAACTGGATGTGGTCAATTCAAAATGGCCTTGTCAGGCTGCATGAAGAATTCAGTCCAAGATATATATGGAAATGCACGCTTTATGATTTATTCTGACAGGGTATTCACATTGCTGCTTTAAGTATTTCTCCAAATCTTTTCACAGTAAATGATCGATTAGTGCTTTACTTATTCCTCCTATCAATTTAAAACATGAAAACAGCAATATGGCCACTTCTCATAGTATTTTTATGTATCCTATTAAATGAAGTCAATCGGATCGGTGATCTGTCTGGTTCTGTCATCAACAGGTTCTTAGGAGATCTGCCTCTTGTTGCAGTGATTTCCTTGTTTCCCTCTCTAGTAGAAGGTTAACTGTATTACAGCACTCTGTAGGCCCCAGGGCAAGAATCAGATTCTGATCTTGGAATTGGAGTGGACTTTTTGTGTAGATTTTTGTAAACCCTTCTTTCCCTTCTGTGGTCTTCTTGTCGCTAAAGGAGACTACTAATTCTAAAAATTGCCTCTCTTAACAGGTTATGGAAGTTTACATAGAGTTGCATTAGGCAGATTAAATGTGTAGTGACATGGTTGTGTTCTGGTGTTACGTTCTGTGAAGGACTTCATCTTGCATGCTAAGCACAGAATCATCCAATATTATTTGAACTTTTAAGCTCATGTTTTGTTTTTCACCCTCTTTTATGGCAGATGGTTCCAAAGGCTGATTGGGCAAGAAGGTGTTTTCTTTTTTATCAGTGTTTTAAATTTTCTGTCCTTCATTTCATTCACATGCCCTTGTTTTTTTCCATATAGAAAAGCATGAATTTCAGTCACATGCCAAATTTTCTTGGAAAACCAAAACTGATTTTGTTTAACCTTATAGCAAGCTAGCTAGTATTTTTGCCCTAAAACCATACTACATTGAGTCATATAACTTCACGCCTTCAGTGGATTTTTATTTTTTTTTAAGGAGCAATTTTTCATCTTTGTTGATGCAGGGTAAAAGTTGAAAATGCGTATTTCAGAGAGTAAATTAACAGAAAATTGGAGTATACAATTTATATTTGTTTTAAGGTAATATGGTTGTTCTAGTGGAAAGAGCCTAATTTGTGACATTTTGAATGCTTGGTCTGGCCATTTTTTTTCTCTTAAACCTTGTCTTTATTGAAATATCTGAACATTAGAGGTATTTCTGTATCAGGTAGCTCCTGATCTCAAGCTTACTCCTAAGTACTGTTGCCAAAGATATACATAGGAAGCAGTTCAGGAAGAAGTTTTAACCATACATTAGATGGCACTTTCAGAGTCCTTGCTGGAAACGTTGCTGGAAATTGCTGGAAATGTTGGTTTCAGATAATCTACAAGGGGGTGTTGCAAAAATTTTTCTGCTTTTTGTAGAACCTGTTTCTCATTTTGCAAGTGGATGCTAGATAAAAAGGGCAATGCAACTTCAGAAAAATAATTTAACATTTTTGCTTGATTTAATTGGAGGCATAAATATAAGAGTCATACTTACTCAACTGAAACCTTATATTTATTGTTACCTACCAGAATTCTTGCTTTATAGTACAGAGCAACACTTCACAGTTGCCAAGTTTCACTGCAGATGAAGTGATAATCTCTGGCTGTAAGTTGTAAATTGCTTTGGGATAAAAGGTACTGCATAAATGTAAATTGTTACCTTATTAAATGCAAGTGTAGCATAACATGGTTTTCAAATTACTAATGAGTATTTTCTTTGCAAGTCTGATGGCTTTTTTAAGATAAAATAGCACCGGGTTTATTTAATCAGCCTAAAAGGTTCTTATCTAGCACATTGTGATACTTATTTTTATTGCTATAAACAAACATTATTTGGAAGAATTGCAAAATAAAATAAGATAAAGTTTAGAGTGGTTTTATTAGTCTTAATGTTTTGATTACCATTCAGATTGCTTATTTTTCTGTTTAAATCACAATCAATATTTTATGATAGTACTTACTAAAATACATTTTTTGTCTTGTCAAAATATCATAGAATGTATTCTGGATGTGCAAAATTATTAAAGATGTTAACATCAAAACCACTGTGAATGAGAAGATCGTTTGGGAGATATTTAGGTGAAGTACTGATGAATACCATCTTAAGATGTTTCCGTATCATTTGTATTACCTCAGTTCCTTCCCTCCATTTATATGCTTGGCTTTTAATAGGGTGAAGGAACAAAAATCAATGCGATGAATGTGATTTAAATGAGTGTTTTCGTCAGTAGGCTGCAAGATTTCAAATCAAAATTTCAAGATCAAATTCTTATCAATCTAATTGTGGTTGTTAGGAAGTGCTGGGATCTCAGTTCTGACTAAATTTACCACTCATTTGAGCAACCATAAGAATACAAATACATGTTTACATACCAGCAACTGAAACTTGACAGGTAATATGCTTAAATTATTTTGTTTTACAAACTTACCTTATCCAGGGAAGAAATGAAGGAAAATAGCAAGGCTTTAAGTAGAAGTTGCTTAGGAAGAAGGACCATAGCTAAGCATATCTTGTATGTGGAGCAAACAGGGAAAAAACCTCCCAGATAATTGGAAATTGTGAAGTTCTCTTACAGTTGTGAGAAAACCAGCAAGCAAAGCTTGATGAGAAAGGATAAGATAAAATAGCAAAAAAATTGATTGAGGCTTAAATAATGATACAAGAGTTATTCCCACAGCATGTAAAAACTAATTTTTGTTGGACACTGAACTTACAAGAGGTCCAACATGGTTTCGTTTTGTGCTGAACTACATTTCATTCATAATATGTACTTATATATTTTTAAGGATACTAAGTGATGTATATAAATGATGTGAGTTGTATGCGTGTGCATTTTAGCGAGTCTAATTTCACTCTCAGAGCATGTTCACATCAGGTAAACACTGTAATTCTGTGTTTTTATTTGATTCATTATTATTCTGACATAATGCGTGATGTAAAACATGGAAAGGAAATTATACTAGTGCAGCAATAAGCAATATGGTGAAAACTGAAACTACGTTTTTCAGAAGTGTACTGCTAAGCCAACCTCATAGCCAAAAAGGAGCAGAGATCAGTAACTTTGCACTTAGCGTGAGCACACATAGGTGACAAAAGTTGAAGGGATATTAAGTATCTATAAATACCTGTACCAGAATGAAATTGTGTTTCTGTCCTGTCATTGGTACATCTAACTAAAGGCAGCAACGAAGACAGAAATGATGTGGGCACTATTAACCTGTAGTCTCTGCAGAATTTTTTGTTGGACTGTGTTGCAGTCACATCTTTGTTTTGCTGTACCAGCCTAGTTACAGTTGGGGTTCATAAGAGTTGGGGTTCATAATTCAAAAATAGAATTGTACATGCAACGTTGGCTATGATGTTTGCTGTTATTTTTTTGGGACAGGAGGAGAAAGGAGGGTGTGTAATTTTTGGAGATTTCTTACATGGAGTTCTTAATGGTTTACATGTACTGGAGTATTTAATGATGCTTCCTACATAAGTGAATACCTGTTTAGGTATTTTAATTCATATTTTTTTTATGCTGTACAATAAAAATGAAGTTAGTGTTTATGCAGTAGTCCATTAAGATGCTCCATATTGAATCAACTTTGTCAAGGAGTTGTGGAATGAGAACTTGAACTTATGGTCAGAGCTAAGGGACAGAGGCCCAGTATGGATAGGGAGCCAGGGTGGACTAGAGCATCTCTAATGACAGAGACTGGTTGGCTTAAGCCCACATTACGCAGTGGGGCCACAGGTCTGTTGAGAAAAGACGATTCAAGGAGAAGTATAGTCTGACCCCAAATCTCACATAAACCTTTAGTTACGCTGCTTTTTTTTCCCCTCTAAGTTCACAAACTATTTATTTTATAACTATTATTACACCATGTTTCCTCTTCACTATTTTTGTTTTCTGTCATCTTTTGCTGAGTATATTAATTTATTTTAGATTGCTGCTCAGTACGTGATCTTGAAAGACTTGTAACACTAAATACAAACAAAAAGCAACAGCCTGTTCTGTGAAATGATAATATCTGCTAAAACGTGAAAGACGAGAAGTAGAATAGCTTTATTGTAGTTGGTTTTAGATTATCTTCTGCTTTTTACTACCATTTCCCACTTAAGCAAATACTGTGTTCAGGAGAGCTACAGAAAAAAATGTTAGATACATAAATCACCATTTCTTGGTTTATCTTGTTCTTTGAATATGTAAAGATTATGTATGGCTCTTGTCTTTAAAACAAACATGCAGATGTTCTACAGCTGCTTGTTGATGCCTGACTCAATGGTGCCTGAACCACCATCCTACCTGCCTGGAGGTGTCATGGTGTATTCCACTGTAGTGATTAAAATAAGCATTATTTTGTGAAAAAAAGGTGTAACACACAAAGTGAGCCTGAGCATTTATTAAAGATGAAGACAACATGAAGCAAACAGCTTTCTCAAAAGGTAGACAATATTTATTTACCTTAGTCTCTTGTGGTCCTGTCAATATCTCTGTAGTGTTGGAGCATTTCACAAAAATACAGCACTTCTTTAGCACAATGACATATTTAGCAGTCTCCCCAGACTATCTCAGACTTTCATTAAAACTGTATCATTCTATCAAGGATTCTTACTTATACACCTTCACAAACTGATTTTAAAAAACAGGTTTTTTTTTCCTAGGGTACATTTGGAATTGAAATCCAGATTACAGTGCTGAAATTTTCACCTGGTTTACACAGGTGAATAGTTGACTTGAATGTCCTTCAAGTACACTTCATTTTATAGTGAAGGAGTTTCATGGCCTGTCCTTGACTACAGACAACATTTTTTGCTTTAATTCTCTGGCAGCTATTCACTGACAAAGTTCTGCATGTTTTGCTGTATAAACCAGCTAGATATCTGGAGCCTTTACATTTATAACCAAATAGAAGCAGCATATGGCTTAACTGGGCTATGGTGTGCTCCTGTCTGATTCAGCTAAACCGGGGAGTAAGGGTGCAAATGCGATGACTTCTTTTAGCTAACAGGAGGCTAATTAAATAATAAACTTTTCAGTTAAACGCATGATTCTTCACACCTTGAAATAAGGTCAGACTTCTGATAGGCTCTGTTAATAGATTTCAAGCCACTTTGTGTTAGAAACAGATTGTAACATGCATTGACCATGGCCTTTATGTTATTTTCCTTAAACCAAGAAAGCTTGTTCTGTGAACATAAGGTTCACGGCACTTTGCAGCCAGGATGAGCTTCCGTTTTTATTATACCACCATCTTGGCTACCATGTAAGAGAACTGAGAGCAGGTTTCACAAAGGTTAAGAATACTTGAATTCTCATGTCAGGCTTGGTAGTTCGTAGTTCACAGCCCAGCCTGGCATGTTCTAGAGATCAGAAGTTGATAGCAAGATTTGCTGACCAGCAAGAGAGAAGAGCAAAATAGGCAGGACCACTGTTTCTTCTCAGGAATGCTATAGGTCGTAAGCAGTTAAATGCTGCCTCCTTGGAAGAGTTTAGCTGAGCCCACGAGAGGAAAAAGACTGTTTTGCAGTTATTTGTTAGCACAGCTCCTGCAGTATTTTAGCCAAAATTCATTCAAAACTCAATTTTGTTCTAGAAATCAAGTTACTTTAGGATTACCTCAGTGCAAACAACAGGAGAACTTGAGCTCTCTGTTGGCTTTCATTATAAATAATTCTGAGTTCAGTTCCATAGCCTTCATTTGCCACTGACTGATGCAGAACTTCAGCTACTGAAAGTTCACAAGAAATAAGATGGACATGTGTTCTGTATCAACTGTGAAAATATGCCACTGAGTGACACCTATGCAATCAGTAAATCAACAGAGCAGAATCAAGCTCATTGTTTGCTTCTCAAGGAAGGCCAAAACTGAAGCGCCGCAGCCACACTTCTGAATGATTTGTACTGTTCACTACCACATCCATCTGCATAAATATGCTTCCTTGCAGAATTTAGATGAATAGAAATGCCTTCTTTTTGGCTTGATTAATGTCATTTATTTTTAATAGAGGGGAAAATTGAAATAAGTTCTTTATGTGAAGTCTGTTGAGGAAAGGAATCTGGGGAAGAAAACTTAAAAGTTAATTTTTTTTTAATCTCGAAATCTTCTGCTTAGTAAGTGTTTAAAAATTTCTGGCAGTCCTGTTAGTAAAAATAATTATTCACAGCCTTCTGGGTGTTGTGGATCTTTTCATTTTATATGTTCAAAAGAAAGGGGGATTCTTCCAAATCCTCAAATGTACAAAAAGTACATTAATTTCATTTTCATCACATTGCTTCATTGCATTAGATTTGCATGGATTTTTAACCCAGAGATTTAGCAATAGTGTGGGAAGGCAAGCTTTTTTTTTTTGCCTTTTTTTTTTCCAGGAGGGCATTTTGGGTCATTTTAGATGAAAGAAACTTCAGTTCATGCTATTATGTTGGTTTCCTGGTTACAGTTCAGTTTTGATTCCTCCTCTAGAGGACAGACGAAAGGGAAAAATGTTGGCAACTGTATTGGACCTCTGGGTTGTTGCATTCCTTTTTAATTTTAGCACAGATTCTAGTTAATACTTTTGAATAATGTCAGCCTTCTTTCTCAGGTTAGTCCCACTGATTATCTTTTGGGTGGAAGGATATTTATTAATGGGGACTGGTTATGTAGAACTCTGCTGGTCGGTGTAACTGGAAGTGATGGATCTTTTCTGTTTGACCAAGGGAATATGGTTCCCTAAGAATACAGAAGACTTGCACAGTTTAACTAAATGCAGAATAACATTGTTTACAAAAACAGTTCCAGACACTCCAAGCGCTGCATGATGCAGAAGCTATAAGGATGTCCACCAAACAAGGATTTTTTTGATGAGGCCATTGTTTAGAGCTCAATGTAATGCCCAGGAACAGGAGGGAAGGTTGGGCAGTGTTTGCATGGAAGGAGGAGTTCTGGATAGTTTCACTGCTAGTGAGTAGTCCGTAAAATATCTGAACTATTAGAGTGAGCATATTATATGTTTTGGATAAAAGAATTTTCCTGGAGGAAAATGCTGAAATGACCTCTCAGTGTGGATGCAATGACAAATCACATTGCTCTTTTTTAATAAATTATCTAAGTATATTAGAACATGTAGATTGTTGGCCATTTATGTGAGTGCTTAGGGAGAACATCTTCCAAAACAGAGATGTAGGAATTTCTGGTGTCCTTAGCAAATCTGGTTGTATTCTTTCTTCCCTATTTATTTTTAGCCAAATGTAGATTTATGTTTCACTGGCCTTTACTAATCATGCAACCACTTGCTGAACTTTTTATGATGCGTCTGTTTCTCTCCAAGTGACTGGTACACTGAGTATTCTTGATGACGACTGGTACTTCATAAATGCAGGATATAAATAGCATAAGAGCTTTATTACTTTTTGTTTGTAGAGTTTTCCAGGTTGTTTCTGTTAAAAGAAGAAATTTTTATGTGGAAAGACACATAAAGCAGGTCGTTATTCACAGACAATGCATATAGCACTGCTTATCTAAATATGGTTGGGATCAAATGGCAGCAAATATTCTTGGCTTCTAGTTCCTTTGTTTTAGAAGGTGCACTTGCTCTCTTGCTTTCTCTCAGGGATGTATTACCATGCCTTTCTTCCTGTGTCCTTGACTTTTCCTGCCGCCTAATTTTATTTTTTTTTTTGCCTCTGGCTGCCTCAAGTTGCTTTTATATAGTTGCATATGACTCTGCCAAAAATCTTCAGGCTGATTTTAGCGTTCAAACATGAAGGAAAACCTCAGTCCACCTGGCCCAACTTGTAGAACTTCAGGGTTGCAGAAACTGTGTTGGGAATGGTACCTGCCTTGTTCAGCTGTTACCATGAAAAAATAACCGTTAAGCTGCTCTCATAACGGCAGGTGGCTGGCTACTGTACCTGCTGGCTTGAAGGCAATTTAGAAGAGTAACAGTAGGTCAAACCCCCATTCCTAGGAAGCTGCCTGATCTTCAGTATAACATTTTAGCCATTACACCACTGAAGAGGTTAAATACATGCCTATTTCATGTGCCTAAAGACCTTGGGAAGACAACTAGAAGGCTTTTGTGTACAGCTTATACCACTTGGAATGTCAGTGTTGTGCTGCCTCCCTTTTGACTCATTTTATTTCAGCATATTATTCAGCATTTAGGTCAGCCTTGGTTTTCCAGCAATACTGCATGGAATTGAGATTTGGATATAAATGCAAGGATATCTGACATGATTTCAGATTTGACAATACAGGAACTACTGCTTCTATGTGGAACTGAAGTTCCATGTTTCATTCTCTTAGTTCCACAACAAGGGACACGTTTGCTTAACAGTAGGGAGAATCTACTTTGTGGATCTATATCAGTATTGATGACACAGAGAAAACACGGCCATTATCATCTAGAATAAACAATTTCTTATATTGTGATTATCAGACCGATATTAGTAGCTTGTTGGATTTCATGTTCATGTGACAACTGTTCCTGCTTTTTTATGGATTTTGATAGCCTCAGACCTAATTTTTTGATGAACATTAGAATATAACACATTAAAAGGTTGTCTGTCTGATACATAGTCTGGCAGCTGCTTTGTTGCTACAGAGGTCAAGGTTTCATCGTGCTGGTGTATAGCTACGTACAGAAAGATGTTCCTCGTCCAAAATATCTTGCCATCTAAATGCAAACCAGAATGGAGCCACAACTTTTTATATTTTGGTGATGTTATGGCTCAGAATATTTTCCTGTACCTTTACCTAATCATATTTTCAGTGACTCAAAATGTGATTTACATCAGCTCCCATTAGAAAGCTAAAGCTTTTAAAAATTAGGAAATTTTTCTATCTCGGTTTTCATTTGTTCACAGATTTGTGCTTGTGTAATCTATAATGTGCCTGGATTAAAAATAAATGAAACACAAAGAGTAGGCAGAACCTGTAGTGCTGCACAGGGTTGCTGTTGCATTTCTGTGCCGTAAGACAGGTGCTTTCAGGGACCACAAATTCACTGTGACTGCCACTGTACTCAACAGATCTCGTATTTCTGAGAAGCACTGAGTATGTTCATTTTGTGTTTAGACATCTTAAAGGGTTCAGGGTAAGGGACAGAATACTGTTGAAGTAGCCAGTATACAGAAAATAAGAGATTGCTAGGATTGAGCAGTAATTCTGATGTTGTTACAGTGTTTACCACCCGACGACTTGGCATCTCCTTTCTTAGATGATTATGGGGGAGGAAAAAATGTTTCAGTGTTTTATTTACATTGTTTGTATTCTATTAGAATAACATATGTCATCCTTTCTTTAAATGTGATTCTTCTAATGTAACTTGAACCTTTATTTTAATTATTTAATTATTCTGGGCTTTTTGTTGAAGTTTCTTCTCTCTCCCCGGTGCTAATTAATTATGCTTTTATCCTAGATAATATACAGTGTATGGTGAAGCACTCATTGAAACATTATTTGACATACTGAAGGAGAGATGAAGGTCTACTGAGATATGAGTATATGATGATAGGACAGTGTTGCATTCAGGTATGCATTCAGGTAAACATAATGGGTGATTGAACTTATATGAGGTAAATATTATGCTATAGAATGTTCTCATTTATATCTTTACTATCTTATAAGCTAGTATAAAATGCTCTTTTTAAAAAGAGTGAGTAATTTTGACTAAAAAAGTGGAAACTATGTGCCTAGTCAGTAATTAATTGCTATTCTCATCACAGCAGCAAAGTAAAAGTACGTAGTATTAATTTGGGTATGCTATTTTGGATGAAAGAATGCTGTGTTTCAAAGCTAGTGGAAAGTATGATCAGTGCTTTAGAAATGAAGTATTTTGGATGTTTTTATGTGTGGAGTTACTGCCATGCCACTATAAAGACTTAGGCCCGGGTTGTAAATGAGCTTGAGCCCTACAGTTCCTTGTATGAGATGCTTAAAGGTCATGTCCCTTTAAGGGGTTTTATTTCTAAAAGTAATGGAGCAGAAATAGCTTCCTATTTGAAATCTTTCTAGCAGAGGCAAATGTTGAATGCAAATTCAGTTGGGTTCCCTAGCAGTTGTGTTTTTACTGACAGTTTGTTCTGGGGTACTTGCCTGTTTTCTTCACAGTGCCTGTCCCATATAGTTGCTTGTTTACAACTGCCACCCCAGCTACTTACAAGCAGGCAGCTGGTTACAGCTGATGTGAAGAAATAAAAAATGAAGTTGCAGTTTGAAACAGTGCCTTTTATCAAATGATCTGCTAGTTTCTGGGTTTCTTCTTTTTGCTTCTCTGATAGTGAAAAATAGTTTGCACTAGGATTACATAGGTTGTATTTCTGGGAGAATGATGATGGAATCATTGAATGAGACGAACCTTCTATCCAAAAGGAAGAGTCACTCTTTGAGCTAGTTGGTACTAGCTCAAGGTGCAGCAAGGATCTGAAGAAGTCAGAATGAGGCAGTGCAGAGATTCAAGATTTGCAACCCAGAAGCACAAGATAGAAAAAGAAAAATCACGGTACTGTCATTACCAGAAATGGAATGAAAGAAGTGGTTAAATTTGAGGGGTTTATGAGAGGGAGCAAGAACAGGGATGAGGACAGGAGTGGAAAACCAGCAGAGCATGACTTTGGAATGGAAGCAAGACCATACTTCTTAACTACCTGTGATGGAGTGGAGCAGGAAGTAGACTTGTTCGTTCCTTTTTAGTAACTTTTTCTCTGAAAAGTTGTTATGAATTACATTAAATTTGTAAAGTACACAATTTTTTTGGAGAGATTGCAGTGCTATTTCACAGTGATGATATCCCATTTTATCAAATTTTAAAAATCACGCTTAATTCATATGCTGAAAATGGTGTGGAAAAGAAGAATAATATTTCAAGAAAGAATATTTCTTGAAAGATGCAAGGCATTCAGAATACCAGATGAGAACAGTGGCGTATAGGAATCTTTTTTTTGCTGTGAAAGATGTTGGAAATCTGCACCACAGTGAAGTAGTTCAGAGTCACAGTTTATAAAGCTATTGTTTGCAATGCAGATATGGAAACCAACCTTGTCATTTTTCACTCATGTTCTGCTCCACAGCCTAGAATCCAGGAGAGCTTTGGAAACCCATAGCTAACATTGTAATGGTGTATGGCTTTACCACAGTGTGAATTCCTTTTAATGTCAGTTTCTCTATGGGGGATTAGCCATCACAGATGTCACAGATCCTGGGAATATCTTCCATGATAAAAAAAGGAAAGCTGGCATCTCAACTGTCATTTAATAATCTACAGACTCGTTAATTTATGTGTTTTATGATATTTGATACCTATAGATACAACAAACCTGTTCTTCAAGTGCTTGCTGGTTTGATTGCAAAATGTGTATTAATTTATGTTCTTGTAGAACAGTTAGATTATAAAATGCCATTCTGTCTTTGCTTTGAATCTTTTCACATACCAGTGGATAAATCAGGAGTGCTAATCTTTACATTATATACATTGTAAAGCAAGCCTCTTTGACTAATAACTTCTCCCCTCCATTTCTCTCTTTCTCCTCCCTGTGTAATGTTAGTCTAAAACACTGATTAAGGTCAAAACAAGTTTATGCCAGTTAAAAACAGACATATGGAAAGTTCCAGCACTGAGCCCTATAAGCTATGAGGGAGGAATTTATAGCCTCGCAATGCTCCCAGCGCTTCTCTTTAATTAACTACTCTAAGCATCCTAAAATTCTCAACAACAATCTGCCTGACAACAGGGAACCCTCTAGATCTGTATATAGTAGTAATCACCCTGCCCAGCAGTATTCTATATAGATGAGTATATCAGGTGTTCTGTGACCTCCCAGCAAACTGTTACATTTCTTGGTAGATTGAAGATGTGAAAAATAAGTTGGTTCAGTTGTTTTGCTCTTATTTAAAGAAAGCATATCCTAACTTCCACCTTACCAAGTTTACTTGTAAAAGCATGTTTGTTTCTAAGAATAGCCAAAAAGACAGAATTCCACAATGCTTTAAAGCATGTAACCACATGTATTTCTCTTGTAAGTACTGTTCTTTTATGCAGAGTTTTCATTTTTTTGCTTCAAAATAAGGACCCTTAGCTGTCCTCTGGAGGAAGTAAAAGAGACAAGTGCGTCAGTATTTAAGCCCTTTGAAAAGGAGGTCCTCACAATCTGTATTCCAGTGGTGACCTTAAAAATAAATGAGCCTACCCCATTATTCCTTGCTTATGCATCAGAAGAGCTATCTTAGTAACTCTTGTAGCCACAGCATGACACAGGGAGCCCATGCTAATTAAGTTATCTATCTGCTAGCTGTTATGACCCTAACATTCTTTTCAGAGTTACTGCTTTCCAGAATACTTCATCCTATAAATATGACCACCTATATTTGTTCACAGATGTATATGATTGCACATTTGGCTTTCTTTATATCTGTTCTTTAGTTGAACATAAATGACTTATTCCTGCTATGGTTCAGCTCTCCATCAATTGTTACCTGCAAACTTTATCAATATTTATGTATTTGCTTCTTTGTCACTGTTGAAAACATGAAACACCACTGACCACAGATTCATTTTGTCTTACTAATGATTCAGTTTTTAATTCATTTATGTTTGCCAGTTTTTTTTCTTACTAATTATTAACTGCAATTAATAGCCGTTATTCATCAAAGATCTAACAGCAATGGAAGTGTGTTATGTCTGTACCTCCCACCTTCTTCAAGAAAACTTGTTATTTCATAAAAGAGATAAAGTAAATCTGATGTAACCTTTATGATTTCTTGCGAGCTGACTTGTGATTAGGAGATATGTGTGCCCTTTAAACATCTAGAAATTTTCCTCCTTCTGTTTTTAGAATTCCGCTAAAAGCTCTCTTCTAATAACTACAAAAATATGATACAACCTAAAGTAGTGTTATACAGTTGTCATTGATTATTGTAATGACTAGTAGGTAGAGACTTTTGTGTGTTGCGGATATGTCCAAATTGGCTGGCCTGATTACTTTCATCACAGGACTTAGGGGAAGCTGTAGCACCTGCAGAGGTTCAGGGTAAATATTTTCATGGTTAACTAACTTGTGTAGTGCTTTGTGCTGGTAGATTATCTGCTTTTGAACTCACCAGTGTAAGCAATGTTGGGTATTTTTACAGAGATGGTATTAATGATGTGACTGTAGGGTGTAAGGTTTTGGGGACAGGTTACAAAAAGGTACAGAAAATTGAAGCTCCTTGATTATTGAAATCCTAATGTGTGGTTGCTACAGTGGTACTAAAAATAAATAATGACGTATTTACTTCCATGAAATAGTGTTACTGTCTTTGGTTCCAAGTTTCATTTTCTCATTGTCAAGGGTAAGTATTGATCAATTCACTGTTGTGGAAAAAATGCTTGGAAAAAATATGGCCTTTGGGAGATTTAGGTATGTTGCCTTTCCATTTCATTGGGAGAGACAATGTTTTCATTGAAAGAAAAGGGTAAAAAACAGTTTCTGAGTTACATTCCACATTACTTTAAAATCTTTGTCATGTTAGCCTATATTGCTTTCCTTTTGAAGACAAATTCCCAGTCATCCTCTTATTTCTTTTTTTACCTCTGTCTTTGACCCTGTCATTACACTGCTGAACCCCCTCATGTATCTGTTATCTTTTTTGATACTGGTCAGAATAGGTCAGTGCCTCAGATGAGGATGTTTCATTGTTTTATAAAATACCGTTATGTATGAGAGAATTCCTGAAGCCACAAAGGGCAGTTAGACATCTGACTGAAAATCAGTATTAACTGAATACTTCACTCCCTTTCTACCTTTGAAAAATCTCACTGTATAATAATATTTCCCTCTGGAGTTGTCTGAATAAGAAAGATAACAGATGTCTGTGTATCGTGATTGCTTACCCAAGACATTGCTGTGTAAATCTAGTAAGTGAGGATCAAGATACTTTGTGATATGCTCTACCATGTCAAAACAGTGGCTAAATCTTTTCACTGAAGTGGTGATTAAGAAATTTATATTTAATCCAAATAGTCCCTAAATGCCACCACAAAGAAGTAAGACTTAATTGCATTATTGTTTGTGACGTATATTACATGCAGTACAAGTTAGAATAACATGCATTGTATAAAGACTGTCAGTATCAGGTTTATTAATTGAGGGAGAGAATCTGAGAATTCTTTTGTATTAACATGCTAAATACATTTCTGCTTTTTGAAGTTTCATATGTTTTTGACTTAAAAGTGGCTCTACCAAGGCTGATGTTAGTAGAGGGAATATTTAGCTATTTTTCAAACTTCTAAGTATATACAATCACTGTTTCTGCTTACTTCAACAAATAAGTAGGACAGGCTCAGTAAAACAATATGTATCATGTAAAGAAACTAGGAAGTGTGGATTTACACACTTACACACTTACACACACAATTTACAAAAATTTTGTAAACTGCCCTCGTGTCCCAGTCCCAATGACTCTCAATGAAACATTTATACCTGTAAGTGCCTATATTGCTTAAGAAAGTGAGATTTAGCCCACATCAACACATCAAAATTGTGGTGTCTTTGTAGCCCACATATATATACTCGAGTTAGCTTTAAACTTCAGTAACAGTAGCAGCACAGATGTTGTGTATAGGGCTCCATCATGGAGCAGCAGCCAAAGTAAGTATCCATTAAATGGATTATATCTCATTTTGTAGTCCACAATATAGTTAGTGCCAGGTGACTTTAGTAATGTTTCTAATTGTGCCTTTTAGATTAACTCTTGCAAAAGCTGTCATCATTCTGCTGTCATCTTTACTGTGCATGCATGCCGTTTGACTCAAATCAGTGCAGTTCTTGTGAAAATGTTATTTCAGGCCTGTCAGATGAGAGAGACATGCTTTGATGTGACCATAAGATCATGGGTGACATATTTGTGGCTCAATCCTGACAAGGGCTAAACTTGTCCTCACAAAATAGGTAAGAATAAACGGTATTTTAGCTGTGTGAGTCATGACAAAGTATAAAAATTAAACTGAAGGACACGCATATCTGGTTCATAAGGTCCCTGAACTACAGATTGCTGAAAGGTGACAGATTAGTAGACTGAAGAATCACTGTATGATTATTCTGTCCTTACGCTGTTCCCTAGGCATCTGCTGTAGACCACTCTCAGAGACTACATGGGCTTTGGCTTGAATCAGTACACACATTCCCTTATTACACACATCAGTGCTTTGGTGGCTCTGGGTCCTACTGCCATAACCAGATAGTACTTAGCCTGCATAGCTCTTTAGATCTCTTTTCATCCTAAACTGGGCACCCCAAATTGGGTAGAAATTGGGCAGGATTTTGAGCCTCAGCTGATTAGTGTTGTTGAAACTATTGCAGATGTTTTGCTGCAAGGTGCCATGTGAGAGCAGCCTACTTTCTTGTAGCGTATTTTTCAGAGCTGTCACATAGGTTGTAGAGAAAATAGCATCAAGGTGAG